>NC_134138.1:139444933-139747963 GCF_033958435.1 Carettochelys insculpta | reverse complement strand
TTGTAGCCAAGAAGGCTAACGGCATATTAGGGTGCATTAGGAGCATTTTGAGCAGATCTAGAGAAGTAATCTTTCCTCTTTATTCGGCACTGGTGAGGCCACATCTGAAATATTGTGTCCAGCTTTGGGCCTCCCAGTATAATAGGATGTGGATTTGCTGGAGCAGGTTCAGCAAAGGGCAACAAAAATAATTAAGGGTCTGGAGCACATGACCTATGAGGATCGACTGAGGGATCTGGGCTTGTTTAGTTTACAGAAGAGAAGACTTAGAGGTGATTTAATAGCAGCCTTCAACTTCCTGAATGGGAGTTCTAAAAAGGATGGTGAGAAACTGTTCTCAGTGGTGTCAGATGGCAGAACAAGGATTAATGGTCTGAAGTTGAAGAGGGAGAGGTGTAGGTTAGATATTAACAAAATTACTTCACCAGGCGAGTGTTGAAGCATTGGAATGCATTGCCTGGAGAGGTGGTGGATTCTCCATCCCTTGAGGTTTTTAAGTCCCAGCTGGACAAGGTCCTGGCTGTGATGACTTAGTGCGGGTTGATCCCGCTGGAAGCAGGGGGCTGGACTAGATGACCTCCTGAGGTCCCTTCCAGCCCTGTGATTCTGTGATTCTGGCCTAGTTAGATTAAAAAAACAAACAAACAAACAAACAAAAACTTCAGTTTGCACCCATGAGATTTCTTCATGTTTAGCAGCTACATTTCCCGAAGATTCCATCAGTACCAAGCAAGTACCTGGTCAGGACTGAGTAAGACTTACTATGCCCTTGCAGCTCTGGGATACTGTGGAGCATGCTGGACCTGGGTATGGGCACCTGAATGGAATGTGGAGAACCTGCCTCTCCCTGTGTGCTGACTCATTCCTCCAGAGTGGCCACAATGCTTGAAGAAGAGAGTGTCATAGCTCGCCTGAATAGGGGACATAAAACAGGCTTGGTATGAGTTAGATCACAATGGGTCATGGCAAAATGAAATTTCTAAGCAAATTGGGTCATTGAGGTGCACACATGTTTAGTACTACCTGGAGGAATGACTCCCAGCAATTGACTTCTTTTTCAACTTGCCTACCTACGGGCATACTGCAGCCAACTAGGGCTGCTACAGGAAGTAGGTAGATCTCTTCTCACTTCCCTTCAGCAAGCCAGCACCAGTCTCAAAGAAGGCAAAGGAGCACAGAACACCTCCATGGCTTAGGACAGATCCATAGCCTCCTGCCCTCCCCACACGTAAGCAACAGGATGGCTTCTTTGCTCCGTGCAGTAAGCTGTCTGGGAGGTGGTGAAAAGACTTGTGCTGCAAGCCCTACCTCTATATTTGAAAGAGGCAGCTACAGAACCCTAAAGAGCTTCAGGAGGACCAGAGGTGAGACTAAACATGGCAAAACTGATCGGGTGATTGGATTGATTTGTGAGTTGAGGCAGAATACTGGCAGGCAGATGTGGGGGCAAGGAGACCCCTCCTCATTTTTCAGACCACTTGAAGCATTAGGGCCCAGAAGTCAGTTGACTGACACATAAAGGCTACGTCTACACGTGCACGCTACATCAAAATAGCTTATTTCGATGTAGCGACATTGAAATAGTCTATTTCGATGAATAACGTCTACACGTCCTCCAGGGCTGGCAACGTCAACGTTCAACTTCGACGTTGGGCAGCACCACATCGAAATAGGTGCTGCGAGGGAACGTCTACACGCCAAAGTAGCACACATCGAAATAAGGGTGCCAGGCACAGCTGCAGACAGGGTCACAGGGCGGACTGAACAGCAAGCCTCTCCCTTAAAGGGCCCCTCCCAGACACAGTTGCACTAAACAACACAAGATCCACAGAGCCGACAACTGGTTGCAGACCCTGTGCATACAGCATGGATCCCCAGCTGCAGCAGCAGCAGCCAGAAGCCCTGGGCTAAGGGCTGCTGCACACGGTGACCATAGAGCCCCGCAGGGGCTGGAGAGAGAGTGTCTCTGAACCCCTCAGCTGATGGCTGCCATGGCGGACCCCGCTACTTCGATGTTGCGGGACACGGATCGTCTACACGTGCCCTACTTCGACGTTCAACTTCGAAGTAGGGCGCTATTCCCGTCCCCTCATGGGGTTAGCGACGTCGACGTCTCGCCGCCTAACGTCGATTTCAACTTCGAAATAGCGCCCAACATGTGTAGCCGTGATGGGCGCTATTTCGAAGTTGGCGCCACTACTTTGAAGTAGTATGCATGTGTAGATGCGGCCAAAAGCAGGGGCAAAATCAGGACTGGGAATTAGGGTGAGGGGACAACTGAGACTTGATCTGGAATCTAGAGGCAGGAAGGTGGAGTGCAACTGGCTGGATACTGACACCCTGGCACTCACTGGAGCACAGAAATCAAATAAAGAGCTAGGGGCTCAGATCTACATCTGCAGAGGGAAAGTGATGAGAAGGGAATTAGGTATAACATGAAGCCGAATGTGAAGAGAGAACAGGCACTGGTTGACCAAAGGGAATGGAAAAGTATCTGTTAGCACAGATTGGATGAGGAGCTGGGAGCCACTGAGTATAAGGATCATGGGAGTGGGCATGCAACTGAAGGTCAGGGTTGGGGACAAACACAGATCAGATGAGGGGAAGGGGAAGGGGAGGGAAAAAAGTCTATCACTTGCTGTGCAAAAGTCTGAGACAGGACAAGAGCTGAAGTGTGTAGACTGGCTAGATGAGAACAGAACTAAGATGAGTAACCAAAGGCAGAAAAGACAGGATTGGAATTATGTTTACACACACACACACACACACAAATGATTGTCTTGGAAGGAGTACTGCAGGAATAGGTCTGAGGGTTATAGCGGACTGCAAATTAACGATGAGTCAACAGTGTGACACTGAAAAAATATAAAGCAAACAAGATTCTGGAATGCGTTAGCAGGAGTGACATCAGAAAGACATGAGAAATAATTCTTCTGCTGTACTCTGTACTAAGAAGGCCTCAGCTGGAGCACTGTGTTCATAGCAGACAGGACTTTCTGCTCTTCCAATGCTGCTCTCTGTTCCCTAGGGTAACCCCTAATACTGTCTTTGAACGCTGTCCTACCTGGCCCTCATCACTTCCTTAATCAAACCCAAAGAGTCTATGGAGAAATGTAGAATATGTGCTCATATTCAACACCCTCCCCCATTTTGTGTGCCCTTTTCTCCTAGTTAAAAACTCTAAAGCCACTTATATGAAATAAAGCAGAAACATCTCCAAGGAAAGCTGTACATGCTGTTTCACCCATTATCATTACTCCTGAATATACTGTACAAGGTTTGCCCTTTACAAATCCCCCTCTCTCAGTGCCCTTTCTTCTTTGGTCTTTACCTGTTCCAATGCTATAAACAAATATGGATATCATAAAAAGTTGAAATTATCTATAGTTGCCTTGCAGACAGCCTCTGGTGTGGTATAAATGAATGTGGGATTGAGATGCAATACATTTATATCTTTCCAAAAGACCACACATAAATAAAATGGAACAGCCAGGCTGGATAGAAATAAACCAATTCTATTGCAAAATGTAGATTTGTCAAGAATTTCTGCAATGATCTGAAAAATATATATCCACAAATCCTTATGGACAAATCATTACAGAATGGTAGCAAATCCTTTCAAACCCCTGTTTAGATGGCTATATAATAGACATGAGAAATGCAATAAATTAAAACCAAATGCTTAATTAATATAGCTGTAACAGGATATGAGCCTGTTGACAGTATATCTTTCTTCTGGTATTTAGATTAAAAAAAAATGGCACTTAGGCTGCACTGAAATTCTTCTTCTGTGTGTGGTGCTCAGACTTTTTTTGGTGCTTATAATTTCCCCATCCCCTTAGAAAATATGTTTGTTTCTTGCTAATGTTGGCATTCATATTTTTACAGTTTACTTACAGGTGTAAGTGCCTGTAAGAGGGAGACCTAGTAGCAGATTTTCAGCTTCATCTAGGAGATCTGAACAGTCCCAACATGAATGATACTCACTCTTCCTCGATATTTCTTTTCATACCTCCCCTCCATTCAGATCTGCATTTGAAATAGAACAACCAATTCCTAAAACCTGTCGTTTGGTCCCCTTCTAATATAAATAAATTGTCCCCATTTTAGGTGTCAATGCAACATTTTTCACAGGTCGGATTTAATCAGAAGTGTATTTTAGCTGGAAGAGAGTTGTAAATTCGAAGTGTAACACAAACAGTGCTGAGAATGTATCTCTTCCTGAGGGGATAACAAGTGGCATGTGTATATGAAATTGCACAGCAATGACTAAATAACTGAGTAAGCCCTCCTACTTTGATTAATTTTAATCTGTGTTGTTCCACATACATTTTTTATTTTGAATTTGGCAAAGGTGATGGCTCACATGATACAATGAACAGCAAACTGGCTTCCATTCAATTGTTCACATCTGAAAGAAGATGCATTATTTTTGCAGTGAAAGAAATAAATCTGGATAATACCATGGATGAATTTTGAAGCATTCGGGAAAACAAAGAGGATAGGAAGCCACAGTATTTTTTCCACCAGAAAAATTAAACAGTTTTCTATTCACAGGTATAGTTACACCTAAAGGAGAAAAGGTGATTATGGATTGGACACACTTTGAGATATTTACTGTGGCCTTAATTATGTCCCAGTGTCCATGTTCAAAAGAACCATTGAAAACACTGATCACTCCATTTGCAAATTGAAGAGAATTTGAGGAGTGGCACTGCTGTGGCGCAGAACCATCACCTCGGTCCCCAAGAGGCTCTTGTGTAGATGTACAAATTTTGGCATGCAGCCCTTCCTTCCCCTCTCACTCTCCACATAATGCACCATAAATCTCAAACACAGTCCTGTGTGCAAGAGCTGCTGCTGAGGCTTAGGAAAGACTGCATTAGTTTCATGACCAAGGCAACTGATTGCATGTGGTCTTTGTCACCAAATAGAGTAACACCCAGCCATCCACAAAAGTGGTCTGCATCTTGAGTGTGTACCTAAGGCTACGTCTACACTAGCACACTATGTTGAAGTAGCCTGTTTCGAAGAACATGGTAATAGGCTACTTCAACGCATATCATCTACACATCCTCTAGGGCTGGTGCTGGCGACGTTTAATGTCGAAGTAGTGATGGGGAATGTCGAAAGGAGCAGCCCCAGAAGGAAATGTGGAGCGTCCACACACACAAGCGCTCTCCGTCGAAATAAGGGGCCAGGAAAGCCCGGGGAAGGGGTCACAGGCCGGACTAGCCCTTCTGGGGCAACAGCAAGCTGCTCCTTTAAAGGGCCCCTCACAGTCACACCCGGCCTGCACAGCATGAGATCTGCACAGTGCTAGGCACACTCTCACAGACTGATGCACAGCAGTTATGGACTCCCAGCAGCAGCAGCAGCAGCTGGAAACCCCCCACATAGTCACCCCAGGAAGCAAGCGCCCTGCTCAGTGCTTCATGGGAGGCCGCCCAGCAGCTCCTGGCACAGGAGCCCTGCCGGGGGCAGACAGGGACGCCCCTAACCACCGGGCTCCCTTATTCCTCCCCTGCTGGCTGCTCTGCCACCTCTGGAGCTACCCCACCAGCTCTGAGTGATGGGAGCAGCTGCTCATGGGGGAGTGGGACGATGATCAGTGGCTGTGGAACTTCTGCATGTGCTGGCAGACCTTCCTGGAGCTCTGCCAGTGGCTCACCCCCGCACTGAGGCACCAGGACACCCAGATGCAGCACGCCTTCCCTGTCAAGAAGAGGTTCACAATAGCCATCTGGAAGATGGCTGCTCCAGACAGCTACCACTTCATGGGACACAAGTTTGGAGTGGGAAAGGCCTTGGCTGGGGCTGTCATCATGGAGGTAAGGAGGCCTGGGCATGCAGCCACTGGGTGGGGTGGGGGGCTGGGGATGGGGGCCTGGGTGTTTGGCTGGGGAGGGAGGGCCTGGATGTGGGGCTGGGGAGGGAGGGGTGCTGGGGAGGGAGGAGCTGGGCAGGGAGGTACCCAGGAGGGTGGCCTGGGGGTAGGGGCCTGGGGCACCCTGCACACCCTCATGGGCACTTGTGTTCCCTCCCCAAAGGTGGTCCTTGCGCTCAATGCCATGCTGATCCAGAGGATCATCTGACTTGGGGACCTGGACGCAGCTGTTGCTGGATACACCACCATGGGATTCCCGAACTGCTTTGCGGCCCTGTACGGGACCAACATCCCCAACCACGCCCTGGACCACAGCGGGGGAAGATACGTCAACTGCAGGGACTACCACTCTGTGGTCCTTCAGGCCATGGTGGACAGCCGGGGCCATTTCCAGGATGTCTATGTGGTCTGGCCTGGCTGCACACACAACTTCCAGAGCTCGGGCCTGTGCTTGAAGAGACTAAGGAAGCATGCATTGGCACTGGAGGCTCATCATCATCAACAACAACCATGGGCTCATCCTCTCTCACGATTTCCTTCCATCTTTCCCTGTCCAGTGAGGAGTGGCTTAGTTTCTGCAGACTAGCTCTGCACCAACCTACTATATAATCTACCCATTCTATGTGGGGTCTGCCTCTCCTATTGAAGCCATCCATTATGCCAGATAACAGCATCCTGACTTTTTGCTTGCCATTCATTCTGCAGATATTCCTGAGTAGCTGTAGCTGTACAACCTTCTGCATAAGGTTCTCTTTTCATTCTATCTTCCTATATAATTCCTCATTGGTGACCTTCTGCGTCCATCCTATTCTCAAGATCTTTGTATAACAACTCCTCTTGAATGTCAGTATCTTTCTCTTCAAATCTTTTGTTGTCACCCATGTCTCACATCCATACAACATGCTTCTGAATACACACGTTTTCAAGATGATCAGCTTCATTCCGAAGCTAATCACTTTGCTTTTCCAGATCTTATCTAACACACTCAAACTTGCTCCTGTTTTCATCATTCTAAGTCGCTATATCCCTCTTAAAGTCTTCTACAGTTGTTCCCCTGATCATCTGTGAACTTCCATGTGTTCTCTAGTTCAACCCCGCTTACATTAGATGAGTTCATTTGAAAACAAACCCTGATTTCAAAAGAACCCTTCTCCCTGAAAAAATATAAGAAGGGTGCTTTCAAAAGGGGTGTTTCCTTTCGAATGAACCCCGTCTACACTGCTTGTTTTGTTTTGTTTTTTTCTGAAAACAGCATTTCTGGAACAGTGAGTGGCTGCAATTATGCAAATGAGTCACATTATATGTAAATCAGCACCTTATTTGCATTTCCAATTGGCTGTATTTGCATTCCCCTTCTGAAACAGAAATCTGGTGTAGAAGCAGCCATACAGTCAGGATTAGGCTTTCATATTGGAAAGCTATTTTTCTGAGCAACTCTGGTGGAAACTGCTTCAACAAGGGGTTGCAGGGTGCTCAATATTGCAGGGCAGAGGTGACACAGATTCTCATTAGCCTGGATTGTATCCTAGTGTGTCACACTTATACACTTATATACATAGGTAGTAGTAGTAGCAGCATCCTTCAGTCTACGTAGACTATGGAACGTGCCCTTCGTAGTTCCATTTGGCATCCTCATTTGCAGTGTCGGCTGTGACTGTGAAGACCCACACGAGAGTGACAGTCCTTGCTGCATCTGTTGCATATGTAATGGGTGTCTGGCAGGTCCTTGCTGTGCTTTCTGTGGGCTCGCTTCTCCTTTGATAGCTGTCTGATCCTCAACTCACCCTTCTGAAGGCCCTTGTATAGTTCCTGCCTTCATCTGCTGCGATCGTCTGCCAGCTCCTCCCAGCTGTCTGGCTTGATATCTACTTCCCTGAGGTCTTTCTTGCAAATATCTTTGTAGCGCAGCTGGGGGCATCCGGGAGGTCTTTTGCCAGAGGCTAGCTTGCCATACAGGATGGCTTTTGGGATCCTTCCATCATTCATCCTGTGGACATGGCCAAGCCAGCGGGGCTGTGTCTACACGTGCCCCAAACTTCGAAATGGCCATGCAAATGGCCATTTCGAAGTTTACTAATGAAGCGCTGAAATGCATATTCAGCGCTTCATTAGCATGCGGGCAGCAGCGGCACTTCGAAATTGACGAGCCTTGCCACCGCGCGGAGCGTCCAGACGGGGCTCCTTTTCGAAAGCACGCCACCTACTTCGAAGTCCCCTTATTCCCGTGAGCTCATGGGAATAAGGGGACTTCGAAGAAGGTGGCGTCCTTTCGAAAAGGAGCCCCGTCTGGACGCGCCGCGCGGCGGCAAGGCTCGTCAATTTCGAAGCGTCGCTGCCGCCCGCATGCTAATGAAGCGCTGAATATGCATTTCAGCGCTTCATTAGTAAACTTCGAAATGGCCATTTGCATGGCCATTTCGAAGTTTGGGGCACGTGTAGACGTAGCCCAGAGCTGCCGCTGCCTGGAGAGGGTGTGCATAGTTGGGATTCCAGCTTGCTCAAGGACAGTAGTGTTGGACACTCTGTCCTTCCACAATATTCCAAGGATGCGCCTGAGGCAGCGCAAATGAAAGGCATTCAACTTCTTTTCCTGGAGGGCGTGCAGGGTCCAAGTCTCGCTGCCGTAAAAGAGGGTGCTGAGGATGCAGGCTCTGTAGACTTGCATTTTGGTGTGAGTATACAGCTTGTTGTTATTCCACACTCTCTCACTGAGTCTGGACAGAGTTGTGGCTGCTTTACCGATCCTCCTATTTAGCTCAGTCTCCAAGGACAGGGTGTCAGTGATGGTGGACCCGAGGTAAACAAACTTGTGGACGACCTCTAACGTATAGTTGTCAATGCTGATTGATGGAGAAACAGCAACATCCTGACCAAGTACATTTGTCTTCTTTAGGCTGATGGAGAGCCCAAAGTCCTTGCATGCTCTGGAGAACCGATCCAGCAGCTTCTGAAGCTGGTCTTCTGTGTGTGACACGACAGCAGTGTCATCTGCGAACAGCATATCTCTGATGAGGACTTCCCGCACCTTAGATTTAGCTTTCAGCCTTGCAAGATTAAACAGTTTCCTGTCAGATCTTGTGTGCAAAAAGATGCCCTCTGTTGAAGATCCAAAGGCATGTTTAAGGAGGAGTGCGAAGAAGATCCCGAAAACTGTTGGAGCAAGGACGCATCCTTGTTTGACGCCTCTCCTGATGCTGAAAGCATCCGATAATGTGCCATTGTATTGGACGGTTCCTCTCATGTCTTCATGGAAAGACTGGATCATCTTGAGTAACCATGGCGGACATCCTATCTTGTGGAGCAGTTTGAACAGTCCGTCCCTGTTGACCAAGTCAAAGGCCTTGGTTAGCTCAATGAAGGCAATATAGAGTGGCTTCCTCTGCTCCCTGCATTTATCATGCAGCTGCCTCAGAGAGAAGACCATATCAACGGTAGATCTCTCTGCATGGAATCTGCACTGTGATGCAGGATACAACCTCTCGGCAATCTTCTTGAGTCTGCCAAGGATGACACGAGTGAACAGTTTACCAGTGATGCTTAGGAGGGAGATTCCATGGTAATTGTTGCAGTCGCTTCTGTCTCCTTTGTTCTTATACAAGGTTATGATGTTAGCGTCGCGCATGTCCTGTGGAACCTCTCCCTCTCTCCAGCACAGGCACAGTAGCTCATGTAGGGGTTCCAGGAGAGTGTCTGTGGCACACTTGATTACCTCTGGTGGCATACCATCCTGGCCCGGGGCCTTTCCTACTGCAAATTTGTCAATGGCTTTCTTCAGTTCATCCACAGTTGGTTCCTGGTCCAGTTCGTCCATTACTGGCAGGAGTTCAACGGCATCGAGGGCTGAGTCGACCACAATGTTCTCACATGAGTACAGCTCGGAGTAGTGCTCGACCCAGTGTTCCATCTGTTTGGCTTTGTCAGTGATGACTTCACCAGATTTGGATTTCCGAGGTGCCATCTTGTTCTGGGTGGGTCCTAATGCCTTCTTGATGCCCTCGTACATTCCCCTGAGATTACCAGAGTCAACACTGGTCTGGATGCTGCTGCATAGCTCGAGCCAGTAGTTGTTAGCATAGCTCCTGGCCGTCTGCTGTACTGTTTTTCTGGCTGCTCTGAGTGCTTGCAGGGTATTCTGGCTCGGCGAACGTTTGTAGTAGAGGAGCGCAGCATGCTTTTCTTTGATGGCTGGAATCATCTCATCGGAGTTAGCTTTGAACAAGTCATTTGTGTTTCTAGCTCTTCTTCCAAACACCGACAAGGCCATATTGTACATTGTATCCCTCAGATGCTGCCATCTGGATGTCACATCGGCACCCTCAGGGTTGCTGTGCAGATTCTTCTCGAGGGTCGCTCTGAACTTTTCAGCTCTCTCTGACTTAGCCGTCTTTCTGGCATCAATGTGGGGCCTTCCAGTTGGTTTAGAGTGGTGCAGCTTCTTGGGAATCACCTTGAGTTTGGTGCAAACTAACAAGTGATCTGTATCGCAGTCAGCACTATGATATCTGCGTGTCAGAAGGACGTTTTTGAGGTTATCACATCTAGCGAAGACCATGTCTTGTTGATGCCAGTGTTTTGAGTGTGGGTGTCTCCATGACACTCTGTGCTGTGGCTTGGTTTGGAAAAATGTGTTTGTGATGCACAGATTGTGGTACATGCAAAGTTCGAGAAGACGCTGACCATTTTCATTCATTTTTCCAACACCAAAGTGGCCTAAACAGGAAGGCCACGAGTCACAATCAGCTCCAACTCTCGCATTGAAGTCACCCAGAATGTACAGTTGTTCACACAGGTATTTGCGCTATACCAGCACTAAGCACATCATAAAACTTGTCTTTTACTTCTGGTGCGGCGTACAGGGTTGGGGTTTAAGCACTGATCAGGTGGACAGGACCGGCGTGAGTTTGAAATATGACCTGAAGGAGTCTTTCTGATCCACCCATGACTAATTCCACCATTTGTAGAAGGGTGTTTCTGATGGTGAAGCCAACACCATGCTCCCTGGGTTCTTCTCGGGCTTTACCCTGCCAGAAAAAGGTGTATTCCTTTTCCTTTAGAGATCCCGAATCTGCGAGTCATGTCTCTTGCAGAGCAGCAATGTCAACTTGGAGCCTCTTCAGTTCCTCATCGATGACAGCGGTCTTTCGGGTGTCGCTGATGTCCTGAAGATCTTCAGTCAGACCTGTCAGCACGGTCCACACATTCCAACAAGCAAGCTTAAAACTTTGATGGTTTCCTTTTCTTGTTGATTTCCTTATTGTTTTGCCTGGTGCTCAGATTTCAGGTCACTTGTCAGGTTTGGGAACCTTAAGCCTCATGCACCCAGTGAGGCTGGTGAACTGTGGCAGGACAGTACCCTATTGGGTGGGGGCTGCCCAGCTTGAGGCAGGCGGTGACTGTCCAGTGAGATGCGATGATCTCTCCCACCATCGGATGCAACCCCTGGCGCTCGTTCTCTATGCCTGTCGAGCAAGAGCTTATAACCGGTATTTGTTACCTCCCGTGTTGGTTCATCTCTGTTAGCGATGCTGGACTATCTCTCCAGGCACGAGCTTGGGCGATTATTGGGACCATGGGCTGACCAGATGCCAGTGTTGCCCTCTCAGCTTTACTGATATAGTCCAAAAGAGAGGATAACCTCTACGTCTGGTACCAGCTCAACTGCAGGAGTTGCTGGGTCAATGCCAGAAGTTGGCACAGAACTGCCTTAGGACTCCCTTCCAGATTTTCTGTCAGGGTTTACTGCCTTAGCCTTGCTCCTTTCCAGGATAACCCACAAGGCAGTGGGGCATGGAGAACGTGGGTATGGTCCCACTACCTCTTGCACCTCCCTGGCGCCACATGTCCCCAAAGCCCCCCGTGATGACCTCCTCGCCTCCCGAGGACCCTCCTCCCCACCCCTCTGCCTCTCATTGGCTACCATCACCCCCAGATCCTCCCTCCCTGTCCCCTTTTCCCCCATCCACTCCTATGTCTCCTGACTGCACCACACTGCCCCCTATCTGTTCTCGTTGCCCCCAGGTCCCCCTTCCCCTAGCCTCTCTGCACCTGGCCACACGGTGCTGCAGCCCCACGTCCTCCAGGAAGGTGCCGATCTCGCAGCCCAGCCACACCCTGGGTCCCAGCCAAAGCTACCAACTCTTCATCTGGCTATGGCTGTCCCTGGAGCCCCAGAGATCTGGTGCGGCGCATGCATGCAGGGAGCACAGGACTGGGCCTGGAAGCCAAGCAATCTGAACCAGCACACCACAAGCAGCCTCTGTGGGTGATGCCATCATCACAGCCATACCAGATACCCCCAAACCACTTGCCCACCACTGACATCCCTCGATCTCACCCCCCTGTTCCTCATGCTGCAGCAGGTCCCCCAGCTCCAGCCAGCAGTTGGGGATGATGCTGCCCTTTACACCTGAAGAAGTAACTAGCTCCGTCTAAGCTCCCCCTCTAAACTCCCCTCTCAAAACTCCCTCCTGTTAGCAACCACCCTGTTCGCATGCTCCCTGGTCACTTGCCAGCAGGGCTTAGAGCTCTGGCCTACCTGAGAGAGCCCCTCCCTCTGACTACTGCTCAGCCAATTGGCACACAGCCTGAGCACATGGCCAGCCTGAGCACATGGCCTTTCAAACAAACAAACAGACAGCTCAGCACTCCAAACACCAAATAAACAGACAAACCCAGGCCCAGAACCCCCAAACCCAGGCACCCACACACTCCAGAGAGCCACTTACCCAAAGGTGCTGTAGTTTGCCCCCCTCCTTCCCCAGGACAGCCCCTCTCAAAACTCCCTCTTGTTAGGGAGGTATACATAGGTATATTCACACAAACACATGATGAGGTCATGCAACCCTTTTCCCCATCAGACATAATTGATTTCAACAGTGTGTGCACCTGTTGTCGGGTGTAATATGCATTTGAAAGTTTGGCCATTTGGTTCCAGTTCTACCCTTGGCCAATTCAATTCCAAAGTTAAATGGGAATTGCATGCACATCCTTAACTCTAAAGGGGCTCAGATTTGTGCACAACTACATTAGCATCAGAATTTCCAGGACTTGAATGAGGAGCTGGATATGGGCCTTTGTCTACAGTCCAAACAGTTAGTCTGCATCTACACTACAGAGTTTTGTTGACAAAACTCATGGAGCTCCCACACTACAAATGTCGACAGAACTCAGCAGTTTTCTCAGTAGAGTTAAGTTGCTCCCATACAAGGCATAATGTTTCTGTTGACAGATTCTGTTGACAAACAAATAGTGTAGATGTTGACAGAAAGGGCTTCCGCTTCACTGGGCAGCTCTGTTTGCTGAGCTTCCGGTTGGCTGTTCTGTCAACAGAGGCTTGGCAGTCTGGCTGCTCTCTGTCAACAGAGGGCATTGACAGGGGAGCCTCTATATAGGTGTGGACTTATATAGGTTTGGACTTGTTCTGTCAACAGAGATTCTGTCAGGAAATATGTCCCAGCACTAATTTCTGTCAACAAAACTTTGCACTGTTGACCCAGCTTCAGAGTGGAGACAGAATAAGAAAATTTAGCAAATTTTAAAGTAAATGAATGATTCAAAATGATTCATTCATTCATGAACTAGAAAAAAAAAACAATTTAAACTAATCCCATCTAATATATCATTGCATTGATGTCAAGTTCTTTGTTCACGTAGATTCACTCAACATAAAAATATTCCCTTCTTTACACCTAAGGATTTCAAATTAGAGAAGTGGATGGGAGAGTTGAGCCATTTTTAGTGAGTTTCACCATTCTGTCTACACTGTTTCTTAACACCTTTATAGTTCACAATGTTAATAAACCTAGTAGCCTAAGTTTCAAGTTGAATAAACAGTGTCCCTGTTAAATAATTTGAATTGATCCATCAAAGTTGAACTTTTTTGGTCCCATTCTAATTTATGGAAAAGGCTTATAGGGTGTTTATGACGGAGTTTAAGGGTCACTTTGCTTGATCCTGAATTTTTTTTTAATATGGGAAATCCAAGTTTTGCTGATTCGGGGGAGGCACAGCTCAGTGGTATGCAAATTGGCCCTGCTAAACCCAGGGCTGTGAGCTCAGTCTTTGAGAGGGAGATCTGGGGCAAATAGATTAAAAAAAAAATCTGCTAGGGATGGTGATAGGTCCTACTGTGAGGGCAGGGGAGTTGACTTAATGACCTCTGAAGGTTCCTTTCAGTTCTATAAAATACATATATTTTTATATTAATGTTTTTCAGGAACAGCTATTGAAGAATTGACAGAATGACAACCAATATGATACATGTGACACCTTGTTAAATTTGAAGTTCAGTTATTTTTGTTTACATTGTAAAAATAAACTTTTTTTTAAAAAAAAAACATGTGAGTTATTGTAGCCAGACAGAATCCCCCTGCTCTACTCCATCTTGCCCCTCTTAGGTGCCTCAGAGCACAAAGGACAAAAGGAAACAGCACTGTTTTGATGCCTGAAAACGCCGATGTGCTAATCTCAAGCACAATCTTTGAGGCCTCAGAGCACAGATGAGCTGCCTTGTCACAACCCTGAACAATGGAAGAACGCAGATAAGAGGGCTAACAGGCCAGCCGATGACCACAGGGCCTCAAACTGCCCTTGGCTGGTACTGATAATTGATACTCCCACACATTGTCCCAAGAGAGAAATCTTGTGCCCATACGAAAAGAATGTCCTGTCTTAATGATTTAGTTATCTCTGTCTTACAAGTGTAAATTAAGTTGCAACTCCATTGTAAGAACCGGCGTCACAAAGGCAAACCAGTACAATTGGCATCTTTAGATAAGGAAGAGTGTATGTGACCCAAGGGGTATAAAAAAGGGTCCGGCAGCCCACTCTAACTGAGCTCCAATTACCTACACCTGCCGGTTGGGTAAGGTTATTGCCTCCCAAGGACCCAGGGGATGCCCTCTTCGTACTCTTCTTCCCAAGGAATTGAGTGAAAGATGCTGGCTACACTGAAGTCTGAGGACGCAGGGGTGAGAATTATATCTGCAATGTATTTTGTGCACATTTAATAGTAAGAGCTCTGTAGGCTGAGACATTTTGTCCTCAAATGTGTAACTTTCATTTGTAGTCTAATTGGTATACCATATGTATCATCCTACTAGTAGTTAAGAAGATAAGAACATAAGAACATAAGAACATAAGAATGGCCATACTGGGTCAGACCAAAGGTCCATCAAGCCCAGCATCCCATCTGCCGACGGTGGCCAATGCCAGGTGCCCCAGAGAAGGAGAACAGAAGACAAGTGATTTATCTCCTGCCATCCATCTCCTGCCCTTGTTATGAAGGCTAGGGCACCATACTTTATCCCTGGCTAATAGCCATTTATGGACCTGACCTGCAAAAATTAATCAAGCTCTTTTTTAAACCCTAATAGAGTCCTGGCCTTCACAGCCTCCTCGGGCAAGGAGTTCCACAGGTTGACTGTGCGCTGTGTGAAGAAAAATTTCCTTTTATTAGTTTTGAACCTACTACCCATCAATTTCATTTGGTGTCCCCTAGTTCTTGTATTATGGGAAAAGGTAAATAATTTTTCTATATTCACTTTCTCCACACCATTCATGATTTTATATACCTCTATCATATCGCCCCTCAATCGCCTTTTTTCCAAACTGAAAAGTCACAGTCTCTCTAGCCTCTCCCCATATGGGACCCTTTCCAAGCCCCTAATCATCTTAGTCGCCCTTTTCTGAACCTTTTCTAATGCCAATATATCTTTTTTGAGGTGAGGAGACCACATCTGCACGCAGTACTCGAGATGTGGGCGTACCATAGTTTTATATAGGGGAAGTATGATATCTTTTGTCTTATTATCGATCCCTTTTTTAATAATTCCTAACATCCTATTTGCCTTACTAACTGCCGCTGCACACTGCGTGGATGTCTTCAGAGAACTATCCACTATAACTCCAAGATCCCTTTCCTGATCTGTCGTAGCTAAATTTGACCCCATCATGTAGTACGTGTAATTTGGGTTATTTTTTCCAACATGCATTACCTTACAATAACCTTGTAACCATTAAGATTTCTTACTTCTGCTTTTAATAAATAGTAACCATTTAAGCTTCAGCCTGACTCCTTCCAGTTACTGTAACTCAGCCGAACACAAACAAAGAGCCTTAGCCGTTTTGGCTATATCAGCCTGGTCTGTGCTAAGGTGCAGTGACAGCTGAGCGCTGAGTCATGTCGCCTCCAGTGACAGACTCCTGGGGCACCCATCAGCCTCCCTGGCTGCCCGCTGTGAAGGGGCAGTTTGTCCTAGCAGTTAAAGACTCAGGTGAAATAAGCTCTCTGCACCAACCTTTGGGGCATTCATCAGCCACCCTGGCTGCCCGCTGTGAAGGGACTGACTGTCCTAGCAGTTAAAGACTTGGATGTAATGAGGCTCACAGACCACTCATTACCTGGCCATCGGCTAACAGTTATAAATAATTACAAAGGAAACCATTGAAGTATCACTGATTTATCCATTCAATTAAGGACTGAGACGTCCACATAACTAATCCACAGATCTGATCCTCATTTCATTACCAGGTTACCTTCTCATAGAATTCTTGCAATTGTTTCCTATTCATCACAGTAAATTTGGCCCCCACCTAATGCTTCCTACCTATTCTTGTCTTATCGCGCTGTCATCCATCCTACCTATGATAGCATCCAGTGCCTACTGGTCTGTTTCAGCACTGAACATTTCCATGTTGTTATTATGTTAGGGGTCTCAAACTTCATCAAGGAACTTTACATACAGAGACACAATCCTTGCAACTCAACTAGAGCTGGTAGATAAAGGGTGAGAGGGCAATAAAGAGTGGAAGTGGCTTGCACATCATCTCACAGCAGGTCAGTGAGAGAAGCAGATGGGTCTCCTGAATCACACTCCAATGCACAGTCCATTAAGCTGTACAGCCACTTTGTTTTATTTCTGTTGATAAGACCATTATCATTTTTCTCTTTATAAATCTATTGCCCACTGACCAAGAGCCTGAGCATCTCAGGAATAATGATAAATTCATCACCATTTGATAATCCTGTCCTTGTTCATGTTTTTTAATATAGTCAACAAATAGACACACATTAAATTGGCTGCTCATGGCTACACAAGAAGTCCATTATAAAAGTCAAAGAAAAATTGTCTCAAGTACCAGTACAGTCTCTTAATCATAGGACAACTTTTTAAACAATGAAATCCTTCCTTAGTTTTAATTTGTTACTTAAAGTAATCAGTGGAGTAATCACTAGATGATACTTGCAGTTGGAAGACAGACAATTTCACATGTTCATTTTTTAAAAAGATCAAAAATTTGAAGCCATCAGAAACTGCCATTACTTGCAAAAGCTAGCCAACGTAACAACGCAATCTTGTTTTCTTTGTTTGTTCTCTCTCCTCCATCACTCAGAGAATTATAGAAGTGTAGGGCTGGAAGGGACCTCCTCAGGTCTTATAGCCTAGTCCCCTGCACTCATGTCTGGACTAAGTATTATCTCGACTAGTGGTTCCCAACCTTTTAAGTAGCAGAGCACACTTCAGTGAGACAAACAATCCATGGTGCACCCACTTTATTGCAGCTGAATTGATTGCTCATAAACATCACATTTACTTACATTTATTATGGTTACCATCTTACTAGTGAGGCTTGTAACACAGTAGTGCATACAACGAACTAACCAAGGATCAAATGCAGTAATGTTTCAAATCCAGCACAGAAAACATGGTTTTAAATAGCGAGCACAGACACATTTTCAAAGTCTGCCCAACACCATGCTAGGAATGTTGAGTAAGCAAGTAACCACTGAAAGAAGGCTCCCCTCCCCATCTGCCTATTGGAGCCAGGACACAGCTCCAACAGGCTCTTTCTCTCCCTCCATCCCCCTTGCCATGACAGGGAGTGAGGTTGGGCTCCCCTAAAGCTAGTTCAGGCTGGGAAGCAAAATTTGCTGGGAAGCATGAATGGGGTTCTGTGGGTCATCAATTTTTCCCACACAATGAAACAGAGCCAGATTCAGAACCAGCCTTAACAGGACCCCACTGATATGCCCTTCCAGCTTGACCATAAGCCACTGAAAAAACTGTCTGGGAATGTTTTCTACCCAGTTATTCACCCACCTTAAAGTTCAGTAACTTCATTACACATTCATTGTTGAAGTCCTATTTACAGGTCAATTTTAACACCTCATGTATTCTGAGGATGGCCATTAAGAGATGCATCAGAAGCAAAATTTAGATGACATTTTCAAGTTAAAAACTTAGTACCTCTGGGGCATAAGAGAAACAATTGGAGTAGAAAATTCAGCAGTTTCACATTAATACTGAAGTTAATCAAAGTAAATGATGCTTTTCTTGTTCACCCTCCCCCCATTACACACAGTAAAATATTTCTCTAATTTTATATGAATTATTGTAAATTAAGGAAAAGAAAAATAAACTAAAAAAAAAATAAACTAAACAAAGCCTCCATAACAAAGGGAAAATGCATATATAAGAGTTCTCCAACATTATCCACCAGAGTTGAAATAGAAGTCCATCTACCACCCCTCCCAAAAATAAGTAACAATGTTAAAACAAAAGCAAAAGACAAAAAAACAAACAAAAAAAGCACCAACCCCACACATTAATATCATCACTGCCACCACCTAATTTCCTCTCTCCCCATCACCACATGTTATTTAGGAATATTTGTTGAGGGAAACTACATCCAATATGTGAGTTTTACATTGGCCGTGTCTAGCTGTCCCCCTTCTTTGAAAGGGACATGGAAATGACACAGACCAGGGAATATCAATAAGACATGGCACTACACCGCAGTAGCATAATGGTGGCCATGCGAATTTCAAAGCTGCTAACTTCAAAGTGCTGACAGGCAGTCTAGATGCAGGCACTTTGAAATACGTGCCAGGAAAGGGGGCTAGTGTAGAACCTACCATTGTGTTCTCAGGGCAGCAAGATTTGTGTCCTTTTCTTTTTGTTTCCCCTGGAGGGAGACCCACATTTAGAGGCCAGCTGCTGAGAAATCTCCACCCTTACATGATTACAGTTAGTTTGTGGTTAGCAGTTCTATTGTTTCAGTGGTACAAAGCTCTTACAGGCAAGTCAGGGTAACGAAGAGGGAATTTACACAGCTAACCTGAGACAGTCCTATTTCAAGCTCTCCTTCGTAGTTACTCCATGTTGATACTGAAAAGGACAAGTTGACTTTCGTTTTATTTAACATCTATATTGCATTAGTACTATTGTACACTGAACTAGACACTGTACGAACATATATCCTCAAAAACTTAAATTCTGAATGATAGAACAGAACAGATCAACAAGACACATTCAAAGACTCCATAGCCAGAAGAAACCATTGTGATCAACTAGTCTGACCTTCTGTGTAACATAGGCCATAGAACTTTGTTAAAATAATTTCTAGAGACTATATATTTAGGAAAAATCCCAACTGAGATTTAAAAGTGGTGGAGAATCCACCATGACCCTTGTTAAGTTTTTCCAAAGGTAAAGTTTTTCCAAAGGTACTCACTTAAAAATGTATATGCTTCCTAATCTTCTATGATTCTATGGCACAACAAAATAGACTCATAGCCTTTAAGGTCTTTATGGCTACGTCTACACATGAAGCCTACATCGAAATAGCTTATTTCGATGTAGCAACATCGAAATAGGCTATGTCGATGAATAACGTCTACACGTCCTCCAGGGCTGGCAACGTCGATGTTCAACTTCGAAGTTGCGCAGCACCATATCGAAATAGGTGCTGCGAGGGAACGTCTACACGCCAAAGTAGCACACATCGAAATAGGGATGCCAGGCACAGCTACAGACAGGGTCACAGGGTGGACTAGCGCTTCCGGGGCAACAGCTAGCCACTCCCTTAAAGGGCCCCTTCCAGACACACTCAGCCTGCACAGCACGCGGTCTGAGGAGCCATAGGCACACAGCCCCCGGGCGATGCAGGCATGGACCCCCAGCAGCAGCAGCAGCAGCAGCAGCCAGAGGTCCACCCAGCCCTCCCGGCAGGAGCAGGGCTCGCCCTGATCCATGCCATGCGGGAGGCAGCTGAGCACCTCCTTGCTATACCGGAGGAGGAGCTGCCCCCAGGGCAGCAGGGCGCAACCCCCAACCCAGCAGCACCCCGCCCCCCCCCACCTCACATGCCGGCGGCTGTGGAGCTACCCCACCAGCACCGACTGGTGGGAGCGGCTGGTGCTTGAGGAGTGGGACAACGACCGCTGGCTCAGGAACTTCAGGATGAGCCGGCAGACATTTATGGAGCTGTGCCAGTGGCTCACCCCCGCACTCAGGCACCAGGACACTGCCATGCGGCGTGCCCTCCCTGTGGAGAAACGGGTCGGCATCGCTGTCTGGAAGCTGGCCACTCCAGACAGCTACCGATCCGTGGGACAGCAGTTTGGTGTCGGCAAGGCCACCGTCGGGGCTGTCCTCATGGAGGTAAGAGAACCCACGGGGGGAGGGCAGGGGAGGGGAGGGCGGGGGAGGGCAGGGCAGAGGAGGGCAGGGCAGGGGAGGGGAGGGGAGGGCAGGGCAGGGCCACGCACACCCTGCTTACCCCTCATTGGTGCTCTCCCATGTGCTTTCCCTGAAGGTTGTGCGTGCCATCAATGCCATGCTCCTGCACAGGCTCTTAAGGCTGGGGGACCCAGATGCCACCATCGCGGCCTTTGCCACCCTGGGCTTCCCCAATTGCTTCGGGGCTCTGGATGGGACTCACATCCCCATCCGCGCCCCGCATCACAGTGGAGGACGCTACATCAATCGCAAGGGCTACCATTCTGTGGTCCTCCAGGCCTTGGTGGATAGCCGGGGCCGTTTCCAGGACATTTATGTGGGCTGGTCTGGCAGCACCCATGATGCCCGGGTTTTCTGGAACTCGGGCCTGTGCCGCCGGCTGCAGGCTGGGACCTACATCCCCCAGGGAGAGATCCCTGTGGGGGACACCACCATGCCCCTCTGCGTCATCGCAGATGCGGCATACCCTCTCCAGCCCTGGCTCATGCACCCGTACATGGGCCAGCTCTCCGCTAGCCAGGAGCGCTTCAACCAGCGCCTGAACCACGCGCGCCAGGTGGTGGAGCGCTCATTTGGCCACCTGAAAGGACGCTGGAGATGTCTCCTGACCCGCTTGGATGCGGGCCCCAACAACATCTTCGATTGTGGCTGAACTTAAACTGCTTTTTCTTTTAGAACTTTTTTTTTTAACTATAAATAAAACAAGAACAAACTATATACAACATGTGTGGAACAAAAGTAATGTGTACAAATAAAACAATAGTAATAAAAAAGTTTGTTCAGTAATAAAAAGAAAACCAGGGATGATAAAGGGGAAAACTATTTACATGGGGGGGACGGGGCAAACGGGGGGCACAAATTAATGTCACAACTATATACAAGGGGGGGGGCCACGTCCCGGGCCCCTCACCCCTAAAGTCCGGCACTGGGCGTGGGCGGCCAGGATCCCTGCCGCGGCCGCAGCCCTGTCCGGGGCTGGCTGGGGGCGGGGCGGACCAGAAGATATGCCCGGCGAGTCTCAGCTGGCTCCAGGGGTCCCTCGGCGCTCCAGCCGTCGGTGGTGGGTGGTGGGGCAACGGCGGACGGGATGGCAACGTGCGGAGCAGGTGGTGGTGTGGCAGGTGGAGCAGGCAGGGCGGGCGCTGCGGCGGCCGAAGCGGCATGGGGGGCCAGGTAGTCCACCAGGCGGTTGAAAGTGTCCATGTAGGCCCCCCATGCCTCTTGGCGCCAGGCCAGCGCCCGCTCCTGTAGGTGCAGGTGGCGTTGCTCCACCCGCGGGTGCTGCTTCGTGACCTCCAGCTGCCGACGGTGGATGGCCAGCAGCTGGGGGTCCGTCGCCGTCAGCTGGTGGTGGCGCGGGATCCGCCGTCTAGCCCGCCGTGGGGCCGGTCGGTCCTCGGCCGAGGGGCTTGCCTGGAGCGATGGCCCCGGAGGGGTCTCCGGGACCACTGATGCCTCTCCGGCGTTCTCTTCCGGTCCTTTTGATGGTACAGCTGCGGGACACAGGAGAGGGTGGGGGAAGAAGAATGGAGACAGGCGTTAGTGTGGGCCCCGAGCCGTGGCCTTTGTCCCCCCAGCCCTGTGCTACAGGTTCCCCATCCCCGTCCCCGGGAGATGCTGCTGTGATGGATGGGGTTCAGGGGTCCCCCTGCACTGCACCCCGTCCCCTGGTGGGAGTGACTCTCACTTCACTCCGCAGGGTCTGATAGGAGAGGTTTCTTAGGCCACAGATGCCCAGTTTCTCCCAGGAGCGACAGCACCAGCTGTCAGAAGAGACAGTCCTTCCAACCCGTCGTGGGGAGAAGACCCCAAGGGGTGCCCCTCTGGGGTGTAGCTTTCCCCCTCCTCAGGCTGGTTGCCTTCCAGCTCTCCCTTCCCCTAGCCTCTACCTGCGGCCCCTGCCCCCCCACCCCAATTCAAAGCCAGCTCGGCTTCTCCCTCCTCTTTGTTCAGGGCAGAGGTGTCACCTGCCAGCTGTAGCCCCAGGATCATCCTTTGCCCCTGGGAGCTATTCGGCTCTTGTTGCTCATATCTAGCCTGAGTCTCCCTTTTGCACTCCCACCACTCCATCACATGCTGCTGCTGCTGCTGCTGCTGCGGGGTGTCCCACCACCTCCTCCCGGGGGCCCCTCGAGGTTCCGCTCCCCCCTGCCTCGGGGATGGGGCATGGCACTGTCGTGCGGGGTTCGGGGGGGGGAGGGGCTGATGCACTGCTGTGTGGGACATGGCCCTGCTTTCTTTGGGGCCATGGCCATGTGAGCATGTGGGGGGCCCTGGATACATATCTATTACCCCCGCCCCTCAAGCCCAGGGGTGTACACCAGAGGGGGGTACATACCTGTCGGTCCACTCCCACGGTCCGGAGATCCCCGGGGGGCAGAGGCCCGGTTGCTGCTCCGGGATGGCAGGAAGAGGGTCTGCAGCCTGGATTCTGCGGAGGAGGAGCCCCACTCCTCCTCCTCCTCCTCCTCCTCCTGCCGCGATGGCCCGGGGGTGGGCTCCGGGGGGTGGCCACAGTGTGCAGGGCTTACCTCAGGGGCGGACTCCGGCTGCAGGACCTACTGGGGCTCGTCGGCTGAAGTATCAAGGGTGACCGGAGGGGAGGAGGTGTGTCAGGGGCCCAGGATGTCCCTGAGCTCCCTGTAAAAGGGGCAAGTGACGGGGGTGGCCCCAGATCGGCTGGCCGCATCCCGGGCCCGGGCGTAACCCTGCCACAGTTCCTTCACCTTACTCCTGACGTGATCAGGAGTGCGGGCAGGGTGACCCCGGGCGGCCAGGCCCTCGGCCATCCAAGCGAACGCATCCGCGTTCCGCCTCTTGCTCCCCATTACCTGGAGCACCTTCTCCTTGCTCCAGAGCCCCAGCAGGTCCCGCAGCTCGGCCTCCATCCAGGAGGGGCCCCGCTGCCGCTTGCCGGCCTGGCTGCCAGCCTGGCTGGGCTGGCTGCCCTGGCTCCCCTTGGGGGGGGTTCCCTGGGGGTGCTGGGGGGGCTGCCAGGCGGCCATGAAAGGTCCTGTGCCTCCTGTGGCTGCTGAGGGACGTGCAGGCTGGTCGCATGTCTGAGCTGCTGCCTGCACGTTCCGTCAGCTTCCTGCACAGGAAAGGAGGGGGAGGGGACCTTTAAGGGGCCGCTCCACGTGGCCACCATTGAGCTGAGGGGCTGGAGAGAGCGTCTCTCAACCCCTCAGCTGATGGCCGCCATGGAGGACCCCGCAATTTCGACGTTGTGGGATGCGCAACGACTACACGGTCCCTACTTCGACATTGAACGTCGAAGTAGGGCGCTATTCCTATCCCCTCATGGGGTTAGCGGCTTCGACGTCTCGCCGCCTAACGTCGAAGTTAACTTCGAAATAGCGCCCGACGCATGTAGCCGTGACGGGCGCTATTTCGAAGTTAGTGCCGCTACTTCGAAGTAGCGTGCATGTGTAGACACGGCTTATAAGTGCCTGGATGAAGAAAGAGTAAATCAAAACTTCTGTCATCAATCAGTATGAAATCACCTGCGATGCAGACCTGAATAGAGTTCAAAACTCCAGATGGAATTTTTAGATCCAGATGTGAACCACACATCCATTACTATTCTCTAAAGCATGAAACTCAAACACTCCATATTGTGGCAGAGTTTCATCTTTGTCTCAGTGCTTCTGACCCTGAATAAAACCTCTTTCCCTTTCTGGAGGCAAGAGTCACAGCCTACTGAGCAACCTTCATCACAGGCCAGTCAATGGATTGTGGGAGAGGACCCTTCTTAGTCTTAGACTGTGTCTAGATTATAGCAAATTGTTGACAGACATTTTTCATGGAAGATACCTTTCAATACAATTTCTATCCAAAGATTGTGACCAAACTACCAAGAGGATCACGAGAGTGATCCACTCTGTCAATAGAGTGACCAGACTACCCAGCTGCTCTTTTGACAAAATGGCAAAGCAGAAGGACAGCAGACAGGGCTGCGTGGTGTCCCAGAAGCTCTGTCTGTCAACAGAGGGTCCCCTGGAACATCCAGACTGGCTTTCTGCCCAAAGATCTCTGTCAACAGAGGCACTATGCCTCATGGGGAGCAGGATAAAACTGCTGATAAAAGTGCTGCATTCTGTCAATTTATTGTTGGCAGAACATCTTGAGAATCTGGATGCTCCTTGGGGTTTGTTGTCAACATGTCAGTGTTGTTGACAAAACCCTCTAGTGTAGATATAGCCTTAGTATTCCCTCTCAAGGAGTGCCTCTGTAGTGGTGTGGGGAGGGTTGAGAGGAACCCAGGCCTTCTCTCCACTCCAGGTTCCAGACAAGGAACCCTAATGGCAGATGTGACAGGTTGTTTTTCCTCCACTACCAGAGTTATGGCCCTTTTCTGGAACACTTTCCCCAAAATGGCTCCTCCCAGCACCTTCCCCTCATACCACACCACACTCATTCTCCCAGCTGTTCCACAGAACACCACCTTACTCCTAGCCTCTAGCACGCTACCCAACCTACTGGGGATGTCTTTTAAGCTAGTCCCAGCAGGTTCTTACTGGGCTGCAGATGTTCTGATTAAACTAATTGAGTCTAGCAATTTCTTAATTGGCTCAAGCTGTTTTATGGTGTCTGCCTGACTTACTTGGTTCTAGTACATTCTGATTGCTCTGGAGTAGTTCTGCCCTGGTCATTCAGGCTACATCTACAACTACAGAGCTATTTCAAAATAACTTTGTGAGCATCTACTCTAAACACACACTATTTTGAAATAAATTTCAAATAGTGAGTGTGTTATTTCAAAATTAGTAATCTCAGTGAAGGAAAAATAACACCTATTTTGAAATAGGCACTGTTAAGACCAGCTGTGGCCACACTTGGCCAAAACTTTGAAATGGCCATGGTAATGGCCAAATTGAAGCATACTAATGAGACACTGAATTGAATATTCAGTGCCTCATTAGCATTTGCATGCTTCCGGCAGCGGTGCTGTGAAAGCACTGCTTTCAAACATGCGCAGCTCGGCACGGCTACACCAGGGTCCTTTTCGAAAGGACCCCACACTTTTTGAAATCCCCTTATTCCTCTCAGTGGAGGGGAATAAGAGGATTTCAAAATGTTCAGGGTCCTTTCACAAAGGACCCCCGTGTAGCTGCACTGAGCCACATGCATTCAAAAGCGGCACTTTCAAAGCAGCGCGGCTGGAAGTGTCCTAATGCTAATGAGGCACTGCATATTCAATTCAGCACTTCATTAGTAATCTTCAAAATGGCCATTTGCATGGCCATTTCAAAGTTTTGGCCAAGTGTGGCCACAGCCACTTCGAGTAGTGCTGTTTCGAAATAAGCCATAATGGCATCCAATGGTACTATTTCAAAATAGGCATTGTGTGTCCAAAAATGCTATTTTGAAATAGCTGAGTCCTGTTTCAAAATAAATTTTGACTCTGTCTACACTAGCAAGTCCTTTTGGAAAATCAGGCCTCTTCTGGAAGAGCAAGTGGAGCATCCACATAAAAAATGAACTCTTTCAAATTCATTTAAAAAGAAAATTTAGCTTCTTCTGGAGGCCCACTTCCTGTCCCAAATGAGGAAGAACACCTTTCTCCAAATGATTATTTTGGCAAATGTATGTGTAGACAATTTGGAGGGCCCTTTGTTTGTAAGAACAGTCCAGATGGTGCTGGACATTTAGATCCCTGGCCCATTCTTTCAAAAGAGCAGGGTAAGTGTGGATGTTCTCTGCCAAAAAAAGCAGATTGCTCTTTTGAGCTGCTTTTCTGTGTGTGCCCACAGCACATAGGGGTTTTCAAAAAATAAACGGCTGGATTGTTGACTACAAAATCTGTGTTGGTAATGCTTCTTGCTCAATATAACAGAACATCCAACTATTTACACGAGCAGGGGGGCTAACTATTTGGGGAGGGAATTAGGTGGCCCACCCGGTGGGCCATCACTCTGGGGCATGGGTGAAGGGGCATGACCAACACTGGCGCTGGGTCCCATGACGCCTCCTTGCCCAGAGTCCAGGGCAGGGCTGGGAGGGGGTGGGGAGTTCAGGGAGGTAGGGCTGGGGATTGGCCTTGGAACAGTGGTCTGGGCCAGTGGAGTCTTCTTCCAGGGCTGGCATGTGTGGCAGTGGTGGGAGAAGCAGGGGCAGCAGTGGGGGGCAATGGAAGAGGTGGGGAGGGGGAAGCCAGGCCAGGAGCTCCTTGTAGGTGGCCACCACATCCCTGAAGGTGGTCAGGAACTCCGTCCAGGGTGCCCGGCACCAGGTGGCCTCCCACTTCTCAAAGTGGACCCAGCACTCGGCCGGCTCCACCCGGTACCAGATGGAGGTGAGGAGGTGGGGGTCCTCCAACAGCTGCCTTTGGCTCCGCCGTGACTGTGCCCAGCTGGTCATCGTCCCTCACCTCTGGGGGGCTGTCTGGGACCACAGATGGGGCAAGGCTCTCCCAGCCCTTGGATGGTGCAGCTGCGGTAACAGGGGGGAGGGGTGGGAGAGGAACAAGCCTTGAGTACCTACCCCTGCCCCATGGACAACATGCCTCATTCCCCCCATGGGTGCTGGGTCCCCATCCCCTGTCTCCTGTCCATGGGCGCAGTGGCCCTGTTTGCAGCCCCTTTGTGCAGTCCTCCCCTCTACCCCTGGGGGCAGGGCATGAAGCTGTCCATGGAAGCAGGTGCTGATGGGCACTGGTGGCTGCACATTTTTTCCCCCTGTGACTGGACCCTGGGGAGCCCTGGAGGTGTTCGTGGGAGGAGGGGGCGCTGGGGCTCCTGACCTGCCTGGGTGCTAGCCATGGTCATCTGGCAGATGCTTGGGGTTGCACTGAGGTATGCAGGGGGCAGCACGTGTGATGGCTGCTGCCTTCACACTGTCAGCTTCCTATAATGGGGTTTCCTGATCCATGCGGCTCATGCACAGACCATGGAGCCCCACAGGGGCTGGGCAGCAATGCTCTGCCTAACAGCTGATTGTTACCATGGTGGAACCTGCTCTTTCGAAAAAGCAGGATATGGAGTATGTTCTCAAAAGAGCATGTGCATCCTTTTTTGAATAAAAGATGTCACAAGAGCGGCCTCTTCCTATTTTCTGTTTGGAAGATTGGTTTCAGTTCCTGCTGTGCCTAATGTCAATGTCGTCTCCGAAAGATGACTGCGCACTACTTCAAAGTCGGACCTTCTCTTTTGAAAGAACATGCTAGTGTAGACGCAGCTCCAATGGCCAGCATATAAACCTTCTACCAGGCTACTTCACTGGCTATGGCCAAGATGGCCATTTATAAGATGGGGGAAAGGAGATTGGCTGAGAGGGGGACTACAAGTCTGGTGCCTACTTTTGTTCCTTGATCCATTCACACACCTGGATGGAGTTCCCCTGGGCAGCATCTAGTGGCTCCATCAATGCCTTTGAGCACCAATGGGCACTGTCTGGGCTCAGCGTGTCCTTCTGGCTTCCTCATTTTAACCCTATGATCTCCATGCTCATGTTGATTTCTCCCTCCACACACAATCTTGCAGCTGTTTCTTGTTTCTCAATAGGAGCAGCCAACTGGTCTGGATCTGTTACAATATGAAAAGGCCTCATTTGTGATCAACACATCATCTACTATGAAATAGGAATGGAACCAAAATGCTCATTTCCACGTCCATCTTCCATTTGAGTCCTGCCAACATATCAAAACCTCAGTATTCAAAGGCTTACAGTATGACAACCTGCACAGCAGAGGAAGGTTACAACATTCCTTGATATCATTAAGTGATAAGTGTGCAATCAAAAGAGAACTTTCATACCCATATGTCAGATATACAATAGATATTTTCAGTATCTTATATGTATATGATTTAGTCCTGGGTAATGTAGTAGTGAAAGCAGGCATAGTCTCAAAAAAACCAAGATACCCAACAGGAGAAGCTCTAACATGCACCTAACGTTGAAAAATATTAGCAGATATAACTAAGACACAGTTATTCTCATCTGATGGCTGTTCAGTGGTTTACTGGATGTTCATGCATTGCTATGGACTAGTTTCTCAAGGACAAATACCCAAATAATAAAACAAACACAAAATCGTAACTAGAATGGCAACCTTGTTGGCAGCCTGAACAAAACAGGCAAGGACATTTTTATTTAAGTTTAGCTTTATATCAGAATACAAATTAAAATTCTTGGCACAGAAAACCACTACTGACACTTCAGTAGATAGATATGCTACCTTAATTTATCACAAACAAGACTAGATTCTCATAAAAGGTGCTCAGTGCAGGTTCCTGATTTTTTTCCCCCTCTGCATAGTTTTAGAAGCTAGGCCAATAATTTTGGAAAACGAAATAATCTTACAAAGTCAAACATGTCAAGATAGATTAAAATATATACTTTAATATCATTGTATGTGAAGTTATGCATATGTAAAATATTTCTGATTTCTTCTGTAAGAATTTTCTTCTTTGTACCCAAAAGTGTAAATATCACTTTTTGCTTTCTCCTAATTATTTGGCAACAGTTCCATTTAATTCAAGGATGGACAATAAGTGGCCCACAGGCCAGACACAGTTCACCAGGGTCAGCCCCTGGTGGGTCTCTGGAGCTTTATTTACCTGCCAGTCCAGAGGCATAACTATTTGCAGCTTCTGTTGTCCATAGATCACTGTTGCTGGCCAATGGGAGCTGGTGCACTGCCTTTGTCTTATCGCCTACCCTTGCTCTATTCATGACTCCTTCTTGCTACTTCAATCTAGTGAATTGTTCCATTGATATTAGGTAAAATCCTCTGATATCAAACTCCAGAGGTATGTGGCTAAAGTTTAAAGAATTTAATTTCATGGCTGAATCATTTCCATCCATTAGTCACTCTTTTAAAAGATGCATTGGCATCTAAGAAAAAATACTCTGTAAATGAAGAAAATGCACTTTTGACCAGTATTTTCCCTTTTAAATAAGCTATTTTTGCACTGGAATCTGGACAGGATCTCGGAGTCACGTTAAGTAGGTTTTGCCTTCCAGATTTGTCACCTGGTGGTGCCACAATATAGCCTTTATGGAAATTATGCCAACAGTATTAAAAGCCTTGCAAAAGTAACAATTTAGTCACTAAGTTAGGTAAGTTTATTGCTTCCTCTAATATTTCAAAATTGTCAGAGTAGCATGAAATGCACTTTGCATACAGAATTTGAAAAGACCATAAGATTTTAGCAATCAGCTACTAGTGTTAGGGGGAAAAAAAAGAACAAGAAAAAGCCTTAAACAATACCCAAAACAGACAAAAGTGTTTTATAGTTCATCTGCCAACTGGGCAGCAGCTCATGGGCTCAGGTTCATTCCCTAGTTAGGTCATTTACCGTGCTCTTTTCTCATTCCCAAGAAACCAAGTATCCAAGAGCTCCAAGTACTGACATTTTCTAATTATGCTGCAGAATAGCATAACATGAAGTTAAGAGGTATAATGAAGGCCTACGGGAGACTATTAGCACAATTTTTAGAAGCCTTTTTAATATTTATTTTAGTCACAAACCCCCCATGCCACCGTAGCAATTAAAAGAGGTGTAAGTGAACAAGCAGTATCCTGTAAGACAGGATATCATTGTGTAGTAGGTGAATAGAAAATGTAGTTCAGTGCTCAGTTTCCTTTCTCCTAAAGAAAGCACAGTAGTTCCATGTAAAATGATTTTTTTTTCATTTTTTCTTATATATAAATCTAGTAGTAGTTGCCTCAAGTAGATATCTATGCTTTGAGGACAACTCTTCCCAAACATTTTATACAATTTGTTATTTCCACTATCTTTCATCAGTTGGAAAAGACACATTTTAAAGTTTGTTTCAGCCTGGCATAAACGTTACATCTCCCATACCTTCATTTATACTGACATGAGGAGTGAACAATGAAAATAAAGATGAAGTGTACCAACCTCACCCACATTATCAATAACATTTTCATCAGCTTCTTACCATCCATGGTTCCCCAGTCCTCAATAACAGGGAAAATCTCTGCTGAAGATCTCAGATAAACAGAATAACTGGCATACATATCCTGTCAAGTACTAGTTCCTAATTTGCAATAACTCTGTTGTTTAGTGATCAGCACACAAAAACCAAAACCAACAGCACCATGTTCCAGTTGCATCTCTATCATAGTCTACCTCTGTGAAATTGCAGAAAATGAGACAAAACATAAAGGGTATGTTCACGTTAGCAAGTTTTTTTGAAAGTTTTTTTCGAAAGAAGGGGGCTCCTTTGAAAGAGCCCATGGAGTATCTACACACCAAAAAAATTCTTTCAAAGGTAAATAAAACCAAGTGGCATTCCTTTCAAAATCACTCTTCTTTTCCCATTTCCAGAAAAGCATCCCCTTTCAAAAGCTTCTTTAGAAAGAAAACATGTGTAGATGCTCTGCTGGGCCTTTCCTTTGAAAGAACAGTCTTCGTTTTTGATCCCTGTCCCATTCTTTCAAAAGAGCAGGGGCTATGTGGACACTGTCTTTTGAAAGAGCAGATCACTCTTTTGATCTACTCTTTTGTGTGTAAATGCCCTTTTTGAAAGAAGTTCTTTTGGAAAAGATGTTCTATAAGAGCTTCTTTCAAAAGATTTCTGTAATGTAGACATAGCCAAAGTGACCGACCTATCAGTTAAATAGAGGAAATAATTAAGGCGGTTTCTACACATGGCACTTTTTCCAGAAGATGAACCTCTGGAAGATGTGTTCTGGCAGATCCTCTTCTGGAAGAGTGCATCTACACAGTAAACAGGCCCCCAAAAGAGCCACCCCTTCTTCTGGAAGAGCGCATCTACACACTCACTGGTGCTCTTCCAGAAGAACAGGGCAGGAAAAAACACCAATGGGTTGCACAGCCAGGGAGCCCTTCCAGGGATGCTGGCCACACAGCCCCTTAAAGGGCCCCACCCAAACAGCCCCTCCCTGCAAATGCTGCCAAGGCCTGCCACGTCTGTGCACAGCAAGCCAGATGCAGGTCCCTGTCCAGCACTCGCCAACCAGCAGGCATGGACCCCCAACAGCCTCAGGACAGCAGGCTTCCCCTCACCCACAGGCTAGCCATCCTCCTGGCCACCCTCCTCAGCCTCCTGTGGAGACAGAGGCCTAGGCCCGTGGGTCCTGAACCACACCACCTCTGCTGGGCCCCCTCCAGCCCATCCAGTGCATCTGGACCCACACTACCAGCACAGACTGGTGTGACAGGGTTGTCATGGGGGAGTGGGACAATGACCGCTGGCTGGAGAACCTGCAGATGAAGAAAGACACCTTACCTTGAGATCAGCAGCTGGCTTGGCCCCATGGTATGATGCCTTGATACCTGGATGAGGCCAGACCTCTCCCCGGAGAAGCACACAGCCATCGCCACATGGAAATTGGACACCCCAGACAGCTACCAGTCCATCGGGCAGCATTTTGGTGGGGGCACATCAAGCATCAGGGCTGTCATCCTCCAGGTAAGCCCTGCCCCAGGCCTGGGCCCAGCCCAGGGCCCAGCCCCGCTGGAGAGGGGAGGGAGGGAGAGGGCTGGTGGGCTCAGGAGACCCCGGGGGCCGATTGGAAGGGGGCTGGGCTGGGGGCCAGGCAGGCCTAGCACAGAGGGGATACCACATGGCCACTGCTGGAAGGGAACCTGGTGCAGAGGGATTGAGTGGAAGGGGAAGAGGGCCAGGGACCTCCCTGCATATGCCCGTGAGTGATCCTGTTCCCATTCCCCTGCAGGGCATGAGGGCCATTAACCATATGCTGGTATGGCGGCCAGTGTGTATCGGGGACCTGGACGCAGCGGTCAAGGGCTTCGCTGCTCTTGGGTTCCCCCAGTGCTTCAGGGCGATTGACGGGACACACATCTCCATCAGGGCTCTGGACCACACTGACTGCCAATACGTCAACTGCAAGGAGTACCACTCCATCAATGCTGCAGGCGGTGGTGGATGCCTGTGGGAAGTTCATGGACATTTACATTGGCTGGCTGCTCAGGGCACATGATGCGCAGATCCTGCAGAATTCTGCCCTGTTCTGCAGGATGGAGGCTGGGACATCCATGCCCCAGCAGGAGCATGTCGTTGGGGATGCCACAATGCCCCTCTGCCTGGTGGGTGGCCCCGCCCACCCACTCCAGCCCTGGTGATGCGCCCATACACAGGCCACCTCACACCCTCCCAGGAACTGTTTAACACCCAGTGCACATGGGCTTGGTATCCTCGGCCATCTGAAGGTGTGGTTCAGGTGTCACCTCACGTGCCTCAATGTGGGGGTGGAGAACATCCCTCAGGTCGTGGCCTCCTGCTGCACACTCCACAACCTCATTGAGGCATATGAGAGGATTCTGCCCCAAGGCTGGATGGCAGAGCCCATCCCTCGCTACCAGCAGCCTGCTGCAGCCCCCGACAGGCATCTTGACCGTGACAGGTGAACCCCCACAACCTTCCCCACAGGCCCACACTACACACACACCCCTGCGCATACCTCACACCCCCCTAACCCCCTGCCAACCTCCTGCACAGTGGGTGCAAAGTATAAACATGTAATTAACCCTCAGCATATAGCAACAGATAACTATGTACATATTAGATAGGGAACAATAAAAATAGCTACTTACCTGATGTGGCCTCATATATGTCAGGTGATGCCTGACTGGAGGGGGCTTGGCTGCTGGTGGTGGAGGGCAGCACAATGATGAGGTATCCATCTGTGGACTCCCCATCAGAAGGGACGTCCACAGTGGCAGGTCCCTACTCCTCCTCCTCTGGTGCAACAGGGGGCTCGGGTGTGGCTGTCTCCATGGTGGCGTGGGATGGAGAGGCATTATCCACAGCCAGGAGGTTCTGCTCCCAGCAGAAGGAGCAGCTGGCAGGGGCATGGCCGAATCTGTGGTTGCTGTCCCAGGCCTGCATATGCCCCTGATGGAGCTCCTTCACCTTGCACCTGACTTGCTCTGATGCAGGGGTAGCCATGGGCATCCAGGCCTTTGGAGAGGCGGACAAAGGCTGGGGCACTCCTCTGGTGCCCATTGATGTCCCAGAGTACCTCCTCATTGCGCCAGAGCCCCAGGAGCTGCTGGAGCTCTGGCTTGGTTCAGGAGGTGGCCCTCCGTTGTGGAGCCTGTTCGGAGTCTTGGCTGCCCTCGCCTGAGTTCCTGAGGCTCCCCAGAGCAGTGTAGATTGCTGGCCTGCTGGACATCTCTGTGGGTTAAGGCTCACTGGGCAGTGCAAGGTCTCAGGGGCATGTGGCAGGCAGCCCTGCACATGCAGCGTGTCTCACACTCTCAAGCTTCCTGCCATGGGGTCTCCAGGGTCCTTGCAGCTTTAAAAGCTGCAGGACCTGAAGACCATAGAGATCCACTGGGGTTGCCTATAGTGTCCCTGCTCTCTGGTGGGCCACCACCATGGTGGACTGCTTCTTTCAGAAGAAGTGGTCCGGGAGCATCTACACATGCCTTCTTCTGGAAGATTCTTTTGGAAGAAGGCCCTCTTCCTGATTCTGCAGCAGAGCACAGAATCCGGATGATGGGGCACCTTCTTCTGGATTTCTTCCGGAAGAGTGCCTTACATTTATAGACGCTCCTTAGATCTTCTGGAAGAAGGCAGAGTTCTTTCAGAAGATCTTGCCTGTGTGGAAACAGCCTAAAAGAGGAACAAATATTTCTCTCCATTTGCCAATTGTCCATGCAAAAACAACAGCTTCCTGATATTATGAAAAATATATATTGAATAATTCTTACTCTGTTGAAGATTTTTCAGAATTAGTTAGTGGCAATAACTGGACATTTGAAATTCAGATCATGCTAGATAATTTTGACTGGATACATTGACCAAATTGAACTTCTTTTTCTGTGTGGGAGGAGTATAACTTTTGCAATTAAGTATCTGATACAAAATATACACATTTATGAAATAGTAATTTGCTTTCCATAAACATTCTCTTAATATTGAAATTTTATTTCGGAAAACACTTATTCCAAGACATTTGTTTGATAACATTTTCATGATAAGTAAATTCAACATGGTGTATGAACACACCAAAAGCTAATTCAATACTTAAATACTTTTGGGTGAATATAAAATCGTGGAAAGAAAAACAGTTGAGAATATAAGAACCTTTAACTTCCCCACAAAGATATTGTAAAAAATCGATTAATCTTTTTACTTTGTCTTGAAGCTAAAGAGTGTTTTTACAACATCCACTGGATTTACTATTTGTTTTCTTGATATTTACACACTTTTATATCCACTTTGCAGTCTGGCCTCAATCTGCCAATAAAAGTGTTGTTGGAAGACATCTTCTGATGGTAACATCTATTGACAGACCACTGTAGTGTCGACATAACCAGCTGTGGCCTTGAAACAATCATTTTCTTAACATTCAGAACCTAGAATAAAGTGAAAAGAGACAGTGCCAGTATAGAGCAGCAATGAGCTTTGCACTGTTTGAAGAACAGTGGCTGTTGCATGGATTAGCCAGACAGTGTTGTAACCTTCGAAAAGGCTGCATTTATGGAGACTGAACTGACGTCCCTGCAGAGAAAGAATGAATACAGACTGCAAAAGAAGATTAAATCAGGAAAGTGGTATAGTGGTGATCAGCGTAATCTGGTCTGTTGATATGCTGCTTTTCACAGTAGGTTTTCCTTTCTGGGTCATGATGATTAAAAATTAGTGTTTCTTTAGGAAACAATGATAATTTGCCACCTTTTCAGATTAGCTGTTAAATTTTGAAAGTGTGTCTGCATCTTACTGTCTTGTGAAAGTTAATATCTTAAAACTCCTGTTTTGAATTTTAAAAGTGACCATTTCAGACTCTAAAAACAACCATCCAGTCTCTGATGAATGGGAAATAGCCATACACTAGGCTTTATTCACAAAGGACTTGCATTCCAGAAGGGTAATCACTGGACACTGACCTGAGTCATGTGACAAATATTAAACACATTCATGGATATCATATCGATTTTACAGACCGGGCCAACACTATGCTGAGAATCCATCTAGTGAGTAAATATCCAACCAATAAACATAATATTTCCTTGCTTGGTTTGTTATGTGCTTATTACTATGGTACTATTTTAAATTTTTAAACCAAATATCCTCTCTCATCTTGGAATGCAATATAATGTGATGCACGGGAGGAATGGGTGAATCATGATATGAAGCAAAATGAAACTTTGCCTAATTATACCAATAGTTTACCTAGTATGCGTTAATGATTTTAAAAGTATTGATCTAAATGTTAGTAGTAAATCTTTCAGACACTTTCATTTACTTTTGCTTTAAAGACAGAAAGAGGCCTTGAAAATTCCTGTCTTTGATGAGGACTTCACAAAATTAGCTGCAAACTAATTCTAAAATGGTTATTTAATTATCCAGTTACCTTTACTATAAACAGATCTCTTCAATGTTTAAATTCACCTTTGCAGACGTATCATCAACCTTCTGCTTCAAAACTTCTGCAGGATTTGTATTCACCTGAGAGGGGGGAAATAATGAAATGGAGATTGCATAACAGGAGATGGCTTTGTTAAAATGCGAGGGATAGGACAGTGACAAGTTTACCAAATGTAGTGACTGCCTTCATCTAAATCATATACTGATTTAAAAATGAACACTTCTAATCTGAGCAATTGTCCACAAATCACTCTAACACTCACATGCAATAGATAAGTAAATCAATAACTAAACACAAAACATACTTAAGTATATTTATTATGGCTGAGTGAACCAACTTTTCAGCCCAATGGCTTGTCATTTTGAACCTTAATTATTGCCACTACTTCATGACAATCACGGTCTAAGCAACAGGGCCCTAAAGCCCATATGGCAGACATACTTGGAAAGTTATGTCAAGTAAACATAACTATGACATTTGCTGTAGGAACAATCCTGTAATTACTAATCTCAAACTCCCAAGTCACTGGTCAGCCAGCTGGATATCAGAAAGCACCTAAAATAGGTCATAGATGGGCTAGGCATACCCCAAAGCATTTAATTCTCTTCCAGTCATAATAACTGGCGTTTACCACCTGATTGTAAATATTTCCTGTGCCAGTGAGAGCCCCAGAAATCTAATACAACATCTCTGTTCCCACTTCATGTTATAATACACATGTAGCAATTAAAATCAGTATGATAAATACAGCAGCCTCAACACTATTTCTGCATATCAATGAATTTTGACTGCTTTTTCCAAAAGAATTATATTCTGCACAGTGAAAGCAATGTGTGCAGGCATGCTCTCCCTCCCTCATGAGCATGTGTATGCAAGTGTATGTCTCACAAATTCAATGGATATACTTGCATATCATTTATATTTCCATTACAGTCATTGCTTTTAGCCTTCCCTTGCCAATTCATTGAAGTAGAAGAAAAAGTAAAACAAAGACTTTGGGTCAGGGTCACTTACTTATGCTACAGTTATTTTCTGGCTCTAAAACAAAGCCAACATAGACAGATATTTGTGTGGTGCAGAGCATAAGAACACAAAGGGTGTGTCTGCACAAGCAAGTACATTCGAAATTAGGATACGAAGACCTAGTTCTTCTGAAAGAAGCCGTGGAGCATCTATACTGACATGGTGCTCTTTCGAAATTAACTTCAAAAGAACTCTCCAATTCTTTCGAACTCCCCTGTTCTTTCGAAGTCGGTACCCCATTCCCAGGATGGGAAAAGTGCCCTCATTCGAAAGATAATTTCAAAAGAGTGCAAGTGTAGGCACTCTGCGGCTCGCTGTTTCAAAAGAGGAGGACCTCCATGGCCTCTATCAGCTGGCAGGTGGCAGCGCCGCTCACGGCACAAGCGAAGATCTATGGCTTGAGCGTCTGGCCGCATTTCAGCATGCAGGCTCCCAGAAGCCCTCAGGCAGGCAGCTGAGAGCGTGCAGGCAGCAGGGAGCCCATGCAGCTGCCCAGCCTGCTGCCAGCCGCAACGGCCCGGGGAAAGCTGCAGAACCTCCATGGCCAGCAGCCAGGAATCCCGCTCACCCCAAGGGCTATCCAGGGACCGGGGGTAGTCCTCCCAGGAGGGGAGCCAGCCCCCCTAGCATCAGGCCTCCTCCTGGACAGAGGTTGAGGTGCAGGATCGCCTTGCCCTATGGGAGTCTGGCACCATAATGCCTTGGCATTCAAGCACCTGGCCAAGGTCCTCACCAGCTGGGGTCACTACACCTGGACCACAGACCAGGTGAGGTCCAAGGTCAAGGAGTTCTGGAGGCTAACTGCTGGGCTCAGGATATGGCGGGGCAGTCAGGGGCAGCGCCCACCAGCTGCCCCTACTTTCAAGAACTTGACTGCCTCTTTGGGACCAAGGAGGTGGGATTCCCAGCTGTGTACTTGGACAACGCTGACCCCCTAACTGACCTGGAGAAGACGGGGATGGGGACCGAGGGGGAGGACCGGCCAAGACCACCAGCCACCCACAGGCACCCCCAATGGATGCAGGACACCAGCGATGATGAGAGCTAGAGCGAGGGGGCCCTCATCATGGAAGTCCCCTCAAGCCTATCCAGCCCGGCCCCCTCCTACTGCGCCTCACCCCAGATCCTGGAGGGACCCACAGGTATGTACCATGCACAGCGGTGGCCTCAGGGCTGGGGGAGGGCGTGCGAAGTCCCACACGGGGTGGCCGCAGACCACACGCAGGGACATCAGCCCCAGGGCACAGGCAGGTCAGATGGCCCCACAGTCCCAGGCTCACAGGACTGACAGGTGGCACCCAGCACCATGTAGGCCAGACATTATCATGGGCCACCAGGCCATGTAGGGACCGAGGGAGGCAGAGGACAGCTAATGCTCCTGCAACCCAGATGGGGAACCCCGGATGCAGTCCCTGCAGGACTGCCAGGCTGGGGGCTTCAGGGAGTCCCTCACCATAACTAATGGCCCGTTCCTCTCTCCTTTTGGCTCCACAGCTCCAGCAGCCAGCAGCTGAATCTGCCCCATGATGGGCCCGGGAAGCCTGATGACTGAGGGTGAGGGGGAGCGGCCCGGGCCTCGGACAGGTCCAGCGCAGGGCCGCCGCCTGTCCCTCCGCCAGTGCCACCAAGCTGGGGAGGACGAGGCAGGGGACACGAAGTACACAGCTGCCCTTAGGGAGCTAACTGGCATCGTGTTGGAGTGGCTTCCCATGGAGTGGCAGGCATGGGACTGGGTGGCACCCAACCTGGATGCCCACACCCAGGATGTGATCAGCCACCTGGTGCCTGCTGCTGCTCCATCGCAGGTCACTCCTGCACCCACGCCCCCCTGTCACCCTCCCACCATCCCCCATGCTGCCATTGCATACCCCCCAGTGATTCCCCCCTACCCCAATCCCACATCCCCCTGCCTCCCCCACAATGGCCCACTCCTGTATATAGGGCTTGTGTTTCACATCCATAAGGTTATGGAGGGTGCACAGGCCCCAACCACTGCGAGGATATTGGGGAGGCCCATCTCCAGCCTGGTGCAGAGGTGCAAAACGCCCCTTGAGGCAGCCTAATGCTTGCTCTGCAGTGTTCTGGGCACAGTTCAGCTGCTCATTAAAAAGGTCCTGGCTCGGCTGGGTGTGCCCGGTGTGTGGCCACATCAGCCAGGTCTGTAGGTGGTAGGCTGCAGGTAGGTAGTATCCCTGATGGTGAGCTCCTGCTCAGAGATGAAGGTTCCTTCAGCCATACAACGTCCCAGCCCTGAGTTCCTAAAGACCCTCAGGTTGTGGGCATGGCTGGACCAGTCCATGTAGATGTCCTCGAACAGGCTGTTGGAATCGGCCAGGGCCTTCAGGATGACCAAGTGGTAGCCCCTGCGATTCACGTAGGCCCCATGGCTGTGCTCTGGGGCTTGGATGGAGAGGTGGGTGCCATCCAGGGCAGCACAGCAGTTGGTGAAGCCTATCTCCTGGAATCCCCAGATGGCATTGTCCAGGTCCCCGATGCACACCAGCTGCCTTAGGAGCACCTTGTTGATCTCCCGGATGACCTGCAGGGCATGGGGGGGGGTGCTCATGAACGTGGGGTGGGGTGCGTCTTGCCCACCCATGCCTGTCCCCATCCCAGCTGTTCCCTGTCCCCAGGGTGCCCGCCCTGTGCACACACATGCACACACACAACCACACATGCACAGGGGACACAGGGTAAAACCAAACAAAAATCTTTTTACAGAAGCACAACTGTGCCCCTCCATGTCTGAGGGAACTATTTACAGGCAGGAGGGGGAACAATTAACAGGGAGCTGGGCGGGACTATGTGCAGACGGGAGGGGAACAGCTAATGGAAGACTGAGGGGAACTATTTTCAGGGGCATAGCGCACCCGGCTAGGCACCCAGGAGACCCTGAGGGGCTGGGTTCAGAGTGGAGGGCTTTACCCCTGAACAGGGCTTGACAAATGGAATCCCTATCGCCCATGCCCTCCCCTTCCTCCCTGTGTCTGGAGGCCCTGTCAAGGCTAGGCCAAGGACTGTGGAACAACAAGGTAGGGGTGTGGCTGGGGCGCGGTCCCGTGTCCTGACTGAGCTTGGCACAGGGGGAGTGGGGGGCGGGGATGAGGCTTCCAGCTGCCCTGCCCTGGCCAGTAGCATGTGGGCCAGATGCACAATGTTGGCCGGGGGAGGTGGGGTGCAGCTGCGGAGGGGGTAGTGGGATGGGGGGTTAAGTTGGGGGGAAAGGACGGGACATGTGGGTGATGGGAGTGGGGGGGATGGTGGGGTGAGGGAGGGGAAGTGAGGACAAGAGTGGTATGCAATGGGGCAGTGACTGGGGCCAGGTGGCCAACCAAGGCCTGGGTAAGGGCATCCAGTTTGCCTGTCTCCTGGTCCCAAGCCTGCCGCTCCATGGCATGCCACTCCTGCATCACACCCATCAGGTCCCACAGGGCCACCATGTAAGCTGCGTCCCCCACCTCCTTCTCCCCACCCTGGTGGCACTGGTGGACAGCCCGGCAGCAGCCCTGCCCTGTCCCCATTCAGGGCCCAGGCCATTCCCCCTCGACCTCTGTGGTTGGGCTTCCCAGGACTGTCGTGAGGCTGGTTCAGCTGCTGGAGCTGTGGAGACATAAGGGGGAGAGGAACAGGCCATTAGTCCCCAGCGAAGGACCCCATTAATCCCCACTCCTCCTCCCCCATCCTGGGGTCCCTTCAGGGACCACATCCCGGGATTCCCCATCTGGGTGCTGGGAGCACTAGCTCTCCTCAGCCTCCCTTGGATCCTCCATGACTGGGCCAACCATGGTGCTGTCCAGGCCACATGGTGCTAAGTGCTGCATGTTGGCCCCCTGATGCCAGGGCAGCAGGGCCAACCCCAGGCGGGACCACACAACCCCTCCTGGAGCCCTGCAGCCACTGGAATGCATGGCACATAGCTGTGGGTCTGAGAGAAACACAGTTGGAGGGGCCAGGCTGTATGGGTCTGGCAGGACATCGATGATGAGGACCCCCTTGCTCAAGCCCTCATCATCGCTTATGGCCTGGAGTCTGCATGGGCACCTGGTGCCGATCAATGGTCCCAGGCAGTCCTCCCCTTCGGTCCCTGTCTCAGGCTCCAGCTCTGTTCTGGGGTCCACCGTGTCAAGGATCGCGGCTGGAAGTCCCACCTCCTTGGGCCCAAGGAGGTGGTCCAGTTCTTTAAAGTAGGGGCAGATGGTGGGCATTGCCCCTGACCTCCCGGCTGTGCCCCAGACCCTGCAGTAGCCCTGGAGGAGCTCCTTCACCTTGGACCTCACCTGGTCTGGGCTGTGGGTGGGGTGACCTCGGCTGGTGAGGGCCTTGGCCAGGCACTCGAACACTGCTGTGTTTCAGTGCTGAACCCCCATCTGACCCAGGACCTCCTTGTCTGCCCAGAGAGCATGGAGGTCCTGCAGCTCTCCATCAGTGCATAAGGGGGCCTGGCTTTTCAGTGCCTGTCTCCTCTCCTGGGAGGACTCTCCAGTGTCTTTGGCTGACCCCTGATGTGGGCAGGTGTCCTGGCTGCTGGCCATGGTGCCGGCGAGGGTGCTGTTGTGCCTGAGGTGTCACAGCTGGCAAGGGGCTGTGCAACAGCGTGGGCTCCCTACTGTCTGCACACTCTCAGCTTCCTGCCTGCAGTTTTGTGGGAGCCTGTGTCTTTAAGTGCTTCCGGACACTGGAGCCATAGAGCTCTGCCTGTGCTCTGAGCGGTGCTGCCGCCTGCCAGCTGATTGCCTCATGGAGGACTCCTTCTTTCGAAAGAGGGTGCTTTTTCCACTGTGGGAATGGAGGACTAACTTTGAAGGAATGGTGCCATTCTTTCATAGTTTGTTTCAAAAATTCGAGGAGTGTTTGTAGACGCTCCGCAGGTTATTTCAAAATACAACTTTCTTTCAACCTCACTTTCGAACATACTTGCTAGTGTAGATTCACCCAAACAGTCAAAGCAAACAGATAATACTACTTGTATTTTACATTTTTAATTATTTCTTCTATTTTAAATAAATTGAAAACATTCAGAGGAGATAGGCTCTGAAAAAACTTCCAGGAGGTAGAAAAGTCTTTCTGAAAGATCATATACACAGTGTATTACAAGCAAAATGCCAATGTTTTCTATTGGCAGGAGACAGGCAATCAATTATACCAAGCACATCTTTGGGTATTTACAGTTAAAGTTTTCTGAAATGCAGGCATTCAAAAATCAATTTCATATTAATCCTTTGTGTCTAGTAATGTATTTAAAATACATTTATACTTAATTTATAAATTTATAAATTTATACTTAATATATTATGTCAAAATTAGGAATGGAAATATTATGTGTAATGGGTCAATTACTTTCATACTTGATTTCAGTATATAATAGATTGAATGTGGACACATGGTTAAATATATAAAAAGAAAATGTGTTGGAAATTAATGTAGAATTTTGCATGCAGAGCTAAGTTCTGTCTCTCAGGCATGGCTCAGAAAGTTGGCTTTCAAGAAAAACATTTCCTTAGAGAAAGGAATCATTAATTTAGATAATCAAGAAAAAAATGGAGCTAACCCCAGTCACTAGTCTAGCCTTAGGACCTACGTAGTGAAATGAAAGATTGGAGAGCCACTAACAGATAATCTGAAGAATCGGACTGTTGCAAGGTGAGAGCCCAGTATTGCACATGAACAGGTCCACAGATACTCTAAGCAAAATTTTCAGTCATAACTAATCACCATAAAATGAAAACAAAGACTCACCATGAGAAGAGGAATTAATGCTTACATTTGAATTACCGTCTTCCAAGTTCCTCTCTGTGCATGTCCTTCCCCTCATCCCACCGTGTTAAAGTATCTTAAGTGCCATTAGGCTGCAGCACTCACAGGACCAAAACCAGACAATAATTAATACAATAGCGAGGCGTCCTGGCTATGTTCCCTTTCCACTACTGTCTTGATAGCAGAGACTGCAGCACACGAAACCCCTAGCACTGCTCTATGCCACCAACAGTCATCATTACTGAGATGGTCTGTGGTTTAACTAGGGTGACCACATTGCCCTATGGCAAATAAAGGATGCCGGCCTGTGGGGATGGGGGTAGGGCTTCTGTACCATGTCAGGGCTCCTTGGTAATGGTGGCTCCTGTTCCAGTGTGAGGCACCAGGGATGGGGGCTCTGCAGCCTCCAGTAGGGAGGGACAAGGGATGAAGGGGAGTGGAGGATGGGGGCTCCAGAACCCCCTGGTCAGGAGGTGTTCCAAAGTATCTCAGTGGGAGAAGGAGAGGCATGGGATGAAGCAGGAGCTGCCTCCCTGAGGTGTGGGAGGCTCTGGAATGAGTCAGGTAACCTATGGAGGGGCTCCCTGATAGTGGAAGCTGCCTCCCCTAAGTGTAGGGCACTAGGAAACGAGGCAGTTGCACTGTTGTGGAGTTTGCCAGCAGCAGGGGCTTCCACTGTGGGGTGCCAGGGAATGGGGCAGCTGCCCCACAGAGGAATTCCTCTGCATCAGAAGCTGCTGCCAAAAGGTGCAGAGCTCAGGGGAGCAGGGCACCCACCTAGTGGAGGAGCTCCCTGGCAGCAGGGGCCTCCATCCCAAGACACAAGGTTCCAGGGAATAGGAGTCCTGCAAAATTTCAGATAATTTGTCTCTTCTCTTTAAAAAGTCAGGATGCCTGTGAGACAGATTACATAAGGGACTGTCCCGGTAAAAATGGGATGGATGGTCACGTTAAGTTTGAGAATCGTCCAAATTTTCAATACCACCTGTCAAACTGTGTTCTCACTCCACTTGGTACCAATGCCTGATCAATGCTGAGGGTGTAAATGTTCTCACTCTCAAGTATGCACTGTGGGACCATGGACTGGCCCTCTCCACTTGGCCAACCAGCACTGAGATGGATCCAGAAATCACATCTCTCAATATTTTTCTGTGACACAGCCCCTGAAAGAATGCATAGCGTGTGTTTATTTTTCCTCACAGGAGAAATCAGGTCCCATGACCCCTTTTGAGGCCTGTCCATGATCTGCTCTTGCCAGTCAGTCTCACTCTCGGCCTCCCTGTAGGCCCAGCTGGGACTGTACACCAATCAGTAAGACCTGCAAGCTCCAGTCCATCCAGAAATGGCATAAAAGCAAGACATTTGATCTCCAACACTCAGCCAATGGATTTTTAGTAGCATCATCTTGAAAGACATCAAACCCTCATGAAAAGAAAGGGGACATCTTTTTTCAAGATCTTATTTTCAGAAAATGTGGAACCACAGAGCATACAAATAGTGGTGTGAAATAAACTGCTGAAGTAATTAGGCTTATTAAGCGTGACAAATTATGGCACAAAGTGGTTCAGAGCATGTATCTTACTATACATTATCAATAAAAATTTGATGCATGCTAATATTACTTAACACTCTTAATTACTGCCCTGTTAAGCCCAAATCAAGAAGTCTTCTGTATTCAAGGCAAACATCACACAGAATGCTAACAAGAACACAGAAAGCAACTTCACTTTCTCCTCCAGAACTTTCGGTCAATTCACTGTATATCCAACATACAGTTAATTCATGATATAAAGCAAAACTTTAATTCAAACCTCAGCATAATCTATTTTATGAGTTGTGCTTAATAAAGATAGAAAATAGTAGTTAAGGTTTTGCATTATTGGCAGCAGTACATTGTAAGCAAATATCATGCAGCATATAAAGAGCAGTGCTGTAGCTTTGCTAAGTTAGACTCAGAAATGCTCAAGATCACTTGACTTGTAAATTATTCTTTAATCAGACCTCTGCACCTATCAAGAAGCTCTTATAGAATAATAGACTAGTCCATTTCCCCAAGATGTTCGGTCTAACTGCTGCATTTTAACCATGGTGCTGAGACAGAGCTAGAGAGCAAGGAAAACAAAATCAATGTCACTCTAGGGCTGTGTCTACATGTGCCCCAAACTTTGAAATGGCCATGCAAATGGCCATTTCGAAGTTTACCAATGAAGCGCTGAAATGCATATTCAGCGCTTCATTAGCATGCGGGCGGCAGCCGCACTTCAAAATTGATGCTTTTTGCCGCCGCGCGGAGCGTCCAGACGGGGCTCCTTTTCGAAAGGATGCCGCCTACTTCGAAGTCCCCTTATTCCCATGAGCTCATGGGAATAAGGGGACTTCGAAGTAGGCGGGGTCCTTTCGAAAAGGAGCCCCGTCTGGACGCGCCTTGCGGCGGCAAGGAGCATCAATTTCGAAGCGCAGCTGCCGCCCGCATGCTAATGAAGCGCTGAATATGCATTTCAGCACTTCATTAGTAAACTTCGAAATGGCCATTTGCATGGCCATTTCGAAGTTTGGGGCACGTGTAGACACAGCCTAAATGACCTGCTGATACTGAGAGCTCACCACATCCTAAAGGCTCTAAAAATATTTCCATTTCAAGAAGATAATAGGTGGCACTGTAAATAGCAAGATCCCATAGTTAAACCGTTAACACTAGCTTCAGAAGGGTTCTGACCTTTGTACTAGGAATGCCCATTTGAATCTATATAGTATCATCCTTACATATTTTTATAGGACTTCTCTAACCTGGAATTCACCTTTTGACAACATTAGTTCTCACAGGCTATGTCTACACTAGGAGCATCTGTCGACTGATTGCTGCTACGCATAACTTACTCTGTCAACAGAGAACTGCTATACTGCACTGCCTCCGGTGACAGAAAGCGGAATGGCAACTCTGCACAGAGCTACCCAGCAACCAGAAGCCCTGTTTGTCACCAGAAGTGTTTACACTGTACTTCTGTTGACAGTAGTCAAATTTTTGGCTGGATCTACATGGTGCTCCCCCGAGTGCCACTGCTAGGAAAGCTGGCTTCTGGGGATTGCAAATGGCATGCCATTTGCATACTCCCAAAGCTCGTTACCATAGCCTCGTGGGAGTTCGGCATCTGCAGAAGGGGGCACCAGCACTGCAGAGGCCGTGTGGATGTGCCTCTGCTGGCTAAACCTCCCTCTGTCACCAGCCCCTTATGCCTCAGGCATAAGGGATTGGTGACAGACGGGGGTTTAGCCAGCACAGGCACACCACATGGCCTCTGCAATGCCAGCGCCTCTTTCTGCTGATGCCAAACTCTCACAGGGCTATGGTAATGAGCTTCGGGAGTATGCAAATGGCATGCCATTTTCAATCCCCAGAAGCTCATTTTGCATAGCTGTGCAGGCAGCAGTGCTGGGGGGAGTGCTCAGTAGACATAGCCTTCGAGGGATAACTGCAGAGGCAAAAGCACAGTTCTGTGGAGACTCTGTCAACAGAAGACTTCATGAGTGTAGACCTCTTCTGTCGACAGAACTCTCCAATGTAGACACAGCCATGATGTTCAGAGCATTTCTGAGTTATGCATATTTGTATTTACAACCCATTTTCCATAAAAGTAGGGGGCCTCACAGTATACATTCAAAAGGCTTTAACTCCTAATTTTCTGTCTTTTCATCTTTAACAAAAGTTTAAAAGGGTTTTATTTGGATTTGGCCCATGGGACTAAGCAGGCTGTAGTGGACGTGTTCCAAAATCCTGAATCCTCCTTAAAGCAGTTAATGCGGTACAGTTATCGGGTCATGTTAACACCCTTGCCTCTCTTGTGCCATTTATACAATCTAAATTAAGAGAAAACTATCCATTAGCAGATATGGTCAAAACTCAGAATTTCAAGTACAGTCTTTCCCCGCCTTACAATGGTATTTCGTTCCTGAAAAACCACTTTTAGGGTGAATTCTTGTAAGTCGAGAATGTAATTACCATTAATTTCAATGGGAAAAAATTTTATGTAATCCTGAGCCCCAAAATGTACACCCATTTATGCTAAAACAACATCACATCCCATTAAATCCAGTGCAAGGGGGCAGGCAGGGCACAGCAAGGCATGGGGAGGCAGCCCGGCCTGAGCACAGCTTAGGGTAAGTGGGGAGGTGGTGCTGCCAGGGGCTGGCTGTGTGAGGAGCTAGGCAGGCACAGGGGCCCCTGGCTAGTGAGGGACGATGAGTCTCTTGTGCACGTCGGTGCAGCAGAGAGGCCCTGCCGGCGGCAGCCGAGGCAGCAGCGGCGGGTGAGCCAGGTGCTAAATGGGAGGAAGCGCTACAGACAGTAAGTGGCGCCCGAGGCACAGCTGCTCAGGGAGGGCAGCAGGGGACCCCTAGCCACCCAGGGGGTGAGCAGCAGCAGCGGGACTGGGGTGGGCTGTGTGTCCAGCATCCACATCTTGCAGAGCGGCGTGATCTACTGCTGGGACTCGGACGAGTCTACCTCTCCACACCAGACTGCTGCCCTCTCGCAGGGTGCTGCCACCCCCCTGCATGGCCTCTTCATCACAACCAACGCAGCCAACACCACCCCCTTGGTGCTTGCCTACCAGAGCCACCAGCCTCCAAATCGGTCCTTGTAAATGCGAAGAAATGCCTCGTAAGCTGAAGTAGGGGTATTAAATGAAATTCCTTGTAAAGTTGAATTCTCGTAACTCAAATGGGTGTATCTCGGTGTATGACTGTATAATGGAAATTTTGATAATGTAACATTTATATTCATTTCTGATTTGGAACAAATATTTTATAAATTTCCCATTAAATGTAAATTAAGATTCTGATTTTTGATTTTTTAAACTGTCACTTCAAAATGTCAATTGTTTCAGATTTCCAAATTTCATTTGCAATTTCATTTTTTTTAATTTTTATACAATTTTTACCTTCTGCAGATAACAGTGGTGCTATTCAGGGCCTATACATCTTGTTACTTGCCAGGTACAAGAAACTCTTTGTATCATGGGGAATTGTCTCTTGCATAAGAGTTGTTGATGCTCACTGGGAAAGGATTCATAGGGGAGTATGACAACATGTTTTCTCCATGCCTCATTCTCTTCCAGCCTCAGCCTGGACTCCTTTGTCTCTGTGTCTCTAACTGCGCGGTATGACCTACCTATGCCCTTTCTGCTCCTCTCATTGCAGCCACCATGGCACCTGTGAAGAAGCCTGCAATGAAAGGTGGTAAAAAAAAGAAGCAGATCCTAAAGTTTGCAATCTGCTTTCTCTATTCCTGTCATCACACTGCAAGCATTTCTGCTGCAAATCCTGTTACTGGGCAGACACCATCCACTGCAAATCCTTGTTTTCTGTGCTGTCTTCCCTGCTGCACAGTTCTACTTCGGTTTAACTGAGTCCCACATACTCAGTCCCAGCCACCTTTGACTCACTCTGCAATACCTGTTATCCTCCTGACTCTACTTCTCTCTCACTGTTCAGGTTCTCACTGATTTCTTCTAACGTGGGAGGGGGAAACAGAAAAGGAAAATACAAGGTGTTCTTTTTCCTCCTCTTAACTTGGTGATCATACCACTGTCTATCAGGCTACCTCGCATTCTACTGTCTGCTTATACCTTCTCCTCCATTGGTATCAATTTGTTGTTTCCTGTCTCAGTCTGTAAATTCTATGGAGTAGGGACAGTCTTTTGTTCTGTTTAAGCAGCACCAGTGAGATGGGACCCTGGTCAACTTCTAGGACTTCTATGCACTTTGGTAACAAATAAATAAATAATCCAACAACTGGAAACGGGCCTAAATTGGTGGCCTTCAGGTGTTGTGTTTATACTGCTGTTGCTTTCACTAGGTCAGGTGACTGGTGGCTCCTCATTGTGGTTAGTCTTCTTGCAAAGCTGGGACAAAACACTGAGGCTACATCTACACTAGCCAAAAACTTCAAAATGGCCATGCAAATGGCCATTTTGAAGTTTACTAATGAAGTGCTGAAATATGTATTCAGCATCTCATTAGCATTCGGGCAGCTGCGGCACTTCGAAATTGACGTGGCTCCCCGCCGCGCGGCTCGTCCAAACGCGGCTCCTTTTTCAAAGGACCCCAGACACTTCGAAGTCCCCTTATTCCTAGATATTCCTAGGTTTTGGCTAGTGTAGACATGGCTGGAAAAAGGGAATATTCCTATTAAAAATACAATCAATCACCAGTTCTGGTTATTGGATTTAAAACTCCTTAATTCCAGGTACTCGGCTTGTCAGAAGTGAGTATGTCAAAATGTGCATGCACACAAATCAAAGAGTACACAGCCCTTGTTTACACTGGCACATTGACTAATGAATGAATGCAGACTGAGTGCATACAGATGTATGCACATTTGAAAATGTAGGCCTTAATATGGGCTTGGAAGGATTAGGCTTTTAATCTATAGATGTTGGTAAACATCAACCTCACAATACGTATGCAAACTGATGAATACATTACTTACATTAATGATAGATATATTCAAATAGACAATAATGAAAAATGCCACTTGAGAACTTAATTAGCATGAAATTATATTTGTCTAAATTTATATAGGATGTCAGTAATTTATGTTTTACAGTTAAAAACTTACTTTTTTTGAATCTCAGTATCTGTCCCTGCACAATTTTTGTCTGATCATTACTTTACCAAAACACTGAAACTTTAATTGAAAAATATTGAAAAAGCTTAAAAATAAATATTGATATTCCATTAACATTATTGCATAAGAAGTCACATTCTGTTAAGTCTATCTATAGGCCAACTGACACCGAACACTTAATACTAAGCAAGTGTAGAATCAGGCAATACAGTCAAGTAATTAGGACAGTTGAATGTATCAGGATTAGTGAATTGTATTCTTATCTTTTATGGACTTTCAAGCAAATCAGAAAGTCTGCTCGAGACACAATTTACCTGACTGTAACTGTGAATACTGAACATATCTCAACAATGTTGTGAGAGTTAAAGTTTTTCAAATGATTTGTGATTCCCTGAGGTGCCACAACTGCAACGAATTTTTCATTAGGTAATCATATTGGGAAACTAACATATTAGACATTCATATACTTGGAAAAAATTACCAAAATAACAGTTTAAAGGATGAACAATGCTTGTGCCTTGTTACACAAAGGCTGCTAAATAATTTTCAAGAATAATGTACCTTGTCTGTTTATAGCTTTGATCTGTCTAGCTCAGCTGAAACAGCTGTTCAATATTCTAACAAACCAATTTCATCTCCCAGAGCAAATGTACATTTTCAAGGAATTGGAGGTCCCCCCCGCACCATAGTTGCATTGAAAGATTGCTTAAATTGCACACTAAGATGATAAAAAACCGCAATGTCACTCTGCCACTTTTATTTTCCATGAAGTGTTGAGTCATCTACAAGGAGTTGAGGAAAGAAAATTTTCTATACCAGAAAATTACTTTTTTCTATAATGTATCTGTCAAGATCTACCAGACTGATAGAATTTTGCTGAGTTTGTGAAAAAGGGCAACCCACTGAGGACTTCTTAGAGGTTTGCTGAATGTAATTTATTATATCAACAGTAAAACCTGAAGAATATATTTACTTCCAAACACAAACCTTTTGGTGACATTGGATTTGTCTGATACAATATGTAACAAAGCCCCTAACAAGATGTGTTCATAACATATGCTGGATGATGTTCAAGTTTGAGAGACAACAGGGATTTTTTGCCAATCAGGTTACCATCAATATTTCAGTCCTAAATGCCATAAAAATAGTTTCCAATATGTTTACCTGAGCAGTGCTTATTACCAACATAGCTTTACCTGGATGTACTTGAAAAATTTCATTTCAGTACCTACCAGGCCAAAAGTAGAAGTATTACTGTTTTTTCTCATCCCAGGTGAAAACAGAAGATCATTTTCTGACAATGAGAACAATTTTGTAATCAAAAAAGATTATTCTGCTGAAAAAAATAATTCAGACATACTTGTGAAATGGTTAACACCCTCATATGAAAAAATCTGGCTAATATTGTAAATTACACATAAGAAGGTGCAATATTGGCATTTTCACAAAGTGGAAACGGTGAAATTTTGTCTGGGATTAAATTTGTGAATATCTGGGAGATGTGCAAAATAAAAATAGCCAACAGATAGTTCAATCCAGAAACTTGACCAACACGTATGAGGCCTGCCTGACAGAAATTCAGCCTTCTACAAGAGACCAGTTTGTGTTTGCAGAATGTGGTCACACAAGTCTAATGTAAAAGCTCTTTTTACGAACAAGATACTAAAATATGATGTCTTAAAAGTAATAATCATTTAGTGAGGATCATAGGCATAGAACTACAAAAAATTAAGCAAACGTACATGAGAAAAAAAAACTTACTAATAAAAAGAATTAGAGCAAAAAAGGGAAAGAAGTAAATGAAAACAACGAAGTTAGACCATAGGATCTATGTTGTGAGACCGTAATAGTGGTTGTTTTATAAAAAGCTGTTTTATCAAATCACAGAAAATCAGGGTTTAGGATTTCAGAAAAAAAGATTAAGTTAATGGAAAGGAAGGTAACTGCAGGTATTTGAGGTATCTTCCCCATAAATGTTACACTTCAGAAACGCATGTGCTGCATGTGTCTTGGAGTGGACACTTCTGGTAGTAGTGCCTATTCACTTTGGACATGCAGCCTAGTTATCTGCATGTCTGACACTGAAGGTATGAGGCACAAGGCAGTTTTGAATGAGCCACGCTCAATACATTTACTACTCCAAAGACCTGAGAAGATAAGATTCCTAAGTGGAGGAGAAGGGTGTGTAGTGGGGCACCTATTGTGAGAGATATCTCCAAGAACTGTAGTTACTGTCCAAGGTAAGTAACCCACTCTTTTTCAAGTAACACCTCTATGGGTTTTCCACTTAAGGCAATTCATAAGTAGTGCTTCCTATAGGAGACATATGCTGAGATGATCACTGTAAGGCCAATGAAAAATGACAGTCTTGGAGACAACATCTGCATTGGAGGCATGAATAAGAACACAGTGCCCTCAAGTATAAAGTGAAGCCCATGTGGCAGCTGTATAGATTTCTACAATTGAAATATTCAACTGTGCTCTAGATATAGACTGAAATCTGGCAGAATGAATTTTAATTCTATGGCTACGTCTACACGTGAAGCCAACATCGAAATAGCTTATTTCGACGTAGCAACATCGAAATAGGCTATTTCGATGAATAACGTCTACACGTCCTCCAGGGCTGGCAATGTCGATGTTCAACTTCAATGTTGCGCGGCACCACATCGAAATAGGCGCTGCGAGGGAACGTCTACATGCCAAAGTAGCACACATCGAAATAAGGGTGCCAGGCACAGCTGCAGACAAGGTCACAGGGCGGACTCAACAGCAAGCCGCTCCCTTAAAGGGCCCCTTCCAGACACAGTTGCACTAAACAACACAAGATACACAGAGCCGACAACTGGTTGCAGACCCCGTGCCTGCAGCATGGATCCCCAGCTGCCGCAGCAGCAGCCAGAAGCCCTGGGCTAAGGCCTGCTGCCCACGGTGACCATAGAGCCCCGCAGGGGCTGGAGAGAGAGCATCTCTCAACCCCCCAGCTGATGGCTGCCATGGAGGACCCGGCATTTTCGACGTTGCGGGACGCGGATCGTCTACACGGTCCCTACTTCGACGTTGAACGTCTAAGTAGGGCACTATTCCGATCCCCTCATGAGGTTAGCGACTTCGACGTCTCGCCACCTAATGTCGAAGTTAACTTCGAAATAGCGCCCGACGTGTGTAGCCGCGACGGGCGCTATTTCGAAGTTAGTGCCGCTACTTTGAAGTAGCGTGCACGTGTAGACACAGCTTATGAGGGCACTTGGAATGCTGCCAAAGGCCTATTTGGAGAATATTTGAGTCAAGATGGGAGCTCCTCCAACTCTAGAATATAGGAAAAGAGAGATGAGACCATAAGTAGGATACACTGCACGAGATGGGTTCTTTCTAGATAGAATGCCAATGCTCTAATGTCTAAAATGTGCAGACAGCATTTCCCCCCTAGAGTTCTGATGATTGGGGTTAAAAAAAATCCTTAAAATGTCATGCAACTCTGAAGTTACTTTAGTTTTGGGATAGTTGGTAGGCAAACTTGGGCCAATTCCAGACACTTTTGAGTGGACCATGGTGTTTTTTACTTATTACAATTATTACATTGTGAAAACTGTTTCTTGTATCTGGATCTTTATTACATCTTGACTGATAAATTTGGACTTTGGACAAAAATAGTTGACTATCCCTACTTTTAATAAAGTAGAGTCTGTAGTTACCTAAGAGATACTTTTTTCCTAATAAAAGATACTAGGAAGGACAGACAGAAGGAACCAGCCATTAAGGTCCCTACCCTGCTGTTCTCCTAGTGGAAGTGGCTGCCACTAAAAAGGAATATTTCACAGACAAACATAGCAGGAAAGATTTGGCTAACGGCTCAAAGGGAGGTTTCATGAGGGACCTGAAGACAAAGTTCAGGTATTATGGAGTTGCATGTTCTCTGACAACTGGGAAAGCCCTTATTAAATCAAGAGCTAAGAGGGTGAGCAAATATCAAAAATCTGTAAAGGGAGAGGCAGGAATAGCAGTTAAGTGCACTTTAATGGAACTCAGAAACAGACCCAAGTTATTCAAGATAGTCCAGGATTACGATAGAAGAAAGTTAAGATTGCACACAGCAGGGACTCTCCCATCTCTCCAGCTTCTATGTGGATTTTTTTTCTTCCACTTGATTACTTTTTGCTGTTCAGTGGTACCTCCTGCACACTCACTGAGTAGTCCATTTTTATTCCAGAGAACGAACTTCAGTGAAGTCAGTTTGGGATGAAGAAGCGTCCCTGAGTCTTTGGCGCAGTAGGCTAGTTATCCGTGGTAGATTAAATAATGTGTGGTATGAAAAACAAGTCATGTATTGGAACCAAACTTCTTTTGGCCATGCTGGTGCTATTAAGAAAATGCTGGTTTTGCCAAGTCTGATTTTTGACCCATCAGTATTTTGAAGAGGAATGGAGTTAGAGGATAATAATAAATATTTGTGGTACAATAAAAAGATAAATCTACAAGGATTTAAAGAGTACATTAACCCACTGTAAGGCAGAACAGCTGTCATTACCACATGAGAACATCAGTAACAACAGAACTTCAAAAGAAAGGAAACAGCAAAAAGCAAAATATAAGAGCAAGTTGCAAGCAGAAAAAACATGCACAAGATAGAAATCTATTACTGCATGTCCCCTAGACTTCCAGCCTCCTTTCCATTCTTTCCCTGTTTGCCACACACGAGGAGCCAGCATAGTGGCACTGAAGTATACACATGGAGGAGGATGAATATGGTGACTGAATGGGGCAAATTTATCCTGATCAACCACTCATGAGGCTTGATTCCGTGAAAGACATGCGGAGTTTTCTGAGCTGTTTTTAGACTGCAGCACAGAGACACAATGTTTTGTGGGTAATGCAGCAGGTGTTGTTCTGGCCATTGGGATACCAGCCATTCAAAAATGTCTGAGATCTGCCTTCCTCCTTAAACTGCCATTCCTGTTCTGGAAGCAGTGAACCATGTACTTGTCCTCATGACAAAACCTTGTTCTCAAGCAGTACAGCCAGCCTGAACATTTCCCTTTTGCCTCTCAGCACACCTTTCTTTAATTCTTCAGTCGCTTTGTTTCTGGTGCTGAAGCTGTTTGTTGCCCCAGTGCAGAAGTTCAGCCCTAAGTTCATCATGGAAAAATTTCATCTTGTTGACCCAGGCTTCTGTTGCAGTACCAAGGTACAGAGACACAGGGGCGTTACCTCAAATAGATGAAAAATCCTTAGGGATTTTAAGGACATTGGATATTACTTTTCAAAACTGAACTTCAGTATTATTGAGAGGGATGCTTCAGATGAGAGGATCTCTCCAGACAGCCTGATGGGAAATCAACTGTGTATGAAACCAAAATATTCAAATGTATGTGACTGAACAGCACATCTGGTCATGGAATGGGCTGGTCTGCTGCTAAGGTGGTCCTGGAAAATAAGCCTTCTCCTTAAACATGATGAGCTATCAGGAGCTGATGGTTCTGGATCAGTTAGCAGCTATCAGCCCAGAGGAATTAAACAGATTCCCCTTCTCCTCCCCAGCACATTTATGTATAAACTTTTAAACCCCAGTAGATCTGTAAATACAACATGTCCCCTTCCACAATGCCCAGGAATTCACTGTTTCCATGCAGTTCATTACATTTTTGAGTTGTCACAGAGCAACACACTTACAGGCATCTCAGTGTAAGGTTATTTTCAAGAAACAGGAATGACTTAGCAAAAATCTGCACATCTCCAGCAAAAATAAATAAATAAATAAAAATACTTACCAGTCCTTTTTGTCTGGATTTCCTGGTCACTATTTTGAACCAAATGTGATGGGCGTGGCTGGGGAGGGGAAAGGAAAGAGCCAAGTCATTGGTGTACAATCCACAGCTGGCAGATGCACACTGCTATTTAGGAAATCCCTCCTGTTCTAACATTAACAAACATTATAATGAAGCCAGAGACATTCAAGGCTTGAGTGTGACTTCTGTCCCTTCTGTGCCTGTGGTAGTCTTTGTAGAAGACTGTCCCTTGGGTAGGGCTTCACAATGCTCCTCTGGAAATAATTAAGTAGCCTTAGCTAAAGCAGCTGATGCAGCTTTCACTATTTCAACAGTAGAGCACACACAGAAAAAAAAAACCACCCCAAAGCAAACCCAAGAACAAAAAAATATATAAAAATAACTGATCTTAAATGTATTAGCCAATCTCACATTCACCACCAATGGTAGATGGTAGGGGCAATGGAAATAGTTTGTGTAAGTAGCCACATCATCCATTTCTACCAATCACCTTCATGCTCCTTACTTAATGCTCCACATGGTGTCTTTCACAAAACCTTCTGGCAATGGGTAGTTTTGCACTCTATATTTCAATCGGGGTAGGTACATAATTCTGTGACCCTCTCCCCCCAGCCCAATTCCAAGCCACTCCTCCCCACAAAAGTTAGGGAGATGTTAATGTAAATGCAAAAAGTTATAGCCAATCATGTCTGTCTAATGCTCTTTAAGGGCATGTCTACACTACACAGTTATTCTGGAATAGCTTATTCCAGAGTTATGATTCTGAAATAAGCTATTCCAAAATATCTCATCCACACATAATAGAGTCTATTCTGGGTAAGAGCCCTTGGAAGCATTTTGGGGAGGGCACCAGAACAGACATTTCCCACGGCTGCTTAATCAGGGAAGCTGTTCTGAATGCCCATCTCACAAGTCACTCCACCACTGTGTCCCCCTAGGGGGACATGAAGGGGATGCAGGGGCGCATGCAACCTTGTGCTATGTTGCCCTTATGGGTGCCACAGTACTGACAGAATGGAACCGTAGCAGCTGCAAACCACAGTTGGGCTCATGGGCTTTAAGCTGCATCTCTTAAGACATGTCCTGTAAGCCACTCGCATGTTGCTCCACTGGGATAAGGACAAAAACCATCAAGACTCTCTTACCCTGGTCCTGGTGCTCCTGCTGCTGCATGGTACCATTAATGCCCTGCACACCTTGGAGCATCACTTTTGGCCATGTCACACTGGCTCCGAATGGCAAGACTGCAGCATCCTGCAGAGATGGGACAATAAGCAGGGCTGTGGAACTTTTTCTTTATGAAAGCCACCTTCCAGGAGTTTTGTGAGTGGCGCATAGCTGTCCTCAGGTGACAGGACACCCACTTGAGACCCACCATCCCCATTCAGAAGTGCATCAACGTCACCATGTAGAAGACTGCCAATCCGAACAGTTACTGCTCCATTGGAAAACAGTTTGAATGGGGAAATCCACTGTCAGGATTGTGCTCCTCTAGGCTGTCCTCTCCATTGATCAGGTGGTGCTTTACCTGGTTGTCACTCTGGGAAACTTGGATGACATTATGGATGGCTTTAGTGCCATGGGCTTCCCTAACTGGAGTGGGACCTAGATGACATGCACATCCCCATCCTGGCCACCACCCATCAGGCTGCAGACTGCGTCAACTGAAAAGGCTACTTGTCTACAGTGATGCAGACCCTCGTGGACCACAGGAGATGCTTCATGGACATCAACATCAGATGGCTGAAAAAGGCTCACAATGCATATATCTTCCAGTGCTCCTGCCTCTTCCGGAAAATGCATGCTGACACCTTCTTCCCCAATTGCACCATCAGAATTGGAAAGGTGGACATGCCCATCATTGTTCTAAAAAATGCAGCCTACCCGTTGCTAACCTGGCTCATTAAGGCCTACATGGGCATGGACCCTGGTAAGGAGGACTTCAGTGTCAGTCTGAGCAGGTACCAGGTGGTGGTGGAATGCGCATTCAGGCCTCTCAAGCAAAGGTTCCAGTGTCTCCTCATCTGCCTGGATCTCAGTGAGTGTGACATCCCCTTTGTGGTGGTAGCCTGTTGTGTGCTCCGCAACTTGTGTGAGAGCTAGGGAGAGGCTTTCCTACCAGCACGGGGTTGGGTGTTGAGGAAGAACATCTGGCCAGGATGGAAGAGATGGAATTATCTACTCATTATAGAAAGCTGTGGGTGTCAAATTCTAATAATCGTCAGGTACATATACGAATGACATTGTATTTGAGGGAGTTGCAAAGTCCAATTTCCACTTCTGCTTTTCCAAAGAGCAGGTAATGATTGCTCCCTTTTCAAGACTATTACCACTCCTTATCACTATTTTTAGCTATCCTCTCATTTCTTCCGCCAAGTTAAAGGATTTCACTTCTGTTTATTTAAATCCTGTTTCCCGCAATAATACCGTCAGGTCAGTTTTCTTTCCCCGCTAATTTTCCCCCGCCATTAGTAATTCTGCTTTACTTCTCCTGGGTTCTAGTATCTCAATATCTGTCTTATATCATACAGTCTTTCACAAAAGCCATCTTCTTTGGTCCTTTTTCTATCATTTTATACAGTCTTTCAAATATTGCTAGATTCTCAGCTGCCATTGTTAGAAATTCCTCTACACATTGTACCTTCAACCAGTACACACATTTTAAGCGTTCCATCCTCATTGCTGACCAGTGAATATCTCCAGTGCCCTCTTGTCACATTTATATTCTTATTAAATGGTTCTCATTGTCTGGTAATACTTGTCTGACTTTACCCAGAACATCACTTATTCTGAAAAAGAGCTGGGAGTGGTCCCTATATAATCAGCTGAACGTGAACTCCCAGTGTGATGTTATGCCAAAAAAATTATCTGATCCTTGAATATATGACCATGAATCAAGTTATGAAGATTGTATTAGCTCTGTATAGCAGAGTGATCACTGCCAGAACTCTGAACCCAAGGTTGGTGTTCACATATCAAGGAGGATATTCAAAAATTAAATAGTGCTCACAGAAAAGTCATGGAATTATTCAAGCATTACAAAACATGCCTGATAGTGATAGACTCAAGGAAGGCAGTTTGCTTAGAAATCTGCATGTTTTACGTGGGAAACCAATATTTGAAAAAAGGCTCTTCAGTGTAGTAGACTAATGGTATAATAACATGCAATGACTGGAAGCTGAAGCTTGAAAAATTCAGAGGTGAAAAATGACTTATTTTTAAAAACCTTAATTTAACCAACCACTTGAATAGTTTATCAACAGTGTGGGTAGATTCTCTAACATTGGCAATTTTTCATGTGAGAGTGGATGTTTCTTGAAAAGATGTGTTTTAGTTCAAACAAATTAGTATAGGGAAGTCTTTTGACCTCGTGACAGTTTCCTCTGTCAGCCCACTGTGGGTCCCTGCTCTTCCTGGCGGTTCCCTGTTGTGCCTCAGAGACTCACAGTAGCCCCTGAACTGCCCAGGTTTTTCCATAGGCAGGGGTCTCCACTTAGCAAGCCATTCTCATCAGAGGCAAGTCAGGAATGGACACTGGCAGGGGGGTTAAGCCAGCCCGCCTTTAGGCCTTCACTTTCTTCAGCAAGGGAATCCTCTGGGGAACGGTGGAGGGAGTTCAGACCCACCTTCTACCCTGGACTCTGGCCCAGGGTCCCTAAGAAGACAAGAGGCCTTTTCCCCTGCCCCAAAGTAGTGACCTCACCCTGGGCCACTTCACCCACCACTTCCCCATGGTACCTTTTGGTGCTGTGCTGCTCTGCTCTGCTCTGCTCTGCTCCAGCCTTCTCACCTGTGCACCTTGCAATTACTTCCCTCCTGCTGCTTGGCAGGGAGATTTTCATAGGAAGTCCAGGGGCCTCAGCTGGCCATGGGTGCTGATTAGACTCAGCTGTGGCTGACTCCTAACGAGGCCCCAGCTGCCTGCCCTAATTGGGCTTACTCCAGGAACAGAAAAGCGTTAGCCCATAAGCCAGCATATCTGCCTTCTAGCAGGTTCCTGCAGCCTACAGGCAGGAGTCTGCCACAGACCTCTATCATATATGAGGTCAGACCAGACCACTATGGTCACCTTCTGGCTTTATAATCTATAAATAAATGCATCAATAATGCAAATTTACATTTAGGCTCTGTCTGATTCTTCTTAGGAGAATAACTATTCACTGCTGACTGATATACCCTAAGAAACATTGTTGCCAATACAAAAACTTGACAGAGAAGTGTAAAAGTTCTCAGAGTTTAATATAGAAGTTTTTTGGTGGGGGGTTATGTTGATGTCAGGATCATTTATAACTCTTTTTCATATTTTAATCAAAATTCTATGAAGAGCACACATAAATATGATTGGATGAAGACAGAGGAGAGTGACATACCACGTGATTAGTTACTAACTTGCAGAATGGGTAAACAGAACATCGATTCACTGGTATGACTCTAGATCAATATGTAGATCTACACTTTTGTCAGATTTTATCCTATTGCAGAGGGATCACATTTTGTCATATTAGAGTGGTAATTTGAGTAGGATACTAATAAGCTTGAGAGGGTTCAGAGAAGATACACAAGAATGATTAAAGGGTTAAAAAATATGCCTTACAGTGAGACTCAAAGAGTTCAATCCATTGTACTTTATACAAGAGGAGGTTATGGTGTAATTGATATATTCTGTGCATATGTACAATGGGAACAAATATTTAACAGAAACCTGTTCAATCTAGCACAGAAAATAATAGTATGATCCAGTGGCTGGAATTGAAAATAGACAAATTCAAACTGGAAAGATGACACATTTTAACCATAAGAGTAATTAGCCATTTAAACAAATTTACTAATGCTCATAGTGGATTTTCCATCATTAATAATTTTTAAATGACAACATTGTTTCTCTAAATATTATGAGAGACATTCTATGGTATGTGTTGTAGAGGACAGCAGACTAGAAAATCACAATGGCTCCTTCTGGACTTGAAGCCCATAAATTATGCAGTCCATGTCATTATTTTTCACATCTCGAGTTCTCATTGATTCTTGAGTAAATATTGCATATTCTGACCCTGTGTATTTAACCCAATTCGACTTCTATGCAGTCATTTTTAATCTCCTCTAAAGCTTTTTCATTTAATTTTAGATAGTTCATTACACAATCATAGAAATGTAGGTCTGGAAGGGAACTTGAGAAAATGAGGAAACCTCTGTGAGCTGAGGAAAAAGCAACTAAACCTAGATCTTTTCTGGCAAGTGTTTGTCCAATCTCTTCTTAAAACTATCCAGTGTAGCCTCATTTGGAAGCCTATTCCAGAGTTGACTACACTTATAGTTAGTAAGTTTTTCCTCATATCTAATCTAAATCTCCATTGGTTCTGATGAAGACTATTAATTCTTGTCCTATTTTCCATGGACATGAAGTACAATCGATCCCTTAACTCCTTATAAATCAGTTGAAGATTTATCAGGTCCACCTTTTACCCACCTTTTCCAAAGAAGTGGTCCTCCACCTACATACTATTGTGGGCCACATCCTATATTACCTATGTGTGCTCAAGGACATCACAATGGGAGCAGCTGTGTGCTGATTAGGTCACAGCTTGAAAACAAATGTTTACTTAGTTTTTTTTAAAAAAACAAAACAACAAACTCCCCTCATAGGTCAGGTTTGCTAAATTATCATTCTGGATTCTCTCAAATTTGTCCACATCTTTCTCAAAATACTGTGCAAAAGACCATGCCAATGCTCCGGGTGTAGCTTTATCAATGCAGAAAAGAGTGAGACAATTATCTCCAGAGTTTTACATCCTACTTTCCTGTTAATATATCACAAAAGGGCTATTAGCTTTTTATTTATTTATATATTTTTGTGCAACTGCATCACATTTGCTCCTGATTAATTTGCAATCCATTATAACCTCTAGAACTTTTTCAAGATTATTACCTGCTAGCCACTTACACTGCATTGTGTAGTTTCACATTTTATTCTTCCTTCCTAAGTAAATGCGTCATACTTGTCTTTTTGAATTTTATATTGTTAAATTCCGACCAATTTTCCATTTTGTCAAGGTTGTTCTGAATTCTGATCTTGTCCTGTAAAGTGCTTGCAATGTCGCCCCTACAGTCTCTAACACCAGGTTGGGGTTTTCTGCAAACACTTATAAGCATGCTTTCCACTCCATTACCCAAGCCATGAATGAATAATGACTACTGTTGTACCAAGACTGACCCCACTAGGATAGACTAAATGCATTCTCCCAATTTTTCAGTGTGAACCATTGATGACTATTCACTGAGTGTGGTTTTTCAACCAGCTGTGCACCCTCCTCATAGAAATTTCATCTTGGTCACATTTTCCTAGTTTGCTCATGAGAATGTTTCTATGTGAGACATTCAAAAGTTATTTAAAAAAATCAAGACATAATTTATCTATTGCTGTTTCACTATCCACTAAGTCAGTAATGTCAACAAAAAGGAAATCAGATTGGTTAGGAACAATTTGTTTCTGTCAAACCCATGTTAGCTATTCTTTCTCAGACTTTTTATAATCATGGTGCTTAGAAACTCGTGGTTTAATAATTTGTTCCAGTATCTTTCCAGGTTTCAATATTAGGCTGATTTGTCTACAATTCTCCATACCATTTTTGTTACAATACAGGTCTTCAATATTCAGATCTTTTTTATTTTTTTCTAATCTGTACAGTCATGTTATGATGTCTACCCAGAAACCCACTAAATGAAGGCAATATTCCAATTTGTTTTGATTACTTTTGTGGTTTCATGTCACTTGACAATCTAAAATCAAAGGCTATGTCTAGACTATAGGGATTTGTCAGCAAAAGTTTGTATCAGAAGATATATTGTGACAAAACTTCTGTCGACAGATCTCAGGCAGACCTCAGGGCAGACTAAAAGCGCAATCTGTTCTGATGACAGAGAGTGGCCAGCCAGCCCAGCCACTCTATTGGCAAAACAGCTTTATTGGAACCACGGCAGACAAGATAGTGCAGCATCCCAGGTGCCTTTTCTGTACACAAAAGGCGCCCCCACACCAGAACATCAAGACCTGCTTTTTGTCAACAGATCTCTGTCAACAGTAGTGTTCTTCTTGTGCTACAGCTGTTGATAAAAGTGCTGTGTTCTGTCAACTTACTGTCAACAGAACAGGTTTGGTAATCTGGACAGTCTGTGGGTTTTGTCAACAAAAAGGCTGTTGTGTTGACAGAACCTTTTAATCCAGATATAGACAAAACACAAAAATTATGTTCCTTTCTTTCACAAATGTTTAAACAATACCCAGTGTCACTGTTCAGGACAACTGCACTGTATTTCCCATCCATGGTCTAGCAGGGCACGCAGTTTCATGCAATCGCTCACCTCCCTCCTCCTCCATCCACCAGCTAGACTATTTCCAAGATGCACAGTCCCCTGTCTTCTCTGTGTTCCTAGGTTGCCAAAGAGCACCCATTAAACATCTCTGAAGTGAAAGCTAACAGATATAACTGCTAAAGTTAGAAGTTACCATATAGTTCCTTCCATGAATGTTTATTTTATTTGTAAGGTAAAAAGCAGTACAAAGGATACATAACATTAAAAATGACCTGTCCCCACAATAATAAACTTACCAGAATTAACCTAAATCCTCACAAAAGAATATACAAAAATCCCATCAATCAGAATTCCTCATTTTCACAAGTTCATAAGGGTTTATGCACAAAACAAGCACCCAATCTCATGAGGCCTACAGAGGTTTAGTCTTTCAAACCCCAGCTGAAGGATTGTGGTCCACCATCGACCAGGGGTCCTGTTTACTGGATGAGGAATAATACATGAGACAATTTAAATATAGGTTCTTTTCCAAAAGTTCTTTCTTTGAGTGTTGATAACTGGAGAATTGAGTTTAAACTAGAGTGGGAGGGGTCTTCAGAAAGCAGCTAATGTAGAAACTACATGAGTATCTCATCTCCATAGTACTTACGATGTGAATATAACCACATCTGCAATTACTTTTTAAGGCAATGTAAACCCCCTCATATAAAGTATTAACTCTAATTCAGTGTGATTAACTTTATAGAGTTAAGGTCATAGAGGGTATTACAGGAAATTGTCTGTCGGTCATGCTTTTAATTTACATACATTGTGTTACACTGCATAAATCTAGTGACATGTTTTCTATAATTTTACTGACTAAAACTAAATTGGTTTAGAATCATAGAATCATAGGGCTGGAAGGGACCTCAGGAAGCCATCTAGTCCAGCCCCTTACTTCAAGCAGGATCACCCCAACTAAGTCATCCCAGCCTGGACCTTGTCAAGCTGTGACTTAAAAACCTCGAGGGATAGAAAATCCACCACCTCTCTAGGCAATGCATTCCAGTGCTTCACCACCCTCCCGGTGAAATAGTTTTTCCTAATATCCAACCTGAACCTCTCCCTATTTAAATTCAGACCATTACTCCTTGTTCTGCTATCTGACACCACTGAGAACAGTTTCTCACCATCCTCTTTAGAGCTCCCCTTCAGGAAGCTGAAGGCTGCTATTAAATCACCCCTAAGTCTTCTCTTCTGTAAACTAAACAAGCCCAAATTTCTCAGGCTCTCCTCATAGGTCTTGTGCTCCAGCCCCTTAATCATTTTTGGTGCTCTTCACTGTACCTGCTCTGGCACATCCACATCCTTTTTATACTGGGGGCCCAAAACTGGACACAATATTTCAGATGTGGCCTCACCAGTGCTGAATAGAGGGGAACAACCACTTCTCTAGATCTGCTTGAAATGCTCCTCCTAATGCACCCTAATACGTCATTAGCCTTCTTGGCTATGAGGGCACACTGTTGACTCATTCATCAACAGCCATTCATCCACCATAAGCCCTTGGTCCCTTTCTGCTGTACTGCTGCTTAGCTAGTTGGTCCCCAGCCTATAGCAATGCTTGGGTTTCTTCTGCCCCTGGTTCAGAGTGTGAAACTAATCAGAGTGTAAAACTTACCCAAGGACATGAATGTTGTAGGAGATATGCCATAATACTGAATTGCATTGTTTTCCTTCACATAAGTGAGTTTTTGCCAGAGTTTACATCATAATTACGTCCACACTAGATACCTCTTTCAAAAATCTAAAAATTATTTTTTCCATCCAATCCCTTTTGAAAGGCTCTCTTTTGAAAGGGATCATCCACACAGAAAAGGTTTTCGAAATGGGTCAGCTCTTTTGAAGGAGGGGATCTATAGGTGCACATGGGCTCTTTCGAATGAGCTGTGTGGGAAAAGGCACGAACAGAATTGCATGGCTGACAAATCCCTCCATGGCACACAACCAGCCTCTCCATTAAAGGGTCCTTCCCTAATTCCCCTGCCCTGAAGTCGCTCTGGCTCACAAAGGTTTCACAAGCCCTGCAGTGCCTCAGTGCCTTTTCAGCCTGTCCCTTATGGATCCTCAGCAGTAGCTCCTTCTGTAGGAGCTGGACGTGCTCCACAGCTTGGTTGGTCATCTGTCCATGCTGGTCATGCTGCCTTCCAACTCCTTCTGTGGTCAACCTCCAACATTAGGGGCCTGGAGCTGTTCGACCCAGAATGGTGCTGGTGTTCCCCCTCGAGTGCCCCAGTGACTCTCGAGCCTCTGGTGGGAGCGGCTGGTGCTGGGGGACTAGGATGATGTGATGCTGCTGCACAGGATCATGCATGTGGGGGATGTGGATGCAGCCATCATGGGATTTGCAGCACTTGGGTTTCCAAACTATTTTGGTGCCTCGGATGGGAAGCACTTCCCCATCCTTGCCCCAGAAAACAGTGCAGAAGGTACATCAATAGAAAAGGCTGCCACTAGGTAGTGCTACAGCTGTTGGTGGACAGCAAGGGATACTTCATGCAGGATGGGGCTGGGCAGGATGGACACACAATGCCTGCGTGTTCCATAATTCCAAGCTCAGCTGCCATATGGAGGGCAAGACGTTTGTTCTACGCGGAGAGATTGGGGTCAGGGATGTTAGCATGTCCTTCTATATGGTGGTGGACGGGCAGTGTGGGGTCCCTGGGTGGGGGTAGGTGTGGCAAGAGGACCAGAATTTGTCTGAGGAGCCAAGTGTGCTCCCTCAGTACGTCAGTGACTTCCCTGAGGTGCCTCACCAGCTCTGCCCATGCCTCCCTCTGCCAGGTGCACTGGTCAAGTCCAGTTGGAGATGCTGCTGAGCAATGTTCACAAGCTGCTTGTATGCCTCTATGGCATCTGCCCACTGTCTCACCCTCCGTCTGTGAGCTCGTCTTCTGGGGACTGTTCCCCCTCCTCCTCTTCCTGATCGTAAAGCAACACATCTTCAAGGATGGATAGAAAGACAGTCAGTCCATTGTTCATGGCTGGAGGCCCTTCCATGCCCCTCTAAGCGCAAGCCACATACCCCAGCAACAGGAATCATAGGTGCATGAAATATTCCGTAGGGGTTCCCAGACATTCTTTCATGGTCCAGCATCACACTCAATTCCCCCATGTATGGCTTGTGGTGCTGTCCCAGGGGGACCTGTTCTGTGTCCAGCATGGGTATACTGGTTGTGTGGGTGTCCTGCTGGCGGCTGGGGCACCACCACCCAAAGCACTCGGGTGTGTGCTCCATGGGGTACTTACCAGAGGGACCGTCTGCAGGTTCTGCTGATTCATGGCCAGCCATTGCCCTGCTGGAGGAGTATGACATGACGGGATGTCTATAAAGAGGTACCCCTCATCACTGGACACCTCAGTGGCTGGTTCTGTCTCTCTTTCCATCAGACAGCTGTGTACTCCAGACTCCTCCTCTTCACAGGGACATGTCTCTTCAGATGCTGTATACAGGAGGGCTTCTGGGGGGAAGCTTTCCCTGGGCCCCAGGAGGCAGCGTAGCTCCCAATAATACATACAGGTCGCAGGACCAACACCTGATCCCCGACGGCATCCCTGGCCTTGGCATACTCCTGCGTAGTTCTTTAACTATGCTTTGCATCTGGTCAGGGATGCGAGCAGAGTGTCCTGTGGTGGCTAGCTGTTTTGACAGGTGGGCAAACGCAGCTGCATTTCAGCACTTGTTCCCCATTTTGTTTCAGTACCTCCTCCTCCTTCGACAGCCCTAGCAGATCATGTATGTATTTTCTTTGTGGGCTGGCTGGAGTCCTGGGAGCCTTCTGATGGGTTGGAGGTGAGGGGTGGGTATGGGGTTGGGGGTGGGGGGGCCTTGAGTTTTTCCTGAGGCTGGCTGCTGGCCATGATTTTTTTCTTAAATCTGCAGAGCAGATAGGGCTGCTGGCTGCAGCTAATGCTTAAGCTGCTGCCAGCATCCTCTCTGCTTCCTGCAAAGGGATTTCTGGGAGCGAGGTGCTTTAAGCACAGCAGATGTAAGTGCAATTGAGCATCACAGCAGATGGGCAGAGCACCTCTGCAGTGCTCCATGGCCTCCACAATGGAGGATTCCTCTTTCAAAAGAGCAGAATTTGTAACATCCATACACGTTCTCTTTCAAAAAAGTATGGGCCTTCTTCCCATTTGAGGAATGGAGGACAGAAATCAAAGCTCGTCCTGTATTCTTTCAATTTAATTTTGAAAGAGAATATTATGTGTGTGGATGATCCACGTGATCTTTTGAAAGAGTGCCTATAATTTCAATTTTCAGTGCTAGTATAGACATAGCTAAGCTGTTCATAATCCAAAACCAGGGAAAGGGATTGCGGATGGACCAGGAGGTCAAGTGAGTCCATGATTGTGCATTTCCATTTGCCCACTTGTCGCATGTGGGAGATGCACATGAGTTGCAGCCTCTATGTGAGCTTATAGCAGCTACTGAGGAATTGCACAATACCCATGATAGAGGCTGTAGAGAATCTGAATCCTCTTGTAGTTCTATGGTGCTAAATTTCACTCAAAAGATGAGACAATCATTACTACCTCAACATGAACCTTGAAGTGAACCTCTTATTATTGCACAGTAAAAAAACAATGATGCTCTTTTATGCGTGTTAATGTGTCCTTGGTAGATAAGATATAAGCACCCATCTAAATCACATCTTGCTGATCTGGCATTTATTTTAATTTCTCATTGGAATACATATTTCTTTTGAAGAATATTGTCACAACCACAGAACACAGTTTAATATGCTCATGTACACATATCTGTATAACTTAAGACCATACCATCAGAAACTCAAAAGTAATGGAATGCTAGAGTTACTGCTACATGGTCAACCTTATCTCTGCTGCCTTCTGAGTACGTATTACCATGCAGTTTTTAATTGCAAAACTTTGGAATGAAATGTGTGATGTCTTTTTTCTACAGACTTAGAAGAAAAAGACAAAAGATTAAAGGTGTGTCTACACTTGCATTCCTCTTTTGAAAGAGGTATGCAAATGAGGTAAATTGAAAATGCAAATGAGGTAAACATTTGCATATACAGAGACTCATTTGCATATTCTAATTCCAAAAGAGCATCTTTTGAAAGAAGAAACCTAGTGTAGACACTGTTTTTTCGAAAGTAAACCCATATTCAAAAGAATCCTTTTTCCCTTTATTTAATGGGACGAAGGATACTTTCGAAAATGGGGTTTACTTTTGAAAGAGCAGCATCTACGCTGGCTTTCTGCTTTCGAAAGAAGCTCTTTTGAAATCAGAATATGCAAATGAGGTGCCAAATATGCGCATTTATACCTCATTTACAGTTGCTATTTACTTCATTTGAGTACCCCTTTCAAAAGAGCAATGCAAGTGTAGCCACACCCTAAATGATTTTCATGAGCCACACAGACACCAAAATTAGATCCAGGACTGAGGTCTGAGTCCAAATCTAATTTTTCTTCTACTGGATCTTAGTGCTGACTACTATATCCGTACTTCTTTAATACCATAACAGCTCTAAGCTTTATTTAAGAACAAAATAGGTCTAACTTTTATGATTATTCTAGGCTATTCTTTAAACTCAAGGCCAAAAACAGTCACTGATAAAAACAAAAACAGCCAAGTAAACAAAAAGAAAAGACAAGCAGAGGCAGAGCAACTGTGTTGGGGCTATGCAGTATGGCACTGAATGTACCAGCTATAATTATCTGTCCTCTGCACAGGTGGTATGTATGAGCATTTGGTGTAAGGAGTCCATATAAGGGAACTGAGTGGCTGAACAGGGGGACCATAGGGTGACATAAAGGTACATAGATGACACTTTCTGGGATATATTAGAATGGTCCCACCTCCTGCCTAATAAACCTGGTGCTATTGAGGAGGAAAGTGTCAGGGAAGAAAAACTTCAGACTGGAGCAGAGGGAAATGATTCCATCGTTAGGATCCTTTTGGCTCCAGATGATCATAGAATTATAGAATCCTAGGGCTGGAAGGGACCTTAGGAGATCATGTAGTCCAGCCCCCTGATGTTACGGCATCCAGTCACACTGAGAGTACCCCTCTAGGGGGGTGGACCTCCAGTTATTAGGAAGAGATAAGTAAGTTATGACAGATTTGTTCATTAGAAACATAGCCAGGGTTTCTGATTACTGGGAGAGCTGCATATTGACTTGTCTATCAGGTGCAAAGGTTGTAGATCTCTAGAGATACCTAAATAGATTTATGTGTACTGCTGGAGAGGAGCTGGTGTTCATAATACATGAAGGGAATGATAGAAGAGAGGTACTAAAGATCACAAGTAGGCTACTACACCAGGGCTTTGTCTGGGGAGGGGCTAGGGGCCTGTCATCTCTTCCTGAAGGCTGAACCCCTGAATTTATTACTAGCAGTTCTTAAAGCACATCTCCTAGCACCAGAGGCAATTTTAATGTAACAGAGCTTATGCTGCTCCTAGCTCTGCCCTTTGGGGAAGGGAACTTGTTTATAAGCAGGGAGCTAGAATGATTAAAAAAAACCCAAAAGCCTTGTTATTCACATAATTAAAAGATCATTGCACGACCATGAAAACATTTCCAGGTATTCCACTTAGAAGATAGGAACAAGGGGTAGGAATAAATAGTAGTGACAGCAACAGTGGAATGCTCAGGTTGATTATAAGGGCTATAAAAATAAAAACTCAAAACCAATGGGGGATTTCAACTATCCCGCTATAGACTGGGGTTCATGTCTCCTCATGGTATGATGCAGTGATAAAAGTTTCTTGACACCTCATATGACTGCTTCTTGGAGCAACTAGTCTTGGAATCCACAAAAGGAGAAGTGATTCCTGATTTAGTCCTAAGTGGATTTGGTCCAAGAGATGAATATTGCCAAACTATTTGGCAAAAGCTACCATAAAATCGTTCAATTTAAATGTCCCTGTGAGAGGGAAAATACCACAGCAGCCTACCACTGTATTATTTAATTTAAGTGAAGGGGGAACGTAAAAATGAAAATGTTAAACAGAAATTAAATAATACAGTATCAAACGTGAAATCCCTACAAGTAGTATGGAACTTTTTTCAAGACATCATAATGGAGGCCCAAGTTAAAAAATAAATGGCAAAATGGAAGACAGAATCATAGAAATGCCATAGCGGCTACCACAACCAAGTAAAAGAACATGTGAGGTGCTGGTAGTCATCCTTTAAGAAACAGAATTTAAATTTTAATGAGGAAAATAAAAAAGGAGCATAAACTGTCAAGTGAATTGTAAAAATAATATAATTAGAAAAGCCAAATAAGAATTTGTAGAACATCTAGTGAAAGGTTCAGAAAAGTAATAGTAATATCAAACAAATGTTTAAGTACATGAGTAACAGGAAGACTTCAAAACAACTAGTGGAGCCCCTAGATAATCCAGATGATAAAGAAGCATTTAAGAATGATAAGGCTATTGCAGAGAAACTAAATGATTTCTTTGTATCAATCTTCATAGCTAAGGATGAGAGAGAGATTTCCAAACCTGATGCATTCTATTGTTCTGACAAATCTGAAGAAGCATTAGAAGAGGTTATAGAACAAATTGTTGAATTAAACAATAAGTCACTAGGTGCAGACGGTAGTCACCCAAGAGATGTGAAAGAATTCAAATGTGCAATTAGAAAACAACTGTGGTTATCTGTTATTTACATCAGCCTCTGTATCAAGTGATAGGAGGATAGCTAACCGTAGAATACTAGAACTGGAAGGGACCTCAAGAGTCTAATCTAGTCCCTTGCACTGAAAGCAGGACCAAGCACCATTTAGAGCACCCCTGACAGATATTTGTCTAACCTGCTCTTCAAAAATTTCCAATGATGGAGGTTCCATAGCCTCCCTAGAAAATTTATTCCTGAGCTTAACTTCCCTGGCAGTTACTTGTCCAACCTAAATCTCCTTTGCTGCAATTTAAGACCATTGCTTCTTGTCCTGTCATCAGAAGTTAAGGAGAACAATCTCCCCCACCCCTCTTCTGGAACAACCTTTTAGGTATTTTACAGCTGTTCTCATTTTCTCTTCTCGAGATTGAAGAAAAAAAACAATTCCTTTAATCTTCCATCATAGATTATGTTTTCTTGACTTTAATCATTTGTGTTGCTTTTCTCTGGATTTTTTTGTCTACATTTTTCCTGAAATGTGGTGCCCAAAACTGGGCACAATACTCCACTTGAGGCCTAGTCTGTGCAATGTAAAATGGAAGAATGACTTCTTGTGTCTAGCTTGCAACATTCCTATAAATACATCCAAGAATGTTTGCTATTTTTGCAGTAGTGTTACGCTGTTGACTAATTTAGCTTGGGGTCCATTATAACCCCAGATCCCTTTCTTCGGTACTCCTTCCTAGCAGTCATTTCCCATTATGTATGTGTGAAATGGATTGCTCTTTCTTAAGCTGAGTACTTTGCATTTGTCACTATTGATTTTCTTCATATTTACCTCAGGCCATTCTCCAGATTGTCAAGATTATTTGAATTATAATCCTATGATCCAAAACACCCACAATCCCTCCCAGTTTGGTATTGTCTCCAAACCTTCTAAGAATATTCTCTCTACCACTATGTAAATCCTTGATGAAGATTTTGAATAGAACCGGTTCCATAAATGAGGAGTTAGAAAAATTTTTACTTCATGCCTCACTTTTTGTTCCTGCAGTTAGGAGCAACCCCGCCCCCCACCTACCTATCTAATGTAATCCAAACTGATGGAAATTTTGGTTATGTTCATATGAAAAACAAAAAAAACCCTTTCTGAATGCAAAAGAAAATAAGTATGTAGAAAGTAAAAACGTTATTAATTGGTATATAAATGTGACTACACTTCATTAAAACAAGTGACATAATTAAACATTTTTAATGAGATGGATGAGCCTGGGACCCAGCAGCCGATCATGTTGTGCCCCACTTAGGAAATTTCACACCCCCCTGAGGGGGGCCTGGCCCCCAACTTTGCTCACCCCTGCCTTAAATGTTCCCTTCCTAACCTCACTTGATATGCCTTTCCGCCACAAGTGCAAACCACTGGTAACTCTCTCTGGGATGTTATAGGCATTATAGAACAAATTGATAACCTAAATAATTTGTCCAAGGAGTTATGCAACCAACTGTGCACCCATCTAAGTTGTATGTCCCTATTTATTCATGAGGTAGTCATTCAAGACTGTATCAAGTGCTTTGCTAAGCCCAGGTATACCACATATAATAGTTCCCCTTTATCCACAAGGCTTGCTATCCCATCAAAGAAAGCTGTCAGATTGTTTTTTCATGATAGATTTGAAAAGAATGAATGCTGTTATTTATCACTTTATTTGCTTCATTCTCTTTCCTAGTACAGAAATCTAGCTGACTGGTCTGCAGTTTCCTGGAGTGTCCTCCTTTCCCTTTTGTAGATGGCCACTATATATGCCCTTTTGCAGTCTTCTGTCGTCCATGACTTTTCAAAAATGACAGATAATGGCTTAGATACCTCCTGAATCAGCTTACATGAGGCCATTCTTTTACAAAAAATAAAAAAAGGACTAGAGGTGGCAGTTACAAAGAAAAGTGGCAGATGGGGTAAATGGCCTTCTTTATTGCTAATACTCATTCCGCCTTGGGCCCCAAACCTGTCCAGGTGAGTGAGCCCTGAAGTAACCATAGGTTTTCTTTTATCCAAGTTAGTATATACAGATATACATGTATCTGTTACAACTCACTCTAAACCTTTATTTAGTAGTATAAATATCCATACAGTAACAGACAAGCCCCTTCTCTTCCCACACCCCCTAAGGTTCCAGGAACTCCCAAGCCAGATTTCAAAAATGATCTAGCAACCATAGATGGCCCAACGGCTGTGAGTTAAAGACCCCTACCTTACCATACAATCTTTCATCTCATAACCGTAAGCTGTGTTTATAACAGAACTGCTGGCTCATTCACTGACTGGATGGATCTGACTCTAGCAACTAATCAGGGTGGGCAGTGAAGGAGGCCAATGGGATCACTTCCTTATTTGTTGCTAAAGTTGTAAGAGACATGAGGAAGGGAATTCTAACAAGAGAATGAAGAGAGTCTGATAGGTAAGACAACTGAATGCTTCTCTGGAGAATTTGATTCTATCCCTGCTTCTGCCACAGACATTCTGTTTGATGCTCATAGATTAATTATACCAACATGTTCACAGTTGGCTCCTAACAGTCTGCTCCCCAGACATGCTGAAGTACTATGTGATCATAATTCAAACTACAGTACTTCAAAGCTGTTGTATGAATATATAAAGTGCTATAAAATGCAGAGTATTTGATGCATATGCCTGTGGAGGAAGATCATATAATCATAGAACACTAGAACTGGAAGGGACCTCTTCAGTAATCATCGAGTCCAATTCCTTGCCCTCTTGGCAGGACCAAACACCATCTAGACCATCCCCAATAGTCGTCTATCTAACCTGCTCTTAAATATGTCCAGTGATGGAGATTCCAAAACCTCCCTTGGTAACTTATTCCAAAGTTTAAGCACCTTGACAGTTAGGAATTTTTTCCTAATGTCTAATCGAAACCTGTGTTACTGCAGTTTAAGACCATTGCTCCTTGTCCTACCCACAGAGCCCAAGGAGAACATTTTTTCTCTCTCCTCCGTGTAACCCTCTTTGAGGTACTTGAAAACTGCTATCATGTCCCTTCTAAATCTTCTCTTTTTTAAACTAAACAAGCCTAGTTCTTTCAGTCTTCCCTCATAGTTCATGTTCTCTAGACCTTCAATCATTCTTGTTGCTCTTCTGTGGTCCCTCTCCAATTTCTCCACATCTTTCTTAAAATGTGCTGCCCAGAACTGGAGACAATACTCCAGATGAGGCCTAATGAGCGCTGAGTAGAACAAAAGAATGACTTCTCATGTCTTGCTCACAACACTCCTGTTAATGTATCTCAGAATCATATTTGCTTTTTTTGTAACAACACAACATTGTTGACTCATATTTAGTATGTTGTCCGCTATGACCTCTAAGTCTCTTTCCTCAGTACTTCTTCCTAGACAGTCAATTCCCATTCTATGTGTTTGAAGCTGATTGTGTCTTCCTAAGTGGATTACTTTCCATTTGTTCTTATTAAACTTCATTCTGTTTACCTCAGACCATTTCTCCAGTTTGTCCAGATCATTCTGAATTATAAGACTATCCTTCAAAGCAGTTGCAACCCCTCCCAGCTTGGCATCATCTGCAAACATAATAAGCATACTCTCTCTGCCAATATCTAAATTTTTGATGAATATATTGAATAGAACTGGTCCCAAAACAGAACCCTGTGGAACCCCACTTGTTATGCCCTTCCAGCATGACTGCAAACCATTAATAACTACTCTTTAGCCGTGTCTACACATGCCGACTACACATGGCGGGCGCTATTTCGAAGTTGACATCGACGTAAGGCGGCGAGACGTCGAAGTCGCTATCCCCATCAGGAGATGGGAATAGCACCCTACTTCAACGTTGAACGTCGAAGTAGGGCACATGTAGCCGTTGCGCGTCCCGCAACATCGAAATAGCGGGGTCCGCCATGGCGGCCATCAACTGAGGGGTTGAGAGACGCTGCCTCCAGCCCCTGAGCTCGATGGTCGCCGCGTGCAGCAGCCCCTTAAAGGTCCCCGCCCCTGCCTTCCTGTGCAGAAAGCTGAGAGAGCAAGCAGGCAGCAGCCCAGCCACGCGGCCAGCCTGCATGCCCCTCTGCAGCCACAGACACCCCCCCCCCCGCTGCGACGGCCACTCGCCAGCCCCCCAAGCACCCCCAGGGCACCGAGCCCGGCAAAAGGCAGCGGGGCCCCTCCTGGATGGAGACCGAGCTTCGGGACCTGCTGGGGCTCTGGAGTGAGGAGGAGGTGCTCCAGGTAATGGAGAGCAAGAGGCGGAATGCGGATGCGTTCACTCAGCTGGCCGGGTTCACCCTGCCTGCACTCCTGACCACGTCAGGAGTAAGGTGAAGGAGCTGCGGCAGGGTTATGCCTGGACCCGGGATGCGGCCGGCAGATCTGGGGCGACCCCCGTCACTTGCCCCTTTTACAGGGAGCTCAGGTCCATCCTGGGCCCCTGGCACACCTCCTCCCCTCCGGCCACTCTTGATACCTCGGCTGACGAGCCCCAGCAGGCCCCGGAGGCAGAGTACGCCCCAGAGGTAAGCCCTGCACCCCAGGGGCCCCCCCCCAGGGGCCCACCCCTGGGGCACCAGAGGAGGAGGAGGAGGGGGGATCCTCCTCCGGCGATGGGGGCTCCAGATAGACTTCCCGTCCCGGAGCTCCAGCAGGGCGTCCGCCCACCGGGTGTCCCCCGACCGTAGGAGCGGACCATCAGGTATGTAACCCCCTGGTGCACACCCCCGGGGTTGAGGGGCGGGGACAAGATACATGACGAGGGCCCTCCTCATGCCCAGATGACCATGGCCTCAAGGACAGCAGTGGCATGTCCCTCAGAGGAGTGCATCAGCCCCTGCCCCCCCTGCATGACAGTGCCATGCCCCATCCCTGGGGATGGGTGGAGCGGAACCTTTAGGGTCCCCCGGGGGGAGGGGGTGGGACACCCATCAGCAGCAGCAGCATCTCCTGGGGACGGGGATGGGGAAGCAGCAGCAGAGGGGTGGGGGGACAAGGGCCACAGCTTGGGGCCCACACTAATGTCTGTCTCCACTCTTCTTCCCCCCCCCGTGTTCCACAGCTGCACCATCGGAGGGACTGGAGAGCGCTGGCGAGGTGTCAGTGGTCCCGGAGAGCCCACCGGGGCTATCAGTCCAGGCCAGCCCCTCGGCGGAGCACTGACCGGCCCCAGGGCGGGGACGACGGCGGAGCCAGCACTCCCAGACGGTGATGGACCCCCAGCTGCTGGTGATACTCCGTCGGTAGCTGGAGGTCTCCGAGTAGTGCCTGTGGGTGGAGAAGCGGCACCTCGAACTTCAGGAGCGGGCGCTGGCCTGGCGCCAGGAGGCATGGGGAGCCTTTATGCATATGTTCAAGCGTGTCGCAGACTACCTGGCCCCCCATGCCGCACCGGCTGCCTCTCTGCCTGCCCTGCCTGCCCCACCCGCTGCTCCACCCGCCGCTCCACCCACCGTCGCACCGCCATCCGTCACCAAGGGCCCTTCCGCCGAGGGGAACCTGAGGCCAGCTGACACCCGCTGGCCATATCTACCGGTCCGCCGGGCCCCAGCCAGCCCCGGCCAGGGCTGAGGCCGAGGCGCGGGTCACGGCCGCCCACCCCCAGTGCTGGACATTGGGGGTGTGGGGCGCAGGATGTGGCCCCCCTTCCCTCTTTGTACATATCCCCTTCACTTGTCTTTTATAAATAGTTTGTATTAGACCCCTGTTATGTTGTTATGATGATACCTGCTCCCCCCATATAAATGGTTCTCCCCTTCCTTGTCTTCCCCTTTTTTTTCCTGTCATCTTATAATACATATATATATAATATTTATTTTGGCTGTAAATAATTATGATAATAATAAGAGTTCAACATATTCTGGTTTGACGAACAACATGTCTGTTTTTATTTAGAAGAAAAGTGGGGGTGTGTGCTCTTGGGTGCTCTGTGGTGTGAGCGTAGGGGCAGGAAGTGTTGTGGAGGATGGGGGGGTGCAGTGGGAGGGCCTGCCAGCATTCACCCCATGGCCTCGTCGAACTGGGCCCACAGGGCCTCCCGGACCTGGGTCCCTTCAGGGTCCACCTGGCGACTGGGCGCAGCGGGTGGCTGCACATTGGCCCTGCCAGCCTCCACAGCCCAGCCCTGAAAGAATGCCTCCCCCTTGCTCTCCACCAGGTTGTGGAGGGCATTGCACACACCCACAATCTGGGGGATGTTGGTGGGTCCCGCATCAAGGCAGGTGAGGAGACACCTCCAGCAACCTTTGAGGCAGCCAAATGTGTGCTCCACCACCTGGCGCGCGTGGTTCAGGAGCATGTTGAAGCGCTCCTGGCTGGCTGACAGGTGGCCCATGTAAGGGTACATGAGCCAAGGCCGGTGGGGGTATGCCGCGTCTGTGATGTCGCAGAGGGGCATGGTGGTGTCCCACACAGGGATCTCCTGCTGGGGGACGTAGGTCCCCGCCTCCAGCCGGCGGCACAGGCCGGAATTCCGGAATACCTGGTCGTCGTGGGTGCTGCTAGGCCAACCCACATACATGTCCAGGAAGCAGCCCCGGCTGTCCACCAAGGCCTGGAGGACCACTGAGTGGTAGCCCTTCCTTTTTAAGTAGCGTCCTCCACTGTGCTCCGGGGCACGGATGGGGATGTGGGTCCCATCCAGAGCCCCGAAGCAATTGGGGAAGCCCAGGGTGGCAAACCCCGCGATGGTGGCATCCGGGTCCCCAAGCCGCAGGAGCCTGTGGAGGAGAAGAGCATTGATGGCGCGGACGACCTGCAGGGGAAGCACATGGGAGACCACCAATGAGGGGTGTGCAGGGTGTGTGTGGCCCTGCCCTGCCAGGGCTCCCCTCCCCTCCCCTGCCAGGGATTCCCTTCCCCTCTCACCGTGGGTCCTCTTACCTCCATGAGGACAGCCCCGACGGTGGTCTTGCAGACGCCAAACTGCTGGCCCATGGATTGGTATCTGTCTGGAGTGGCCAGCTTCCAGACAGCGATGCCGACCCCTTTCTCCACACTGAGGGCACGTCGCATGGCAGTGTCCTGGTGCCTCAGTGCGGGGGTGAGCCAGTGGTATAGCTCCAGAAATGTCTGCCGGCTCATCCGAAAGTTCTGGAGCCAGCGGTCGTCATCCCACTCTGCGAGCACCAGCCGCTCCCACCAGTCAGTGCTGGTGGGGTAGCTTCACAGCCAGCGGTGTGTGTGGTGAGGGGGGGGCGGGGGGCTGCAGGGTTTGGGGTTGCTTCCTCCTCCCCTGTGAGCAGCTCCTCCTCTGTGGCTAGGATGTGATCAGCTGCCTCCTGCATGGCATCGAGCAGGGCGAGCACTGCTCCTACAGGGGCAACTGGGTGGACCTCTGGTGGCTGCTGCTGCTGCTGCTGCTGCTGCTGCTGCTGGGGGTCCATGACAGCATCGCCCGAGGTGTGTGTGCCTATGGCTCTGCAGACTGCGTGCTGTGCAGGCTGAGTGTGTCTGGGAGGGGCCGTTTAAGGGAGCGGCTAGCTTTTGCCCCGGAAGTACTAGTCCACCCTGTGACCCTGTCTGCAGCTGTTCCTGGCACCCTTATTTCGATGTGTGCTACTTTGGCATGTAGATGTTCTCCTGCAGCGCCTACTTCGTTGTGGTGCTGCCCAATGTCGAAGTTGAACGTTGACGGCACCAGCCCTGGAGGACGTGTAGACGTTATTCATTGAGATAGCTTATTTCGATGTCGCTACATCGAAATAAGCTATTTTGATGTAGCGTTGACGTGTAGACGTAGCCTTTGAGAACAGTTATCCAGCCAGCTTTGGACCCACATTATAGTGGCCCCATCTAAGTTCTATTTGCTCAGCTTATCGATAAGAAGATCGTATGAGATCATGTCAATTGCCTTACTAAAGTCTAGGTATACCGCATCCACTGCCTCTCCCTTATCCAGCACACTTGTTACCCTGTCAAAAAAAACTCTCAGATTGGTCTGGTATGACCTGTTCTTTACAAATCCATGCTGTCTTTTACTTATCACTTTATTTTCTACCAGAAATTTGCAGATTAATTCTTTAATCATTTTCTCCATCATCTTTACTGGCACAGGAGTTAAACTGACTGGCCTGTAGTTTCCTGGGCTGTTCTTTTTTCCACTTTTATAGATGGGCACTCTATTTGCCCTTTTCCAGTCTTCTGGAATCCCTCCCAACTTCCAGTACTTTTCAAAGATGATAGCTAAAGGCTCAGAAACCTCCTCTATCAGTTCCTTAAGTATTCTAGGATGCACTTCATCAGGCCCTGGTGACTTGCAGACATCTAATTTTTCTAAGTAATTTTTAACTTGTTCTTTTTTTTTTTTTTTTTTATCCTTTAAACCTACTCCCTTCCCACTAGCATACATTATGTTAGGCATTTCTTCATCTGCCTTCTTGGTGAAGACTGAAACCCAGAAGTCATTAAGCACCTCTGCCATTTCCAAGTTTCCTCGTATTGTTTCTCCCTCTTCACTGAGTAGTGGGCCTAACCTGTCCTTGTCTTTCACTTGCTTATTAAATGACTTCTTGTTACCCTTTATGTCTCTAGCTAGTGTGAGCTCGTTCTGTGCCTTGGCCTTTCTAATCTTCCCCCAAGTATTGTTTGCTTATATACACCTTTTGTAATTTCTCCTAATTTCCACTTCTTATACAACTCCTTTTTGAGTTTGAGACCATGCAAGATCTACTGGCTAAGCCAAGGTGGTCTTTTACCATACTTTGTATTTTTCCTATGCAGTGGTATAGCTTGCTTTTGGGCTCTTAATAATGTCCCTTTGAAAAACTACCAATTCTCTTCAGTTGTTTTTTTCTCTCAATCTTACTTCCCATGGGATCTTACTTACCAGCTGTCTGGACATTTCTACACAGGCCATTTCCTTCGGAAGTGGCATGCTAATACATGGAGCAAAATATGCTAATGAGGCAAGGATGCAAATTCCCTATATCTCATTAGCATAACATCACATGATTTGGAGTCCGGAAGACCATTCTTCAGACTCCAAAATGCCATGTAGAAGTGTGGCCCCGGGGGAGGGGAGGAGGGGCTTCCGGAAGGAAGTCCTTCTTCCAGAGGCCCCTTCTTCCTGAAATTTTTTGGGAAGAAGGGGCCTCTGGAAGGAGGATTTCCTTCTGGACACGCCCCTGGGGCCATGCTTCTACATGGCATTTTGGAGTCCAGAAGAACAGTCTTCTGGACTCCAAATCATGTAACATTATGCTAATGAGTTGTGGGGCATTTGCATCCATGCCTCATTCGCATTTTTTGCTGCATGTATTAGCATGCCACTTCCAAAGGAAGTGGCCTGTGTAGAAACAGCCTCTGAGTTTACTAAAATTTGCTTTCCTGAAATCAATTTTCTCTGTTTTGATGTTCTCCCTTTCACTATTTCTTAGAATCATGAACTCTATGATTGCATGGTCACTTTCTCCCAAGCGACCTTCGACTTTCAAATTCTCAATAAGTTCCTCCATATTTGTTAAAATCAAATCTAGAAATGTTTTCCCCCAGTAGCTTTTTCCTCCTTTTGAAATAATAAAATTGTCATCCATGCAGTCCAAGAACTTTCTGGATAGTCTGTGCCTTGCTGGGTTAGTTTCCCAACATATGTCTGGATAGTTGAAATCCCCCATCACCACCAAACCCTGTGTTTTGGATAAATTTGGTAATTGTTTAAAGAAAGTCTCAGCCACCTCTTTTACCTGGCTAGGTGGTCTGTAGTGGACCCCATAAAGGCATCACCCTTGTTTTTTTTACCCATTTTAGCCTAACCCAGAGACTTTCAACATGTCTGTCTCCTGCCTCCATCTCCACTTCAGTCCAAGTGTGCACATATTTGATATATAAGGCAACACCTCTTCCCCATTTACCCTGTCTATCCTTCCTGAGTAAATTGTACCCTTCTATACCAATTTTCCAACTGTGTATTATCCCACCAAGTTTATGTGATACCATTTATGTCATAGTTGTGTTTATTTATTAAGATTTCAAATTCTTCCTGCTCATACATCATGCATTTGTATCTAGGCATCTAAGATACTGATTTGCTTTTGCCTTCCAGTTCTGCCTAGTCCTCTTTTCTCTCTGCTATTATAGCCCATGATCCCTCCTCCCATTTCCAACCCAACTCCCAGGTGTCCAGGTTTTTTATTTATCTGTGGGCTTTGGTCATCTTTCCCCATTGAACCTAGTTTAGAGCCCTAGGTCCTAGGTATGTAAAATTGCGTATACACAATTAGGGGATGTTTTAGTACTTATTGATCATTCCCCAGTTTCCCACCTGAAAGATGGAGATATGACTACCTAATCAGCTATATGGAAGATGAACAAAGCACTCAGTTATTGTGAAGAGCAATTTAACATCTGTGAGAAAATTAATATTTCTATTCTGTGTTTGGATGATGTGTATTAAATAAGGCCTGCAATCATGCATCAAATGAATACGATAAAATGTAATACTGAAACAATATATAGAATGAAACAGGGACCTCCAGAAAAGATAGGATGCTTTCATGTTATAAAGGCTGCATCAAAGCATATACAAAGGGGCTGAAATAAGACTATACAGGCAACATTTATGCCAGCACTTCCTAACCTTCACATACTACTGTGTTTCAAACCACATTAAAAATAAATAAGCTATCACCAAGTGCTCTCGAATCTTATCATTGTCAGTTGGCTGATTTGCTGGCATCACAGACCAAGTGGGTTTGTGGGGAACTCTTTAAGAAGAAGAGAGAAGCTGCTTTGCAGAGTGTTTCAGCTTATATAAAGATCACACAGAAGAAAGTTAAAGGAAAATCTACAGAACCACCTATGCTCATGATCTGGGTCACCATGGAACCTGGGCTTTTAGAATACATCATGGTATGAAAGTAAACTCCTAAGTGTATATGTATGAACATCGTCACTGTTACCAACCTCTACATGGAGAAAACACATACTATAGGGGAATACACTGAAAATAGATTCTTACCAAGTTATATGTTTCACAGCCTCATAATCTGGATTATATTATGATATATATGGGTATATTATAACGATGAAATTACATAAATATATAAAATGTGTTTTTCTTTATTAGAAATTATAAAGAATAAATGATTTCCCACGAGTATTTTTTAATTATGACAAAGTAAATAATTGAGATAATATGTTAACTGGTACTTGAAAGGTAGGGATTTAATAATTATGTGAAGCTACCTTTGAAGAAGTAATACTCCTTAACAAGCACCCCAATAACTAAATGTATTGCACCCTGCTGCTTAAGAATGTGTGCATATAATAAAAAGTATAAGTACATTTAATAAACCACTCAAGATCATTCTTTACATTTTACTATATTTGTTCCACAAGCCCCCAGATATAATTAAGATTCTGTATATTTTGCTAGCTACACATTTTGGAATATCTACATCAGTACTGACATCTCTCACAAACAGTAAATCACACCTTTAATAACTCAAATGAGACATTTTTTTTCCAACCTGGAAACTAGGGTTGCATATAATTGGCCTCGTTTTGCTCCACATGTAATATATATCAGCACATTCTAAAGATCCTAGCCCTTCACTAGCAAACAAAACGTGGACTTGTGTGTCAACTGTGCAAAATAACAATGTGAAATGTTCTACAGGGCATCCATGGAATTAAAAGTTTCTACAGCAGTAGCCTTGTGTAGCTGGTTTGGGTTCCCAGAGGGGTGCCTCTAGCCTGGGGTCAGTGGGAGGCTGCTCCACTCCACTGGCACAGGTACTACAATGACCCCCAACTTGATAGTTCTGGGATTCCCACCATGCCTCAGGTGGGTGAGAGGTGACAGTTCAAAATTCCAGCCTTGATTCAGGTGGGAGCTGGGGAAATTAACTAAGGTCAGGGCCTAGTTTTAGGTCAGGGCAGTGCACACATGCTTTCCGTGTGCTCAGACAGTAGCTCAGGGTGAGGCAGCCAACACCCAGTATCAAGAGGGCCCAAGCCCTGATTCAGGGTGGGGCAGCAAATCAAACAGTCTCAATTTGGGAAAATTAGCTCAAATCTCAGAAGGCCCTGGACACAGCTCAGGGAGGGGTGACACACCAACAGTCTCAAAACGGCCCAGGCCCTAGCTCAGGGCAAGGCAGCAAACAACCAAAAGAGCCCAGGCCCTAGTGCAAGGTGGGGCAGTAAAACATACCCAGTTCACAGTTAAGCCCAGGCCCTAGGTCAGGGCAGGGTGGCAAAACAAACACAGTTCACAAATGAGCCCAGGCCCTGGTGCAGATGTGGCAGCAAACCAACATTCTCAGAGTGCTCAGGCTCTAGCTCAGGGCGGGGTGGCAAAACAACCAAGAGATCCCAGCCTGTGGTGCAGGGTGGGGCAGCAAAACAAATACCAAAGGCCCGGGTGCAGGGCAGGGCAATGAACCAACAGCCTTAGAAAGCCCAGGCCCTAACTCAGGATGGAGTGGCAAACAGCCAAAAGATTCCTGGCCCTAGCTCTGGGCAGGGCAGCAAACAAACAGACACCAAGTTGTCTCCTCACTCAGGAAAGCCCCAGCCCTAGCTCAGGGCAGGGCAACCAACCCTGTTCACAGTTCATTGAAGGGCACCAACACTTCATCTGTGCTGGCAGAGGTAAGGGGGAGACTGCCACCCGGCAAATGGGTGGCAGGCGGGATGCAGGCCCACCCACTCCATCACATCCCGGCCCTGGGGCCCTGGTTGCAGCAGCATGGTCATTTGCAAGGGTCAGTGGGGAATCCACACCGCAACATGCTGATGCACAGACCTTTAACAGTTTTCTCTTACCCCCCGTGTCATTTGCAGTCTCCACCCCAGCACATACCTGGGTGTCCTGTTGATCTCTCAGGGTTCACAAGGTTCCAGATCTGGCTACAGTCTGCGTGGCCCAATCCAGGCCTGAATGGCCTGTAGGCTCTGCTGACTCAGGCTGCAGAGTGAGGCCAGTACTCAGGATGGTCCCTCTGGGTCCGGCTGGTCTTCTGTGTCAGGCACTTTCTGCTGGGGTCCACAGGGTGCCAGGACCAGCAGGGACCCAGGTGGCCCAATCTAGGCCTCAGCCTCACTTGGCAGGTCCTCAGCCTCCCATGATGGGAATACAGAGCCATCTGTTGTCTCGTCTGGAGGCTGGGCCCAGACTGAGTCAGGTGACTGGGAGGGGCCAGGCTCAGTACCAAAGGGCTCCTGGAGGGGTTCCTCCCTCTTCAGGTGGTGAGGCAGCCACTCCAACCCAATACACCTTGGTTTTAGAATAGCTCAAGAAGCCACTGGCAAATCACCTGGACAAGAATCCAAGAAACTTCACGTGGAGAAACTTACCCTGAGCTAAATGTCAGTTCCATAAATCTCTAATAGAGTTTTTCAGCTGTGTCTTTTCACATTTTCCCAGATTCTAACAAGATATAAACAGAATGCCAGCGAAGTTCACAGGCTCCCAAGAATTCTCAGTTATTGAGTATGCATTGCTCCTGATTTTGCCACAGTCCTGTTCTAAACTAGATGGCTTCAGAGAGACAGATCTCCAGAAGATCAAGAAAGATAAATAGAAAGCCATCCTCATACTACTGTCTGACCATTTAAAAAGTGGTCCAATAGTATCTTATTCCAACACAGCAAAAAGAAGTTATTGGTCATATAAATCTTCTGTATCCTGATAACATCCTTGCTTACAGTAATGTAGTGAAAGGTAGCACAAGTAAAATATGTCTCAGATGACAATTTTACTGTATTTTTTACTATTTTTAGGCTACGTCTGATATTTATATGCTCTAGTAAATACCTACCTTCCATCAGCAATATTCGTGTAGAAAAGACGGTCTTGCCAACACACAGGATTCTACGATATAACTTGAGAAACTAACGAGCAATACTCTTCCAAGACTTGTATATTTCAGACCACAAAAAAGGTATCACTCATCATCACCTTTCCTTTTCTTCAAAATTTTTGGAGAATCTCCTTGTTCATACACTGCTCTGATCAGCAGTGTAATTAATGACAAGATTGACATTTAAATTAGTTTTTAGGTTTCAAAGTAAACAACCATCTATACAATAATACAGAGAACAACTCTGTGAGCCTACGTCTACACTACGAGATAAATTCAACTTTCAATATATTTGATTTTTAACCTTGTTCTTATGAATTTGAATTTAAGTGTCATCAAAACTTTGGAAATTATATTTCTCCTTGTCTAGTTACTGCATCCCCATTGCCTTATCCAACTTTGAATGGGTGAGCAGTGCATTGTGGGTACCTATCCCACAGTGCATTAGCCCTGCTGCTTTCTGGGGGGTTTGTACCAATTAGTTGTGCATAGAAAAAAATGCTGTGGTTGCTTGTGGGTATTTGAGGTAACTTTCTCAGAATTCAAAGCACTGAGCCAGAATTAAGAGCACCCACTCACTGCGCGAAAATGAGGAGGAGATTGCACCATTTCACCAGCACCGCACTAGTGCAACCATGGATCAAGTCATCACACATACCGATAAAGCAACTTAATGGATTTTTGTGCACCTTGTCTTTCACTACAAAGGGAGATGATGATTGAGGATGATGATGATGATGATGATGATGATGTTGATGAATATTTTGAAGATGGAATGGCTCAACTGCAGTCCAAGAACTCTCTAATGCTGGTTGCCCTGGATACATTGAGGAGATTGGAGCAGTGGTTTTGGACTCGTGAGACCAGAACAGAGTGGTGGGACCACATCGTTTTGGAGATATGGGATAACCAGTAGTGGCTGCAGAACTTTTGTATGCTTAAGTCCACTTTTGCGGAACTTTGTGATGTGCTGGCCAGCTTTAGCAGTTCAGAAGTGAGTTGCCATCAATCTATGGAGGTAAGCAATTCCCAACTTAACAGATGTTATTTGGTGGGAAGGTGTTAAGTTGCAAGAAGAATGGAGGTGACAGGAGGATTCTTTTCCAAAATAGCACTGGGCAGCTGTGCTAATGACACCCTCCAGCTCTGCCTGGGTCCTTGAGCCACCTGGGGACATGAAGGAACAAAAAAGGAGGACCCCTGGTTTGAAAGGAAAAAGTAGGCCAATCAACTAATTATCTAAGGTGTTTGTAGACAAATGCAAGAAACCTGGGAAACAAACAGGAAAGATTAGAGGCCCTGGCACATTTAACGAAGTATGTGGTGATTGGAATAATGGACAATTAGTGGGAAGACTCACATAAATTAAGCATTGTTATGGAAGGGTATAAGCTATTCAGGAAGGACAGGTAGTGGGGAAAAGAAGGAGGAATTACAATGTATGTGAGAGAGCAGTATGATTGCTCAGAGATCCAGTATGTGGAGGGAGAAAAGGCAGTTGACAGTCTTTTGGTTTAGCTCAGAGGCAGAATCGACAGAGATTATGTGGTTGTTATAGACCACCAGATCAGGTAGATGAGGATTTCTTCAGACATTTAAGAGAAGTTTCCAAATCACAGGCCCTGGTTCTCATGGGAGACTTTAGTCACTCCTGCACTTGGGATGGAAGAATCCAAAGCATTGTTACAGGCTGGGTGCTGACTGGCTAAGTAGCAAATGCAGCAGAAGAGGACACTGTTGACTCCTATCCAGCCTCTCATCCACCATAATCCCCAGGTCCTCTTCTGCTGCACTGCTACTTAGCCAGTCAGCATCCAGCCTGTAACAATGCTTTGGATTCTTCCCTCCCAAGTGCAGAACTCTGAACTTGTCCTTGTTGAACCTCATCAGATTTCTTTTGTCCCCATCCTCCAATTTATGTAGGTCACTGGATAGTATGCCTACCCTCCAACATATCTACATCTCCCCCTAGTTTATTGTCATCCACACATTTGCTGAGGGTGCAATCTATACCTTCATCCAGCTCATTAATAACGATGCTGAACAATACCAGCCCCAGAACCAATCCTTGGGGCATCCCACTTGAAAGTGACTGCCAGACATTGAGTCATTGATCACTAACTGTTGAACCCAACTATCTAGCCAGCTTTCTATTCATCTTAAAGTCCATGCATCCAAGCAGCCATACTTCCTTAACTTACGGGCAAGTTAGGTGAAGCAGTTCTAGTAGACCTACAGAAGTTATTATTCCCCTCTATTCAGCACTGGTGAGGCATCATGTGGAGTATTGTAGTCAGTTCTAGACTCCCCAGCATAGAAAGTCTGTGGATGCATTGGAGCGGGTCTAGTGTAGGAAAATGAAAATGAAAATGGAGGCTGGAGCACATGATCTATGAGTACAGACTGAAGGATTCAGACTTGTTTAATTTGCAGAAGAGAAGACTGAGGGGCAATTTGGTAGCAGCCTTCTACTTCCTGAAAGAGGGATCTAAATAGGATGGAGAGAGGCTGTTCTCAGTGGTGACAGATGGCAGAACAAGGATCAATTGTCTGAAGTTACAGAGGGAGAGGTGTAGGTTAGATATCAGGAAAAACTCCTTCACCAGGAGGGTGATGAAGCACTGGAATGAGTTTCTTAGAGATGTGGTGGAATCTCCATCCCTAGAGGTTTTTAAGTCTCAGTTTGACAAAGTCCTGGCTGAGATGAATTAGTTGGGGTTGATCCTGCTTCTGGCAGGGAATTGGACTAGATGACCTCCTGAGGCTCCTTCCAGTCCAATGATTCTATGAGTGTAGCACTGGGCAGCTGTGCTATAGGCCCTGTCCCTCTTTCCCACCCCACCTGGGTCCCTCTGACTCAAGTCCCCTGTGGACCTTGACTGTCCCCCATGAATCCCCATAATCATTTATGCACCCCAACACACATGGATACCAGAAAAAAACCAAACCAAACCAAAACACCGAGGTTGTCAAAAAAGAATAAAACAAAGCAGCAGAAATGTAGCACTTGAAAAACTAACAAAAAGATTTATTCAGTGATGAGCTTGTGTGGGGCAGACCCACTTCTTTAGATCTGAGGTGGCTGTGTTAGTCTGTACTCCAACAAAAGGGACTCAGGTGGGGTGGGGAGAGGGACGGGGCCTATAGCACAGCTGCCCAGTGCTACAATCATAGAATCATAGGCCTGGATGGAGCCTCAGGAGATCATCTAGTCCAGCTCCCTGCCAAAAGAACAATCAGATCTGAAGAAGTGGGTCTGTCACATGAAAGCTCATCATGAAATAAGTGATTTTGTTAGTGTTTAAAGTGCTACATTTCTGCTGCTTTGTTATGTTGGAATACAGACTAACATGGCTACCTCTCTGTTACTATAAAAAGAATGTGTTATTTGGTGGGGTGGGTTAAGTGGCAGGGAAAATAAGCATTGTTAAAGGAGGTGGAACAGCCTTTTGCAGTGGCTATTGAGGCTGGAGCCCATGTTCGGGGGCTGCAATGACAGGGGTTAGGTGACCTGGATCAGAGGAGTCCTGGCAGCAGTAAGCAAAGACCTTGGTGCTGTGTTGGGAGTCCTTCTGCATCTCCAGCAAGGAGTGCTGGATCTCCATTTGGTTGCTCACTGACGTTATTAACTTTGCTGCATCCTCCCTCAGGGGTCCCGATTACGCTCTCTGGGACTCAAGCGTATTGTGCCACTAATGTTCTGTGTCACTTTTGCTGTCAATGATTTTGTCTTGTGTGTTGTTTCCATGTGATGCAGGATAAAATCCTGTTTGGACCTTTTGCACTTCCTGGCCTGTCTCCCATGCTGTGGATGCCTGCTGAAAAGTGAAGGTCAAAATTTAGATAAAAATCACACAAACACATATCCATGGCATGAATGGGCCTCTGTCTGTACCATCAGTGAAACTTTCTTTTTGTAAAGCTTCTTAAGGCTTCTTAAGGCTGGGATTCAAAGCATGCATTGCACAGTCATCATTTATCCAGACCATTTCCTGTTTGACATGGTTAGCAATTGCCTGCTTTACAAGAGGGTGGGTTGCAAAGCAGGGGAAAAATTGTTTTCAGCAATCCTCTGCAAAAGGAGCTGGGTCTGCAGAGTATGGAAGCCACATGGCAAGGGGGAACGGTGGAGAGGAGTTTGAGTCCAGCTGCATGGATGGATGGATGGATGGGTGAGGAGGGATCCATGACAAATAAAAAGACATGCTGGGGCAGGGGAATGAAGTTTTCCAGCCATATGACGGGCAGGGGAATAAAATACTTTCTTTACAGTCCCAAAAGCAGCCCTAAAAAGGGAAAAAAGGCCATGAAAAGAGGTCAAACCCACCTTTGCTGGACATGCCAGTTTGTGGTAGCAGGATCCACAGCCGTGTGGTGAGGGGGAAGGATGGAGAGAGGTTTGATTCCAGCCACAGAGACAACTGGGTGGGGATCCCTGTAAAGTAAAAGAAAATGTGGAGGAAAAAGAAAATGGGAGGAGAAAAGGGCTAGAGACCCTGCCAGCCACACAGATGTTGGGGAGATGGAGTGCCTGCAGCCACGTGGTGCAGCAATGAGCTCCAGGTAAATATAAAAGGGCAGGGACCATTGCAAAGAAATGCAATCCACATTCTTGTACTTCTTTAGGTTGCCAAAGAAGACATCACCTTCCTATAAAACAAGAGACAACAGAAAAGAACAGCTGCTCATCCTGTGTGACCACAAGCCTGGAAAATTTGCAAAAATGTTGTGTGGCTCCATGATACCAGGTCACTATCTGATTGCCTGGCATGGCAAGGTGTGCTACTGTGGAAGCCATACTAAGTCAGGCCTGCCCAAATACCTGAAACAAAAAAATACAAGCGAGCGTGGATGAAGCATTCCAGGTAATCTCCAAAAAGGAGAAATGCTCCATCCCCAGAAATACCAACATGCTGTTCTGAGGGGCACAGATCCATAGAAAACCTATGCTCATATCCATACCTATACCTATACCTAGCCACAACCCACCTAGCGCTCAGAAAAAAATACTCCCCAGAACAGCTGAATCCAAGGGGCTCGGGGACCAGCATAGAGGGGAACAGTTCCAGGTCTATGGGAAAGAGCTCCAGGATCTAGGGAACATAAGAACATAAGAACATAAGAATGGCCATACTGGGTCAGACCAAAGGTCCATCCAGCCTAGTATCCCATCTGCCGACAGTGGCCAATGCCAGGCGACCCAGAGAAGGAGAACAGAAAACAATGATCAAGTGATTTATCTCCTGCCATCCATCTCCTGCCCTTGTACTGAAGGCTAGGGCACCATACTTTACCCCTGGCTAATAGCCATTTATGGACCAAACCTGCAAAAATTTATCGAGCTCTTTTTTAAACCCTAATCGAGTCCTGGCCTTCACAGCCTCCTCCGGCAAGGAGTTCCACAGGTTGACTGTGCGCTGTGTGAAGAAAAATTTCCTTTTATTAGTTTTGAACCTACTACCCATCAATTTCATTTGGTGTCCCCTAGTTCTTGTATTGTGGGAAAAGGTAAATAATTTTTCTATATTCTCTTTCTCCACACCATTCATGATTTTATATACCTCTATCATATCGCCCCTCGATTGCCTCTTTTCCAGACTGAAAAGTCCCAGTCTCTCTAGCCTCTCCCCATATGGGACCCTTTCCAAGCCCCTAATCATCTTAGTCGCCCTTTTCTGAACCTTTTCTAATGCCAATATATCTTTTTTGAGGTGAGGAGACCACATCTGCCCGCAGTACTCAAGATGTGGGCGTACCATAGTTTTATAGAGGGGAAGTATGATATCTTTTGTCTTATTATCTATTCCTTTTTTAATAATTCCTAACATCCTATTTGCTTTACTAACTGCTGCTGCACACTGCGTGGATGTCTTCAGAGAACTATCCACTACAACTCCAAGATCCCTTTCCTGATCTGTCGTATCTAGATTTGACCCCATCATGTTGTACGTGTAATTTGGATTATTTTTTCCAGTGTGCATTACTTTACACTTACCCACATTAAATTTCATTTGCCATTTTGCTGCCCAATCACTCAGTTTGCTGAGATCTTTTTGTAGTTCTTCACAATCCCTTTTGGTTTTGACTGTCCTGAACAACTTGGTGTCATCTGCAAACTTTGCCACCTCACTGCTTACCTCATTTTGTAGATCATTGATGAACAAGTTGAACAGGATCGGTCCCAGGACTGACCCCTGGGGAACACCACTAGTTACCCCCCTCCATTGTGAAAATTTACCATTTATTCCAACCTTTTGTTTTCTGTCTTTTAACCAATTCCCGATCCATGAAAGGATATTTCCTCCTATCCCATGACCACCTAATTTACATAAAAGCCTTTGGTGTGGGACTGTGTCAAAGGCTTTCTGGAAATCTAGGTATATTATGTCCACTGGGTGCCCCTTGTCCGCATGTTTATTAACCCCTTCAAAGAATTCGAATAGATTAGTTAGACACGACTTCCCTCTGCAGAAACCATGCTGACTTCTGCCCAACAATTCGTGCTCTTCTACGTGCCTTGCAATTTTATTCTTTACTGTTGTTTCTACTAATTTGCCTGGTACTGATGTTAAACTTATCAGTCTATAATTGCCAGGGTCTCCTCTAGAGCCTTTTTTTAAATATTGACGTTATATTGGCCGTCTTCCAGTCATTGGTATTGAAGCAGATTTAAAGGATAGGTTACAAACCACTGTTAATAACTCCGCAACAGCTTCCTCAGGCCCCTTCTGATTGCCACCTTCCTCCTCTTCATTGGCCTCTTCCTCCTGGCCTGCCAGCTCTTCTTGACTCACCCTAGAATCCAGACCAGGGCCTCCACAAGTGTTGAAATGAAGAGTGGGCCAAGTGGTTGCCCCCCTCCAAGAAGCACGTGCCTCTATCCATAATAGCAGCAGGTCTTTGGAGAGGACCTGGACCACTAGTTTGCTTCCTTAACTTTATGTTAGGCCTGCTGGTGTTCTTTCACCTACACCTGGCATTGCAGAGATTCCTGGGAGTAACATTTGGCAATCATCAACCGCAACATCTAATCATATAGGCTCACATTTCTCTTGGATGTCCAAAGTCCGCTCACCACCCATTCCTCTCCCCAAACTGCAAGAAGATCCAGAATCTCCTGATGGCTCCATGCTGGAGCTCTCTTGCAACCCCATGAACTACTAGGCAGATCACTACACTGAGAGCTCATGATTACCAGAGATGGCTACTTATGCAGCATGATGCAATGGACAAAAGAAATTTTAAGTTCTAGTCACATCTTATATTTCCAGGTGTTGCTGGTGATGAATTCAAATTTGCAGTCTTCCTGTGACCTGCTTCCTGCTCATCTGGAAAACAGCAAGAGGGATGTGGCCCTAGATCGTAGTCATAGCTTTGTGGGATACATATGGGGCACTTCTGGAGGCTAATAAACTTGATTTTAAGATATGGAGCTTCCATGCTGGCCTTCATTCAAACTTGATGCTACACCCAGCTGGTTTCAATGAGTTACTCCCTTAATCGAGTAACTACCTCATGGTCCATTCCTTGTCATGGTAAGGTGGATTGTGTGTCTTAAGGGTCTGGAAAGCTATGCCAGTGGGAGCTACAGCTACAGCTCCTGGAAGGGTTACTCAAACTGGACAGGTCAAAGAGTAGAGATCAGACAAATTTGGATCATCTCTCCCTGAGGTAAAAGGGGTTGGAAAAATCTACAACTACACAAGTCTTGGGAGGATTTGGTAATCCACTCAGATTGAGTATGAAGCATGGCAGAGAAAGCTGAGAGGAAGCTGCCCTTCTGATAACTCTTCTCTAACTCAGGACAACCACCCAGTTTGGTATGCGGAATGTTCAGACCATCTATCAAGCGGAGAAGACAGCACAGATTGCACTGGAGATGAAACAATACAAGCTTTCAGTTCTGGTCTTGTGTAAGACAAGATGGACACAATCTGGGCAGCTATGCCCGGCAACAGGTGAAATGCTCATCTATTTAGGACATGAAGAAGAGGGTTCACCACACACAGAATTTGTGGGCTTTATGTTATCAAGAGAGGCATCTGGTGCTTTAATGGAGTATACAGCAGTATCATCAGGCATTATCACAGCCAGATTCTACACCAAAATGCTAAAGGCACTAATTGTGCAATGTTATGCACCAACCAATGAAGGAGCTGAGGAATGTAAAACGGACTCTATGATAATCTACAAAGTGTGGTGAACCAGAAAGCAAAGAAGGATATCTTGATTTTGTTGAACAACTTCAATTCAAAAATTGGAAGCCTATACACAGGCAGAGAACAGACCATGGGAAAAGAAGGTCAGTGCAACATGAATGAAATTGGAGAGGACTTCATTGACTTTTGCTCCTTCAATGGATTGGAGATAGGAGGTAGCATTTTTCCACACAAAAGGAACCATTATATCTCTTGGGTTTCACCAGACCACCAGTCAGAAAACCAGACTGATCACATCTGTATTAGCACTTTTTCAGAAGACCAATGAGGGACATCTCTGTTAGGAGAGGAACAGATGTAGGTTCAGCCCAACATTTGGTCACAGTAAAACTCAAGTTCAAGCTCAACAGGTACATCACAACAGTGACCAAGTCAGGATTGAGATTCAACACAGAGCAGCTGAAGAATTTAGAGACAAGAGCCCATTTCCAAGTTGAGATATCCAACACATATGCACTTCTGGCCAACCTCATCCCGAAAGATGCTATCGTGGAACAAATGTGGGAACTGACCAAAACAGCCTCCAAAGAAACCTGTTATAAAATATTGGGAAAGAGGACAAGGCATCACAAAGAATGGATCACAGCAGGAACTCTGAGAAAAATGGAGAAACAAAAGGACAAAAAAGCAGTAGTCAACAACAACAAAACAAGAGCAGCCAAAGTGAAAGCTCCAAAACCGTATTGAGAAGCCAGCAAAGAGTTAAAAAGGCTGTAAAATAGGATAAGAAGAACTATGTGGAAAACTCTGCACAACAAGCTGAACAAGCTGTGGGCCAGAAAAACTTGAAAGAGATCTATAACATCACAGGGAAGGTAGCTGGGTCAAGGTGTGCAGTGGTTCAGTCAGTAGAGGATAAGGAGTAGGCATGTGCAACCAACCCAACTGAGCAGCTCAGTAGATAGAAAGAACACTTCGGAGAGCTCCTGAACCTCTCTGCCCACATGGAACCTCCTGAGTTACCACCTGAAAATACACCTCTGCAAATTAAGAGCAGCAGACCTACAAAAGAAGAATCAGAAAAGCCATTGACCATCTGAAAAGAGGAAAAGCAGCTGGTCCAGACAACATCCCCACAGAAGTAATCCAGGCCGGTAGTGAGACATCAGTCAACATGATGTATAACCTGTCTGGGAAAATTTGGGACACTGGAGAGATCCCACCAGACTTGAAACATGGCTACCTTCTCATCTTCCAAAGAAAGGCAACCTGAAGGAATGCAAGAACTGGAGGGGCATCACATTACTGTCTATTTCAGGAAAAGTGTTCAATAGGATTATTTTGGAGAGAATGAAGACAGAAATTAATAGCTCAGGTAAGAACAGGCCAGTTTCTGAAGTGAGAGATCCCAGAGTGACCAAATAGCAACTCTCAGAGTGATCATAGAACAGCCACTTGAGCGGAACTCCGCCAATACATAACCTTCATAGACTTTGAAAAAGCATGGATAGAGACACTTTGTGGAAACTGCTGCAACACCAGGTCATCCCATCCAAAATTATTAACTAGATTCATTCATCAAATGACTCCTAAGCCGTGTCTACACGTGCACGCTACTTCGAAGTAGTGGCACTAACTTCGAAATAGCGCCCGTCACGGCTACATGTGTTGGGCGCTATTTCGATGTTAACATCGCCATTAGGCGGGGAGACGTTGAAGCCGCTAACCCCATGAGGGGATGGGAATAGCGCCCTACTTCGAAGTTGAACGTCGAAGTAGGGCACGTATAGACGATCTGCGTCCCGCAACATCAAAATAGCGGGGTCCGCCATGGTGGCCATCAGCTGAGGGGTTGAGAGACGCTCTCTCTCCAGCCCATGCGGTGCTCTATGGTCACCGTGTGCAGCAGCCCTTAGCCCAGGGCTTCTGGCTGCTGCTGCTGCAGCTGCAGCTGCAGCTGGGGATCCATGCTGCAAGCACAGGGTCTGCAACCAGTTGTCGGCTCTGTGGATCTTGTGTTGTTTAATGCAACTGTGTCTGGGAGGAGCCCTTTAAGGGAGCAGCTTGCTGTTGAGTCCGCCCTGTGACCCTGTCTGCAGCTGTGCCTGGCACCCTTATTTCAATGTGTGCTACTTTGGCATGTAGACGTTCCCTCGCAGCGCCTATTTCGATGTGGTGCTGCGCAACGTCGATGTTGAACGTCGACGTTGCCAGCCCTGGAGGACGTGTAGACATTATTCATCAAAATAGCCTATTTCAATGTCGCTACATCAAAATAAGCTACTTTGATGTAGGCTTCACGTGTAGACGTAGCCCTAGACATACTGGCCGTGTCTGCACATGCACACTACTTCAAAGTAGCGGCGCCAACTTCGAAATAGTGCCCGACACGGCTACACGTGTTGGGTGCTATTTCGAAGTTGAAATCGACGTTAGGCGGCAAGACGTCAAAGTCGTTAACCCCATGAGGGGATGGGAATAGCGCCCTACTTCGAAGTTGAACGTTGAAGTAGGGCACGTGTAGACGATCCGTGTCCCGCAACATCGAAATAGCGGGGTCCGCCATGGTGGCCATCAGCTGAGGGGTTGAGAGACGCTCTCTCTCCAGCCCCTGCAGGGCTCTATGGTCATCGTGTGCAGCAGCCCTTAGCCCAGGGCTTCTGGCTGCTGCAGCTGCAGCTGCAGCTGGGGATCCATGCTGCAAGCACACGGTCTGCAACCAGTTGTCGGCTCTGTGGATCTTGTGTTGTTTAATGCAACTGTGTCTGGGAGGAGCCCTTTAAGGGAGCAGCTTGCTGTTGAGTCCGCCCTGTGACCCTGTCTGCAGCTGTGCCTGGCACCCTTATTTCAATGTGTGCTACTTTGGCATGTAGACGTTCCCTCGCAGCGCCTATTTCGATGTGGTGCTGCGCAACGTCGATGTTGAACGTCGACGTTGCCAGCCCTGGAGGACGTGTAGACATTATTCATCAAAATAGCCTATTTCAATGTCGCTACATCGAAATAAGCTACTTTGATGTAGGCTTCACGTGTAGACGTAGCCCTAGACATACTGGCCGTGTCTGCACATGCACACTACTTCAAAGTAGCGGCGCCAACTTCGAAATAGTGCCCGTCACGGCTACACGTGTTGGGTGCTATTTCGAAGTTGAAATCGACGTTAGGCGGCAAGACGTCAAAGTCGTTAACCCCATGAGGGGATGGGAATAGCGCCCTACTTCGAAGTTGAACGTTGAAGTAGGGCACGTGTAGACGATCCGTGTCCCGCAACATCGAAATAGCGGGGTCCGCCATGGTGGCCATCAGCTGAGGGGTTGAGAGACGCTCTCTCTCCAGCCCCTGCAGGGCTCTATGGTCATCGTGTGCAGCAGCCCTTAGCCCAGGGCTTCTGGCTGCTGCAGCTGCAGCTGCAGCTGGGGATCCATGCTGCAAGCACACGGTCTGCAACCAGTTGTCGGCTCTGTGGATCTTGTGTTGTTTAGTGCAACTGTGTCTGGGAGGGGCCCTTTAAGAGAGCGGCTTGCTGTTGAGTCCACCCTGTGACCCTGTCTGCAGCTGTGCCTGGCACCCTTATTTCGATGTGTGCTACTTTGGCGTGTAGACGTTCCCTCGCAGCGCCTATTTCGATGTGGTGCCGCGCAACGTCGAAGTTGAACATCGACGTTGCCAGCCCTGGAGGAAGTGTAGACGTTATTCATCGAAATAGACTATTTCGATGTAGCGTGCACGTGTAGACGTAGCCACTAAGTTATTCACAATGGTGTCTTGACAGAATCCTTCAGCATACTGTTTGAAGCGTGACAAGGATGCCTATTGTCACCTTTCCTGGTCTTGATCTCAATGGTTTGGATCATGAATAGGACAACAGATGGCCATCAAGGAGGCTTTCCATGGACGCTTTTCAAACATCTAGAGGACATCGATTTTGCTGACGATGTTGCCCTCCTTTCACACCATGCAAGCATGAAAAAAAGGTCACAACACTAGACAAAACCATCTCCATGAGCATTAGCAACAAAAAAGCCAAGATATTGAGGATGAACCAGTCCAGTAACACCACCATCAGACTGGGAGGGGATGACCTGGAAGATGTGGAGCAGTTCACCTACTTGGGCAGAACTATGGGCAAAGATGGAGAACAGATAAGAATATAATTCCAGGATAGGGAAAGCAACAGCTGCATTCAAGAGTCTCCATTCCATATGGAGTTCAAGAATAAATAAACGGTGAAGACAAAACTGTGGATCTTCAGCAAAAATGTGAAGAGTGCTCTTGTGTATGCTTTTGTATGGATGTGAGACCTGAGCTGCATCTACACCAGCTGGTTATTTTGAAATAGCTGGCCCAACTTTGAAATAGTGTGTGGCGCGTCTACACGCACCGTGCACTATTTCAAAGTTAAAGTCAACATTAGGCGGTGAGACATTGAAATCGCTATCCCCATCGGAAGATGGGAACAGTGCCCTATTTGGACATTCAACATCAAAGTAGGGTGTGTGTACACAATCCAGCTGCGTCTACACGTGCACGCTACTTCGAAGTAGCGGCAGTAACTTCGAAATAGCGCCCGTCACGTCTACATGTGTTGGGCGCTATTTCGAAGTTGAAATCGATGTTAGGCGGCGAGACGTCGAAGTCGCTAACCCCATGAGGGGATGGGAATAGCGCCCTACTTCGACGTTCAACATCGAAGTAGGGACGTGTAGACGATCCGCGTCCCGCAACATCGAAATAGCGGGGTCCTCCATGGCGGCCATCAGCTGGGGGGTTGAGAGATACTCTCTCTCCAGCCCTTGCGGGGCTCTGTGGTCACCGTGGGCAGCAGCCCTTAGCCCAGGGCTTCTGGCTGCTGCTGCTGCAGCTGGGGGTCCGTGCTGCATATACAGGGTCTGCAACTAGTTGTTGGCTCTGTGTATCTTGCACTGTTTAATGAAAGTGTGTCTGGGAGGGGCCCTTTAAGGGAGTGACTTGCTGTTGAGTCCGCCCCGTGACCCTGTCTGCAGCTGTGCCTGGCTCCCTTATTTCGATGTGTGCTACTTTGGCGTGTAGACGTTCCCTCGCTGTGCCTATTTCGATGTTGGGCTGAGCAACGTCGAAGTTGAACATCGACGTTGCCAGCCCTGGAGGACGTGTAGACGTTATTCATCGAAATAGCCTATTTCGATGTCTCAACATCGAAATAAACTATTTCGAAGTTGGGTGCACGTGTAGACGTAGCCTCCGTGTCCTGCTACATCGAAATAGTGGGGTCTTCCATGGCGGCAATCAGCTGAGGGGCTGAGATGCTCTGTCCAGCCCCTGCAGGGCTCAATGGTCACTGAATGCAGCAGCCCTAAAGCACCACGATCTCAGATTTCCTATGACAGGAAGCTAAGAGTGTGCAGGTAACAGCACAGACACATGCACACCATGCACGCCCTCCAGGGGTCCCGATCCACCACCCAGCACCCATGGCAGCCAGCCAGCTCTCTGAGAGCCCCAAGGGCACACCACCCCAGGGGGACCCAGGGCATCCAGCTGTCCAGTTGAGGAGGGGAAGGGTCTGCAGGGCCCCTCCTGGACAGACTCCAAAATCTGGGACTTGATGGGGCTTAGGGGTGAGGAGGAGGTAATGGGGAGGAAGCAGTGGAATGCAGACACATTTGCCTGGCTAGCCGAGGGCTTAGCCACCCAGGGTCACCCTGTCCTCACTCCTGACCATGTCAGGAGTAAAGTTAAGGAGCTGTGGCAGGGTTACGCCTGTGCCCAGGACATGGCCAGCCAGGCTGGGGCTGCCTCTGCTGCTTGCTCCTATTACAGGGAGATCCTGGGCCCCGGTACACATCCTTCCCTCCAGCCACCCTTGACACCTCAGCCGAGGAGCCCCAGCAGGCCTCAGAGCCTGGGTCCAGCCTGGAGGCCAGCCCTGTACCCCAAGGGCCCACAGAGGATCCCACCCCTGGGACAGTGGAGGAGGAGAAGGGCTCCAGTGACGGGGAGCTCCTCATCGACCTCCCCTCCTGCAGCTCCAGCAGGGCGTCCACTCAAATGGTGTCCCTGACTGTGGGAGCAGACTGTCAGGTATGTACCCCACAGGCGCACATCCTTGGGTTAAGGGGCAGGGGCAAGGGAGGTGACCTGGGCCCCACACACACCCAGCTAACCCCAGCCCACAATGGCCCAGCCAGACCACGGTCCTGGGACAGCAGCAGCATGGCCCCCAGAGCCTGTCAGCACCCACCCCCCAGGACAGCACCATGTCCCATCCCTGGGGGGGTAGAGGGGAGTAGAACCCCTGAAGGGGGTCACCCACAGGGACACCACACCCATCTGGGGGACAGGGGATGGGGATCCAGCAGCGGGAGGGTGGGGGGTGTGGGCCACTGCTCAGGGCCCAGACTAATGGCTGTCTTCTCTCTTCCCCACTCTTTTCCGCAGCAGCACCATGTGAGGGCCATGACAGCATGGGTGCCGCGTCTGTTGTGCCAGACAGCCCACCAAGGATGTTGCACCATGGCAACCAGGTGATGGAGCAGCGACCAGCCTCAGGATAAGGCTGCCACTGCTGGAGACACAGCCGTGGGCGTCTGCTGACCCCCAGGTCCTTGCCACCCTCTGGTGCCAGGTGGAGATGTTGGAGCACCGCCTGCAAGTGGAGGACTGCTGCCTCTGGACAGCAAGTGGAGGACTGCTGCCTCTGGACTGCTGCCTCTGGACAACAGCACCAGAGTCTGAAAAATAACCAAGACATCATAATCAAACCAGCTGACAAAGTAGGTACTGTTGTCATCCTGAATAAGTCAGACTATGAACAGGAGGCAGCCAGACAACTCTCCAACACCACATTTTACAGACCTCTCTCTGCTGATCCCACTTTGGAATTCCAAAGGAAATTACAACGACTACTGTAGGAACTCCCTGCTGCTACTCGGGACCTCATTAACTCAGACACACCATCTGAGCCGCAGCCTGGATTATTCTATTTACTTCCCAAAATTCACAAACCTGGAAACCCTGGACGCCCTATCATTTCAGGTATTGGCACCCTTACCACCGGACTATCCAGTTACGTGGACTCCCTCCTCAAACCCTATGCCACCAACGCTCCCAGCTATATCCGAGATACCACCAACTTAAGGAGGAAATTACAAAACATCGGAAAAGTTCCTGATAATGCCATCCTTGCCACAATGGATGTCGAGGCTCTGTACACTAATATTCCACATGAAGACAGATTACAAGCAATCAGGAACACCATCCCTGATGCCACCACAGCCAATCTGGTGTCTGACCTCTGTAACTTTGTTCTCACACACAATCATTTCCGTTTTGGGGACAATTTATACCTCCAGATTAGTGGAACTGCTCTGGGCACCCGCATGGCCCCACAATATGCTAATATATTTATGGCTGACCTGGAACAACGATTCCTCAGCTTTCGTCCCCTATTACCACTCCTCTACTTAAGATACATTGATGACATCTTTATGATTTGGACCCATGGTACAGAGGCTCTAGAAGAATTCCACAGAGACTTTAACAATCTACACCCCACCATCAACTTATGCCTCGATTACAACATGCAAGAGATACATTTCCTGGACACTACAGTACTAATCAAGGATGGCCTGATCAGTACCACACTGTACCGAAAACCTACTGATCACTATACTTATCTACACCCTTCTAGTTTCCATCCTGCACACGTGACTAGATCCATTGTTTACAGTCAAGCTCTTAGGTACAATTGCATTTGCTTTGATCCAACTGACAGAGACCAAAAACTACAAGAACTTTACCAAATATTCATAAACCTAAATTACCCACCAGGAGAAGTAAAAAAACAAATCGACAGGGCCAGACGTATACCCAGAGACCAGCTACTCCAAGATCGGCCCAAAAAAGCCAAGAACAGAACACCACTGGTCATCACCTACAGCCCCCAACTCAGACCACTGAAACGAATAATTAAAGACCTACAACCTTTTCTTAATCAGGATGCTACACTCCAGAAGGCCCTGGGTGACATGCCTGTTCTCTCCTGCAGACAACCTCCCAACCTCATGAGTATCTTTACTAACAGCCACAGTTTATACACCAGGAACACCAGTCCTGGAACCTTTCCCTGCAACAAAGCCCACTGCCAGCTTCTTTGTCCACATATCTTCTCTGGAAATACCATCACTGAAGCTAACCAGGTTACTCACAGAATCACGGGCACTTTCTCATGCTCCTCTACTAATATCATATATGCCATCATGTTCCAGCAATGCCCAGATGCTTCGTATATTGAACAGACTTCTAACTCCCTTTGACAAAGGGTCTATGGGCACAAAACAGACATCAAAACACTCCAGATCCACAAACCAGTTAGTCAACATTTTAATGGAATGGGGCATTCTGTCAATGACCTCAAGGTATGTGTGTTACTGAAGAGAAATTATCGCACCATTTTAGAAAGAGAAGTGGACAAGCTGACTTTTATATTCAAATTCGTCACTTTAACACACAGTTTAAATCGTGATGGGAACTTTCTGAGTCACTATAGGGGCTCGTCTGCATACTTGGCTCAATCTAATTCTTGATCTTCCCCCCCACCCCTCCACTCTCTGATTTGCTCACCTTGATTATCTTTTTCTGATTTGTCCGCCTTGCTTGCTGTTTTTGGTTCTCTGTGTCTTAAATATTGAGTCTGTTCTGGTCTGGCTGTGGTCTGAAGAAGTGAGTCTATCCCACCAAAGGTCACCTAATAAACTATTTTGCTAGTGTTTAAAGTGCTACTTGACTGCTTTTTGTTTTGATAGTGTATAGACTAGCACTGCTTACTCTGTTACTATTTAACATGAATAGTAACAGATTATCTCACGTACACATACAAGACTTTCTTACTACAGTAAATTTTTGCATTCTTGCATCACTTGATTTCACAGAATACTCTCTTGTGGGTAATGTGTACACATAATGCTTCATACATCTAAAAGCAATCCATAAAGCACTTCTAATAACAGTAGCTATAGCTCTGTGGGGTATGAGTAGCATCAAATAAATGTACCCTAAATGGCTTTTCACAAATCAATAAGGAGAATTTAAAGTTTTCTCCCCATTCCTTTCCTTTGTTTTTGTTGTTGTTACTGAATCCTCACTCTCCCAATTCTTAAAAACAGAGTTTAATTAACAACACAAAAAATCAGGTTTGTCCCAATTACCCATCCCTACTAAACAGGCCTATATAAACTGGGAATTTTTACTGTTGCAGCAGGTCTAGTTGAAAACAGAGTTGAAGCAGGAAGTTACAGATAAAATTAGACTACTGGGTTTTTATCCTTCTAATATATTCTGCACAGAGATTCTTCTTGGTTGATTACCAGTTCTCACCACATATATATTTTGCAATCAAGACTGCAAAATGTTGCATGTTGTTGAATGTAAAGAGGTCAAATAGGATTTTAGGGATTTAAATTAGAACATGATAGAGACATCGCAAATCGGTGAATTAAGAATTTAAGAAGTACATTTTTATTTTAAAGTTATCTCAGGTCAAGAGTAGATTGAAATAAAAGATAAGGATTGTAACATCATCATGTATGGAAAACAATCCATGTCAGTTTGCTCTGGAGAAAACCTTCACCTCAATTTCACCCCTACTCATCTGTCATGGGTTAAAGAAAGATTTTTTTTTTTTTTTGCTTACTAACCATTCTTTATTAGAATAGGCTATAACATTTGCCCCAAAGCCTGGTAACTCTCCAGAACTGAAGGATACTCCCCACAGGAAGCCAGGTCCACTTGAATGGATGCTGTGTACCTCTGCACTAACTCTGATCCTTGCCAAATTACATTTACTGTTGTCACATGATCAGGTTAGTCCACTGATTGCTTTCATATCCAGGATTCCTCAGGATGGCTTGTAGAAAACAGAATAGTGCCAGTGCTGAGGAATTTATACTAAACAAGATGAAGAACAATATGTATTTCCACTCATCTTTGAGATGACCTAAATTATGTGAACATTCTTGAGAGGACAGGACCACAAAACTCCCAACTGGGTTTGCAATGGGAGGGGAAGGAATCATGAAGACAGTTTGCCCTGCTTTCTTACAGACATGGTGAGGTGGAATTCCGTAAGGGACGGTCCAATATGCTTTTATTTATTGGGATTAAAAAACAGAGAACAATCTAACTTAACATTATAGCCTTTATGTAGGTTTTCTAAATGCCAACCAATTTCTCCATGATACAATATATGCATGATAAAGGATCACTATTTTCAGTGCAGTTTTCGCTGCCAGAGCCTCTGCCTCTGTACAAAATTTTGAAGAGTTTCCTTTTAACCTAAATTTGGACTTTGGGCCCCAAAGTTCCATTTCTTGAGTATCCATAGTGCCCAGAGAAGAGCTGCAGATGTCCAACACCTCTGGAATTCAATCAATGTTTAAATGCTTAGCTTTAGATATACACTTGTGCAGATTTTGGGCTAAGTGTATTGATTTAGGTCATACAGCAAATTAGGGTGAGGGATCAGAATTTATTGTTCTTTGCTGATTGCATTACATCACCGTGTTTCTCATGAAGGAAAAAAATCAACCTCAATACATTCTCTGAAGAGGGGAGAACTGATTTGATATTAACTATAGAAGGCTCTTCCACTGTCTCTGGGCTCCACAGAAGGTACACACAGCAATTAGACACTTACCCCTAGCCCATGACTGCTGACCTGTGCTTTAATGTTCATTAAAAAAGGGGCTATTTTTCCATGTGGTTTGGAAATTTCAGCTTGTGATGGAATCTGGAGCTCTAGGACCCTGCACGATGGAAGCCTGCCAGAGCCTGGGCTGCAGCCTAAGCCTGAGGTCTACACAGCAATTAAACAGTCATTTAGCCTGAGCCCCACACACCCAAGTCTGCAGCAACAGACCAGCAGCCAATGGTTTAAGGAAGTTCAGACATATCTTTAGAGGCAAAGGGAATCCCCAGTCATATCCAACTCCCATAATAGGAAAAGCAAGACATTAGATCCCCCATAAACACAGGACAGAAAATAAGGGGGAAAGCATTTTAATTAAAAATTGTCATGTGTGTCTTCATGTCAACTTTAATATCGCTAAAGAATGATGCTCCACTGAAAACTTTCATAAGACTCAGAGGCTTTCATAAAACTCATAAAACATCTGAACTAGATGAATCTGTCAACAGAAATGTCTGTTGGAAGGGATTTCCTGACAAAACATTTGTTGACAGACTGCATATACAAATAAAAGTAGCTGGATATTTCAATCTGCTCTGTCAACAGAAAGTGGCCATATTCTTTAGCCACTTTGTCAAGAGAACCAGTCCCGAAACCCTGGAAGACAGGGTCTCATAGCTGGCAAGCCCTGCTGGGACCTCTGGCCAGACTCGCCCTTAAAGCCCCTCCTCCTAAACCCATGTTCCCTACCCATTTAAGGGACAACAAAACTGTTGCAGGGCTCTCTAACCATCTGTGAGAGACCCAGTTCTTTCCTGTCTGCAAGGATGCCAGAGTAGCCTCCCCGTCTCATCCTGGACAACCAACCAGCTGCCGCATGCACTGCCACTTAGCCGAATGGCTGTCTTCCTCCACATCTGGGGAGGATAAGCCTACCAGCTGACCTGCAGAGCAAGCATGTGATGCCTAAATGCTCCCTCCACCATCCCCACTCTCATCCCCACAGGGTGCTCATGTGGATCTGGAGGTACACCAACAGCTCTGACTGGTGGGACCAGTTGGTCATGGGGCAATGGGACAACCAGCAATGGCTACAGAATTTCTGGATGCACAAGTAGACATTCATAGAGTGCTGCACCTGGCTCTCCCCAACCCTTCAACACCAGGACACACCCATGTGGACGGCCCTTCTGATCAAGAAGCAGATTGCCATTGCCTTGTGGATGCTGGCCAATGCTCAAAAGCTTCCACTCCATGGACAACCAATTCAATGTCAGGAAGTCCACCATCAGGACTGTACAGGTAAGGCACTCCTACAGGTAAGGCACTCCCAGACCACAGGCCCTGCATGGGGGGAAGAAACAGGGGACAGTGGAAGGGCAGGTGAGGTTCCTGCCCAAGGGGGAGCCTTGGGAGGTGGTGGCAGCGTTACAAGCCATGGGAGGGGAGCAGACTCCCAGGCTGGAGTGCTCAGGAGGGAGGGGAAGTAACAGGAGGGGGCTGAGGAGCCTGCCAGGACCCAAGTGCACTCTCTTCTCAGGTCTCTCACATATGAGTCTGGTCGCCTCCCTTCTCAGGTAGTGTTGGACATTAACATGCTCCTGCTATGGAGGCTCATGTCCATCACCAACCTAGATGTGATCATGGCCTCTGCTTCCCCGATTGATTTGGGGTTATAGATGGGACCCACTTCCCCATCCAGACCCTGGACCACAGAGTAGCATGGTACATCAATTGGAAGGTCTATTACTCTGTTGTGCTGCAGTGGTTCATGGACATCTACATTGGCTGGGCCGGCCGCACCCACAACACCCACGTCTTCCAGAAATCTGGGCTCTGCCAGCACACGGGGACCAACACTTTCATCCCCCAGCAGGATGGGCAGGAGATCCGGGTGAGGGGGACATCATCATGCTTCTCTGCCTGGTACAAGATGTGGCATACGTCCTCTGACTGTGGCTCATGCGGCCATACACGGGATACCTCAACACTACCCAGAAGGCATTCAACCAGTGACTTAACCAGACCCACAACATCATGGAGCGGGCCTTTGGGTTCCTTAAGGGGTGGTGGAGGTACCCCAACATGTGGTTGGAGGTCAGGGTCCTCAACATGCCCCAGGTGGTGGGTACCTGTTGTATCCTCCTCAATGCTGTGGAGGGAAAGGGGGATGCCTATGGTCCCAGGGAGGGCAATGCAGTCAGCGCTGGCTATGAGCAGCTGGGCACTGTCCCCAACCACCAGGCCCACCAGATATGTACTTCGAAGTTAGCAGTTTCAAAGTTATTTTTATAGTGTAGACACAGCCATTATGTAGTTAGAATAATTAAAGGTCATATTTATAGGTAAGGAAGTTATATTTGTACTGAAAAAAATCAATAGCCCTGGATATTAGAAACTAGACCTAAGCAAATACTACAAAATATTTTGATGAGTAGCCACTGAAGTTTTAAAACGTATAGATTTCAAAAATGTTTATGCCAATAAAACATGCACCTGCAGATAGCTAATTATGTGACAATGAAGAAAGTTAAACTTAAATTCTATACACAGCCAATGAATCTTACGACAGCTTAATAATTTTCTATCACTCATGTCTTGGATCATGTCTAGAAAGGAAAAAAAATACATTTTTCTAATACTAATGATCAATTTCTCATCACCAAATAGTTTTCTTTCCCTGAAAACCCTTGTGCTTCATTTGAACTCTTTTTCTCATTATATGAGATATAAGCACACCATCAAAGGACTGAAATGACACCATGTGACCTTTCAAAATTATCTAAACAAGCATAATTTTAAATACAGAAAATAGCTTTCATTTAGAAAAGAAAGGAGGAAAAGTAGGATGAAATTCTCAAGGCATCTTATCACTAGAGCTGTGAGAAAAACAAGTGTCATGGCACTCAGAAGTCACAAGAACTAACATTATTCACTCAGTTGTATTTAGGACAAAAAATACCCAGCTCTATAGGAGGTGGTAGCAATTTCTTACTCTAATCCATCATTTTAAAAGAAAGCCCTCTGATCTAAGCCATGCTCAAATTATTGCTTAAAGGAACTCTTACATCCTGCCTTCACCAACAAGTGTAGGCTCTGGCAGATGGAGTGAATTCCAAAGTTAGAAATATCTATTCTCCCACCAATGTCATGATCCCACCCCCTATTCCCTAAAATCAATCATGAGGAATGTCAGCAAGGATGCAGTATAGAGGGTAAACTATAAGCTACATCTGGTATAGAAGGTAAGAAAAGATTAATTCTGTTACACAATCTTAAATTGTTGCAAGTGAAGCATTCAAACAGGCAAACAATTAGCACTATAATGAAACAAATAGTTTTTCCCAAGACATGAACAAAGCTATTAAATATCCTGGATATCATTACGATACTCCTGGTATCTAAGAAGAAAACCCAGGGGGGAGCAGGGAGGGAGGAAATACCTGTGCAGCACTACATCACCCTACAGCCTAAGTTAGGAATTGCTCTGCCATTCTGTCCTTTATTAATGGAAATTCTTGGCAGTTATCTGGCTCTTCCATCCATACACCTTGAACAACTTTCGAAAAGGACCCCCGTCTGGATGAGCCGTGTGGGAGCGAAAAGTGGCAATTTCAAAGAACTGCGGCCAGCAGCATGCTAATGAGGTGCTGAATATGCATTTCAGCACCTCATTGGTAATCTTCGATTTGGCCATTTGTATAGCCATTTTGAAGTTTTGTGCCAGTGTAAACGTAGCCTTGATGTATACTACTGACAATGGTCCATTTCCACCCTGACTGAATAGACCTTGTGAGCTCTGGCCCTCCCTTTTACTGGGACCCCATCTTTAAATACCCCTCTGAAACCCTCACCCCCCACTCATTCATCTGATGAAGCGAATCTTTTTCCATGAAAGCTTATGCTCCAAAATATCTTTGAGTCAATAAGGTGCCACAGGACTTATTGTTCTCTGAATTCGTTTAATTCCCTTGAGATCTGTTGCATTTAAAATGCACTTAAGTGTTACTATGAAACTGTATCCATGGGAGGAGGGATAGACAGGAGAACAGCAGGCATTGACTGTAACATCTCCAGAGAAAACACCACCCTGGAAAGGTCCACCTACACAAGTTTGAAGTAGATTCACCAGACAGCAACAGATAAATAAAGAGTTTTGATAAAGAGCCTGTTTTTATACAGGCGCATGGCCTCCCTTCTTGGTCTACAGAGGACCCTGATCCTTAGGGCAGGATTTGAAGGATAAGACCTATTGAGGCCTTATAAGACTACTTGCTTGTTCAGAGCTGAAGCTCTAAAGAAACTGTAAGCTAAGAGAATCCCCTGGGTATATGAAAGACTGTTCCTGGAGGAATCCCTGTTAGAGTTGGGGTGAATATTGGTAATTTAATTAGACGGCATGTAGGTTCTTGTATTGTTTTATGTGTAATGCTTTATAACATAAGAATAAATGTGTAGTGTACATAAAGAACTGTGCACTAGCTATAACTGCTGCAATTGCACTTGCTAATCATGTCTGAAGAGAAGGAAAACAGGTGTCCTCAGGCAAGCTGCCTGTGAAGGGAATAACACAATGAAGGCAGAGAACTGTAAAGCCTGGAAACACCCAAGCCACAAGGGAGCAATGTGCTGGTCTCCAACCAGAAAGGTAGTGGTTAACAAGCTGACAGTGGGTGCTTTTGCTCAACCACTGAAGGGCAACTGTGCCTGTAACTGTGACATCCACCACACAACAGAATCCAGGTCTCCTTCTTCTCAGCCCCTTGACCTATCCACTGGATCACAGTGACTAACTACAAACCAAAACACTTCTCAGGGGATATTAGTCAAACTACAGATGCCACAGCCTGCCCCATACCTTTCCTCCCAATGCTCTCTGTTATTACCACCATCATTAACTGTTCCTCTGGCTGATCTTCCACTTCACCTTTACCTGCCTACATGAACCACCACTAGTTTCTGGTGTGCCCAACCCACCAGCTGCAGATTTCCCAGCAGTTCCATTTCAGGTAGTGTAAGTTTTAGCATGCTCTGGGCCTTGACATATCTTAGATTTCAAGACAGTTTCAACTGAGTAAAAATTCATTCAGTCTTCTTAACAGGACAATATGCTATTAAGATGGAAGGTGTCGATGACTACCATCAGGTGGGTCTTCATATCACACACATTTAATTAAATCTTACAAGTATGCAAAGCACTCTTCTTTCAGGCTAACTGGAAGGAACAATTAAATCCTCATTGTGTAGTGATTGTTGGAAGGAACAAGAAGCTGAGCTGGGCTAAGCAATGTTTGATGGGTTTTCATGGGACACGTTGCACATAATCCCCTAACATTGGGGGTTAAATAAGTGACTCTCAAACTTTCCAGGTTACTGTACTCCTGTTAGAAATCTGATTTGTCACATGAACCTCAATTTTTACCTCATTTAAAACAAGACATAAAAACACAAGTGTCACAGCATACTATTAAAAATACTTACTGTGATTTTTACCATACAGCTATAAGATAAATGAACTGAACTACAAATATTGTATTTGCATTCAGTATAGACTATATAGAGCAGTGTAAACAAGTCTTCATCTGTATGAAATTTTAGTTTTGTACTACCTTCACTAGCAAATATCTAGATGAGTTGGCATATTCTGTGAAAGACCTCTGTGTCCTTCTTTTCAAGACTCACTGTGTTAGAGCAGAGTGAGAAGGAGCCATAAGAAAATAATTGAAAGCCAAGATCAAGCTCTTTCCATCACAAGACCTGCTGGAAATGCAGCCTGCAAAATTAGGAGCGGGGAAACTGCATGCTTTGTTCCTACTCTGCTCAGAGGAGCAATGCTCCTTTACATTTTTTTGTAATGAACAGGATGGCACTAAAGCATATACCTGACTTGTAACATTCATTTATCTGCTTAATAGAAACAATACGGCAACGCCCTAAATATTGACTAACTGCTTGGATTACAGAAACAACACCATGCTACAAAAATGGATCACAGAAGAGCTAGGAGACTTTGTGTTCAAGTGTCTTTACTTTCATGGTTAAAACTGCCTCTCTTAACGTTATTATGCAACAAGCTTTTTTGTGCTTTAAAGTTCATTACCATTCTGGCTTGTTTCAGCTATTTGCATTTCAAGATGAATTCAGATTTTGGCTTTTTTTATGAAAGAACACCACTTATAAAACAGACAAAGTACAAAAAAAGATTACGCTGTCATTGCTACAGAACATTAAACATATATGATTGACATAATGCCCTAGTTGCACTAAAACATTATTTTGTTATTATAGGGCATATTCTAGTTACCATTAACAATATAGATTTTTTGAGAAACGTAGTGCCTTGATCATGTGCCAGATTTCATTATACAGCTAATTTTCTCTCCTCCATTTAGTTTTCCATATAATAGCTAGTTTTGCAATCTTTCTTCTTCCCGGGGAGGGAAAGCAAATTATCTACAAAATCTCCTCAAAGCTACCGTCAAATGGTTTTGCATAGATGATAGTACACTATTCTAGCCTCAGTAAATATCTATGTTATCACTTCACAAAGTACTTTTGCTAAAAGATTTGTGTAATAGGGACATGCAGTTTACTCTCAACCTATAAACCTAATTTACTCTCAATATGCTAGTTTGTGGCTTTTACCAAAAGTTCTACACTGATTCCAGCTGACCAAAGACTTGCATAAGAAGTGATTAAAGCAAAACAAAGGATAGCAATATAACTACGCTTTCTCTGTATTTGTAGGAAGACCATTCCTATGTGTGTATGACTTTCTTGTTTGGCCTATCATTTCAAATACAATGATTACTGATGAAGATATTCCTAGCTATTTTCAGGTACTGGAGACCATTAGGCATTTGCACTAGCAAAACTGGTGAAGAAATCGTCCCTCTCCCACACTCCAATGCTTTAGAAAATACATACTTTTTTTTCTGCATCCCTCTTTAACAAAATCAGTGACAGGTTTTGCAGACGAAAAGGGGGAAAATACGATACTTTTTGAAACTCTGCAATTTTTACTCCAGGTCAAAATTTGCGTTAAAACAATTAAATGGACGAAATGGTAAACTTTTGCCTCTAAAGCATAACTACAACAAGGAAGGTTTAGGTTGGACATTAGGAAAAACTTCCTAACTGTCACGGTGGTTAAACACTCGAATAAATTGCTGAGGAACGTGGTGGCATCTCCATCACTTGATGTATTTAAGAGCAGGTCAGATAAACACCTATCGGGGATGGTTTAAAGACTCTGGATGGTGTTTGGTCCTGCCATGAGGCCAGGGGACTGGACTTGATGACTTGCAGAGGTCCCTTCCAGTTCAAGTGTTCTATGATTCTATGACTACGTGGGAGGTATATTTTAGATTACAAAATATTAAGTGATACAATATCTGATTCTGATTACTCACAGGTTTTTTTAAACTTAACTTGGAGACCTTGCAAAGACATTGGTGTTGTTCACTAGGTTGTCTACAACAGCTATGCTGATGGTTAAAACTTAGATGTGATGGCATATAGTGCTGATAATTTAATGGATGGTACTCTTCCTTATGAGAAAGTTGGAACTAATATATAGCATTATAAAACATGTTATTCCTCATTGCACTGCCTTTCTGCTGAAATAAAGCTGAAATTCTGTAGATGTACAGTCATTAACAATCCATTCAAACTCTTTGTAATGTATAGGGTGTTCGCTTCAGTGCCCTGGACAGATTTTAACTTGAGTAATTATATTCTACCTATCTAAATTCCCTTGGCTCAAAAATTAACAGGATATGCATTGTGCATGGAACTTTAATTGGAAACTTTAAAACCAAACCACACAGACATTTCCTAGCATCAAAGGGAAGTTTTGAAACTCAGAAATAGACCATACAATAAAGCTAGCTGCATATGAGATCAGTGTTATGTTTCATCTGTGACAGGGGACATTGGCAGATGCTTCTGAAGATGAAAGAAATCCCACATGGTACACTTAGCGGAGTAACTCTGTGCTGAGGAAGAGCTTTCCTTTAGCTCTAGCTGCTGCTGTCTATTTGTGCCCTGAAGCACAAGCCTAAACAGGCAAAGAAGTCACCCTCTTATGCTGGTTCCTATAATGCCTGATACATAAGTAAACCCAGAGGCACTGAAAACACTGACAAGGGAAAGTGAAATCTCTGCTCTATAGTCTTGGCTTACAGCCAGCTGGGTTTTAGTTCATGCAATAGAGCACTTGATTTTAGTTGGTAAGATCACAAGTTCATTCCATCCTGCCAGTGACCTTGGTCTGTTGATCCTACAAGTGGGGGCTTGTTCAGGATGAACTGCTACAAAGACTCAGATGCTCCAGACTCACTTCCTTAGCTGAAGGAAAGTAATACTGAGACTACCGCCAAGGAAAAGTGAAATCTCTGTTCTACAATTTACGCTGAATTGCACCTGGCTTTTAGATCATGTGGCAGAGCAGATAACTTTAGCCCCTTAGATCACAGGTTCATTCTCTCCTGCCAATGACCTGCATTTGCTGGCTTTACACATTAAAAAAGATCTGGTATTAGAGTTGTCTCTGACATAATCTCCAGTTTCCCATTACATGTACTAGAAATATGGGGATTATATGTGAGGGAATTCTAGATTAGTTGCAATCCTACTGGTTCCTAAATCATCTGAAAAGGTGAAAGGGTGAGAGAGATGGGATCAGATCATTTGTAAATTTTAGAACTGTTTTATGTTACCAAAACTAACAAAAATAGCCAAAAGACCAAGGCCTTATTGCCTATCTACTGGCTACTGCTGTAAAGTGACGGCACCATCTCATAACATCTCACTGAAATTTCTTTTTATTCATTGATTATGGGCCTAGTCTTTCAATCCCCCACATAAAGCTCCGTTCTTGTTTAAGTTAATGGGAGCTCTCCACATGGAATGTCAGCAATATAGCACAAATCAGCTGCGTCTACACGTGCACGCTACTTCGAAGTAGCAGCACCAACTTCGACGTTAGGTGGTGAGACGTCGAAGTCACTAACCTCATGAGGAGATAGGAATAGCGCCCTACTTCGACGTTCAACGTCGAAGTAGGGACCGTGTAGACAATCCACGTCCCGCAATGTCGAAATTGCTGGGTCCTCCATGGCGGCCATCAGCTGGGGGGTTGAGAGATGCTCTCTCTCCAGCCCCTGCGGGGCTCTAAGGTCACCGTGGGCAGCAGTCCTTAGCCCAGGGCTTCTGGCTGCTTCTGCGGCAGCTGGGGATCTATGCTGCAGGCACAGGGTCTGCAACCAGTTGTCAGCTCTGTGGATCTTGTGTTGTTTAGTGCAACTGTGTCTGGGAGGGGCCCTTTAAGGGAGCGGCTTGCTGTTGAGTCCGCCCTGTGACCCTGTCTGCAGCTGTGCCTGGCATCCCTATTTCGATGTGTGCTACTTTGACGTGTAGACGTTCCCTCGCTGCGCCTATTTTGATGTTGGGCTGAGCAACGTCGAAGTTGAACATCGACGTTGCTGGCCCTGGAGGACGTGTAGACGTTATTCATCGAAATAGACTATTTCGATGTTGGCTGCACGTGTAGACGTAGCCATCATCTGTCAGCCTTTGAAAGTACTGTAACAATATTTTTAAAACCTCAAATTTAAGTTACACATAACTGAAATTAAATTGGTGACAAGCATCAGAGAGGTAGCCATGTTAGTCTATATCTTCGAGAATGACAAGAAGTCTTGTGGCATCTTATAGACTAATAGATATTTTGGAGCATAAGCTTTCCTGGGCAAAGACCCACTTCATGAGAGCATGCATGCATCTGATGAAGCGGGTCTTTGCCCACAAAAGCTTATGCTCCAAAATATCTGTCAGTCTATAAGGTGCCACAGGATTTCTTTTTGTTTTTGAAATTAAATTGTCTTCTTGCTCAATACCTCTCTGAACTCTTACAGGTGCATCTGTGTACTACTGTACATTCCTCTAGTCTTTCAAATTGTGCAATAAAAACAAACATTTAGCATGAGCTAACAATCAAGAAATAAAACTAGAATTTTTTTTGCTAATTTGCATGAAAAATCAGAGGTTTCACCACTTCAAATAACTAATCATTTTAGTTGCTTTGAAAGTATAAACAGCATAAACTGCCCTTTCCTCTTTTATTAAACTGAGGTGGAGAAGGCAAGTAGGCATGTCTGGGATTTTCTCTCTGAATTCCTTCCTGGCCCATGAGACTTTCCCAGAGGGGGGAAATACAGACTTGTGACAACCCTGTGGGGAGATGTCAAAACAGTAGCACTCAACCAGACAGACAGCTGTTATATAACAGATACGCTTTGGCCAGAAGAAACCTGGAGTCTTGTGGATTTACAAACCTGTTTACTGAACTCGTAATTTCTCATGTTTTAATTAATAAGATCTTCAGGACAATGAACTATTTTCTGTTGTTTCATTCCATATTGTAATTGAACCAGCAAGTAAAACGTGTAGCCATGTGGGAATAAAGGACCTTTCTACCTGTGAATATTACTTAGAATATTCCAAAACCACTCTCAAGAAAACTTTGAAGACTTTTATGACAAATGATGGAGTTTTAAAAAAAAAGGCAGCACAAAGTGTCACCAGATTTCTGAAAATTCTGACAAAGCATAAGCTAGCAAAGACAAATGGGTATATATATAGATGAAAATAAACCCTAGATAACTGAACAAATTGAAGGGGAGATGAAAAGTGACCACGGTGAAGGAAAAAAATTAATTCAATCTAATCAAAATTTCATATAAGCCAGCTCTGAAACAAAACAAAAAACAATTTCTCAGATTTCAGTGGAGTAACTGGAAGAACTACAACAATAAATTAGAAAAGCTTTATTAACTAAATGAAGAATCCATTACAAACCTTCCCCCATCCTCCAAAACAACATCTGTAAAAATGTTCAAGGTAGCAGGCTAAAAATTAAAGTTTTTTTTTTAATGTGTATAGATTTATAAACCAAAAGTGTAGAAATCAAGATTAGAAATAATCTTGGCAGTGGTGAAAGAGGGAAAGGAAACCACAATATTACACAGAATGCTTTTTCCATCAATGAAAAAAAAATCCTTTCAAAGCAAATGTTACCCTTTTCTTTTGCTATAAAATTTGCTCTTTTAGGAAAGTAAGGGGGGCGGGAGGTGAGAGAACAGCTGGAAATTAATCTCTTAACAATTGTGATCTAAACAAATTTGTTAAAAAAACTCCCATGCTTACTTATCTGAGATATAGATCAGATGTTTGAGGGACCTCTATACACTGGGATTTCTTAATACCCTGTGTTCGGCTTCTTTTTTAAACGGGATCAGTCAGAACAAAGCTTTTGCAGGGGGGAAGGAACAAAACTCATTCTTTGCCTTCTGATGGCTCAATCCTACTGTCAAATTTTCCACTAACCTCAGTGGATTAAGAGAAACCACAAGTCCCTGAAGGTGTTCTGTTTTTCCAATTCCTTGCTGAACTGAGTATTTCTTTTTTGATGGCACGTTTCTACATGGGAGTGATAGGAACACTGTATGAGAATAATTCAGCATTGGTTCTTCCTCATTCACATAAAACAATTTAGATTTGTAACATTTCACAAGGCATATAGGAAAAACAGTTTTTTTTTGCTTTGCTTTTTGTTTTTTGTTTTGTTTGTTTAACCCTGGAAATTAAGAAATATTTAATCAAGTTTTGCTTAACTCACTCAAATCCAATAGAAAAAGTTCAAGCATACTAATATGAAAGAGAAGTCCTAATTCATTAAAATCAGTTCTTCCTACTCTTCCTTAGCTCAAGAACATTAAACTCTTACCTAAGTTGGAAAAAAAAATAAGCTTATGTTAATTTGAACTGAACAATGCATCTGCCAGCTACTGTCTGACAATTAGCTACACCCAGCCCAGCTGCGGCTAATTTTAAAGGCCTCACTGGTGCAGCAATAATTAACCAGCAGGAATTCAGGTAGTATTTGTCTCCTGCTACAGAAAAGGCCAATAGCAGAAACCTGTCAGTCTCTGCTTGCAGATATTGCAAACTTAAAACAAATACTAACGTGTTTAAAAATAAAAAAAAACCCCTCAAATACCACCACATTACTTTTTATTATGTGAACATATATAGCATCAATGTGTTTTGACCATTGTTCTACTTATATTTGGTTTTTAATCTTTTTAGGAAGTTTTGATGGTTAATGTATTTTATTTTCCTCTACTTGCCTTGAGCCATCATTTTGTAAACCTCCACCTTGCCACAGCCTATGAGCTGACTCGAATATTATCACAAGATTTATTAATTTTAAATTAACATTGATATTAAATACAAAATATTTGACTCCCTGAACCGTGAAGTTTGATTTTTTGCAATATCTGCATGATCTTGTTGAGAAATATAAAAATGCACTAGTATTTTCCTTGTTTTATTTTTTAAATTATTGTTCCTAATAATTGCTTCTGCAATTTGCTTTCCTCATGTACAATTTTTGAGATTTTCAAATACAATCGCCAAAGTGGGAATTTGAAGGGTACCTATCATCCCTACCCAAGCTGAGACTACGTGAAATGTCACAGAGCTTCCTCATTGGAGGTTTTTAAAATTATCTCTTTTTTCCTTTGTAAGAGTGCACTGAGAATTCACTCCAGTACCCATATATAAACACATCCTTTCAGTTTTTTAAGTGAATACTGTTCCAAAAAGATCTTTAAAGCTTAGCTTAATGGTAAAAATAATTCAGAGCTTTCTGAAGGTTTTCTCACTGCCTCACCAGATGATTTTTTGAGAGCTTGCTTATTCTGGATTTGCCTCGTATATACTATTTCAGGTATATCATTGAAAAGGGCAGATTCCCAGTCTCCCAATGGAATATAGTTACAGAGAAATTTAGATCATTGGAATGATGCTAAGATGTGTGGATTTTCACAATAAGGTCTATAAAAACAGCCACAGTAAAAAAAGAAACAAAACAAAACAAAACAAAAAAACCTTCTCTGGGATGACCTATATGAGACTCAGGCTACGTCTACACTAGCACACTACGTTGAAGTAGCCTATTTCTACGTAAGGACATCAAAATAGGCTACTTCGACGCATATCATCTACATGTCCTCCAGGGCTGGTGCCATCGACATTCAACGTCGAAGTAGTGACAGAGAACGTTGAAAGGAGCCGCCCCAGAAGGAAATTCAGAGCGTCCACACACACAAGTGCTCCCCGTCAAAATAAGGGGCCAGCAAAGCTGCAAGCCACTCCCTTACAGGGCCCCTCCCAGACACACTCAGCCTGCACAGCATGAAATCCACAGAGCCGACAACCAGTTGCAGACCCTGTGCACGCAGCATGGACCCCCAGCTGCAGCAGCAGCAGCAGACAGAATCCCTGGGCTAAGGGCTGCTGCATGCAGTGACCATAGAGCCCCACAGGGGCTGGACAGAGTGTCTCTCAACCCCTCAGCTGATGGCCTCCATGGAGGACCCCGTTATTTCGATGTAGTGGAACATGGATCATCTACACATGCCCTACTTCGACGTTGAATGTCGAAGTAGGGTGCTATTCCCATCTTCGGATAGGAATAGCGATTTCGATGTCTCACCGCCTAACGTCGATTTCAATGTCAAAATAGCGCATGGTGCATGTAGACGCGACGCATACTATTTCGATGTTGTGCCAGCTACTTCGAAGTAGCTGGCTAGTGTTGATGCACCCTCAGGGTTGCAATGTGGGAGCAAAACAACCATCACTCATAATGCAGCTTTTGGATATATCACACAGTGACAGGCTATTTTGACAGAGATTTCTGATACCATTGAAAGCCATATTGATAATAAGAAATCATACCAAGTCAGCAATATATTTCTGTGACTCTTTTGAATAGCTGTTTGTCTAGAATACGCTTCACAGATGACAAACTGGATGTTTTTCCCTCATGCTGCTTGGATTATTTTTTTTTTCCTCCTTGAAAAAAATTTTCAGCAACCAACATCCATTATCTAATCACAAACAGAAAATTAACGATGTACTAGAGGTAAGTTTTCTCTTTGCCTCTGGCTTTCCTTCTAAAGGATTTAAAGTTCACTATTCTTACACATTTTATTTCAAAACTCCTGTAGTTTGTCAGTAGGAATACATATATTTTGTATGGTTAAGGCTTTGGATGGGATACTCAATTAAACAATGAGCTTTGCCACAGACTTCTGATGTTATCCTAAGCAAGTCATTCATCTCTGAGCCTCAGTTCTCCACCTTCATCTGTAGATTTATTATGCATTTATTACAGTGATTATCGAAAAAATGGCCCTGTCATGGTTTATGTCACTCCAGAAATTGACAGCTTACTATTATACTTTAATTGACAGCTACTATATCTAGATTTAGCATCAAAGATGAAGAACTTTGAATATTTAATCTTTTAATGCAAGAGTTACTGCACTGGTACCAATATTGTTTTGTTTGATGCGTCATTAATATAATTTAACTGAAGGACCCCTCATAGTGCCTTCTGAATACAACACAATCCATCTTCATCAATACTGTATCTAACACTCCATGCTCTGAGCAACTGTCAGATAATTACCATTCCAAAATAAAATAAAATAAAATTGCTGCCACCAAAAAAAAAAAAATCTGTTCTCCACAAATTTAGAATTTCTCTTTAAAATTTCATAGGCTTGGGATGCCAGACCTAAGATTTCACAATATTGAGTCCTGGGCCAGTGACAGGTTTAAGGCACAATAGGTGTTCAGATGCTAGAATGAGGGTTCACAGTGAGAATCATAACAGATTGCATAAACTTACATGGCAAACATCTTGACTAGTAGGGAAGTTATGTTATATGGGGCTCTGATAGTTTGTTCTGAAGTCGATGTCTACCTCTCTGAGGTCTCTCTTCTAGACATCTTTGTAGCGCAACTGGGGGCGTCCAGGAGGTCTTTTGCCAGAGGCTAGCTCACCATACAGGATGTCTTTTGGAATCCTTCCATCACTCATCCTGTGGATGTGGCCAAGCCAGCAGAGATGACGCTGCCTGAGGAGGGTGTGCATGGTTGGGATTCCAGCTTGCTCAAGGAGGGCGGTGTTGGTCACTCTGTCCTTTCCATGATATTCCAAGGATGCACCTGAGGCAGTGCAAGTGGAAGACGTTCAGCCTCTTTTCCTGGTGGGCATACAAGGTCCAAGTCTCGCTGCCATAAAGGAGGGTGCTGAGGATGCAGGCTTTGTAGACTTGCATTTTGGTGTGAGTGTACAGCTTGTTGTTATTCCACACTCTCTTGCTGAGTCTGGACAGAGTTGTGGCTGCTTTTCCGATCCTCCTATTTAGCTCAGTGTCCAACGACAGGGTGTCAGTGATGGTGGACCCCAGGTAAACGAACTCGTGGACAACCTCTAATGTATAGTTGTCAATGCTGATTGATGGGGATTCAGCAACATCCTGACCAAGTACATTTGTCTTCTTTAGGCTGATGGTAAGCCCAAAGTCCTTGCACGCTTTGGAGAACTGATCCAGCAGTTTTTGAAGCTGGTCTTCTGTGTGAGACACTACAGCAGCATCATCTGCGAACAGCATGTCTCTGATGAGGACTTCCCGCACCTTAGACTTAGCTTTCAGCCTTGCAAAATTAAACAGTTTCCCATCAGATTTTGTGTGCAGCAAGATGCCCTCTGTTGAAGATCCGAAGGCATGCTTCAGGAGGAGTGCAAAGTAGATCCCAAACAATGTCGGAGCAAACACGCATGCTTGTTTGATGCCGCTCCTGATTCTGAAAGCTTCCGATAATGTGCCATCATATTGGATGGTTCCTCTCATGTCTTTGTGGAATGACTGGATCATCTTGAGTAACCGTGGAGGACAGCCTATCCTGTGGAACAGTTGGAACAGACCATCCCTGCTGACCAAGTCAAAGGCCTTGGTCAGGTCGATGAAGGCTATGTAGAGTGGCTTCCTCTGCTCCCTGCACTTCTCCTGCAGCTGCCTTAGAGAGAAGACCATGTCAACGGTAGACCTCTCTGCACGGAATCCGCACTGCGATTCGGGGTACACCCTCTCAGCAATCTTCTGGAGTCTGCCAAGGATGACGCGAGTGAACAGTTTACCAGTGACGCTTTGGAGGGAGATTCCACGGTAGTTGTTGCAGTCGCTTCTGTCTCCTTTTTTCTTATACAAGGTTACAATGTTAGCGTCGCGCATATCCTGTGGAACCTCACCTTCTTTCCAGCACAGACACAGTAGCTCATGTAGGGATTCCAGGAGGGTATCCGCGGCACACTTGATTACCTCTGGTGGTATACTATCCTGGCCAGGGGCCTTTCCTGCTGCAATGCTGTTGATGGCTCTCTTCAGTTCATCCACAGTTGGTTCCTGATCCAGTTCGTCCATTACTGGTAGGAGCTCAACGGCATCGAGGGCTGCGTCAACCACAACGTTCTTACGTGAGTACTTCTAAGACAGACCTCAGAGAGGTAGACATCGAGCTGGACAGCTGGGAAGAACTAGCAGACGACCGCAGCAGATGGAGGCAGGGGTTACACAGGGGCCTTCAGAAGGGCGAGATGAGGATCAGACAGCTAGCAGAGGAGAAGCAAGCACACAGAAAGCACACTAAGGACTTGCCAGACACCCACCACATCTGCAAGAGATGCAGCAAGGACTGTCACTCTCATGTGGGTCTTCATAGTCACAGTAGACTCTGTAAGGCTACGTCTACACGTGAAGCCTACATCGAAATAGCTTATTTCAATGTAGCAACATCGAAATAGGCTATTTCGATGAATAACGTCTACACGTCCTCCAGGGCTGGCAACGTCGATGTTCAACTTCGACGTTGCGCGGCACCACATCAAAATAGGCTCTGCGAGGGAACATCTACATGCCAGAGTAGCACACATCGAAATAAGGGTGCCAGGAACAGCTGCAGACAGGGTCACAGGGCGGACTCAACAGCAAGCCGCTCCCTTAAAGGGCCCCTCCCAGACACAGTTGCACTAAACAACACAAAATACACAGAGCTGACAACTGGTTGTAGACCCTGTGCCTGCAGCATGGATCCCCAGCTGCCGCAGCAGCAGCCAGAAGCCCTGGGCTAAGAGCTGCTGCCCACGGTGACTATAGAGTCCCGCAGGGGCTTGAGAGAGAGCGTCTCTCAACCCCTCAGCTGATGGTCGCCATGGCGGACCCCGCTATTTCGAAGTTGCGGGACGCGCAACGACTACACGGTCCCTACTTCGACGTTGAACGTCAAAGTAGGGTGCTATTCCTATCCCCTCATGGGGTTAGCGACTTCGACGTCTCGCTGCCTAACGTCGAAGTTAACTTTGAAATAGCGCCCGGCACGTGTAGCCGTGACGGGCGCTATTTCAAAGTTAGTGACGCTACTTCGAAGTAGCGTGCATGTGTAGACACGGCTTAAATGAAGCCCTCAATTGAAACTATAAAGGGCGTGATGCATAGTCTATGCAGACTGAAGGATGCCTACCTACTACTAAGATACAGCACTTGCTTCTAGCTGTGGAAAGTTTTAAGATAACTGACCTTAAAATTACAACATTTGATTTAACGGAAAAGCTTTATCTAAAATAGTTTTTCAATTTTGTTAATTATAATTTTCTTTCCGTCTTTATGTATGGTACTAAAAGACTCCTTGGGCTTTGCAAGTAGAAAGATCAGAAAAATTAGTTTCAAAAGATAACATACACTCTAAAATATTTTATGGGGATGGAGGGAATTATGTACTATTAATGGGAAACAAGAGAGCATTATGTATGTCTTATTGGCACCTGTAAGGCTGCATCAAGTTATTCTCAAATACCAAGCCATTTTGACTAATGTACCATCCAAACTACTCCACTCCAGACCATCAGGTATTTAGTGACAGAGAGATAACCATGTTAGTCTGGACTGCTTTTTTATCATGTATTTAGTTATTGCAAACAGTAATCCAAATAAGGTCAATACAAACTTCAGTACACATCATGCATTTTAAATGTTTTAAAGGGAAACATTGCAGGAGGTAAGGTTCGTTACTCATGCATAACAAAATAATCATCTAATGCAAAATGCACATAAGGCATTTATATCACCATGTACTCTGTATATGATACATATATTACAGGAAAAATATTTTTAAAATGTTTTAGACAATTTTTGAAGTGCTGTTGCAACTACTTCATGCATTATCCTTCCAATTGTACAGCCAGAATCCTAACTTAGTTACTGAACCATCAGTCCAGCTAAAGGGGACTGAAAGTGGTAGAAACATTTTAGTTTAAATTTTCAGGACAGCTAACAATGAACTGAAATATCATGTATATAAATAAATATCAAAACAAATTTCCAGGTATGTTCAAGGCTACTAGCAAATATTGCAAATCCATTTTGGAAAGATGTTACTCTCCCTGTGTCCAAAGAAAAGGGGCTGTAAGACGTGAATAAATTCCAAGATTGCTTGCTGTACATCTGTCTCTCATTTAAGACTCAATCTTGCCCATTAAAGTCCACATGATATGTGGAAAAGGAAAAGAATTATAACAGATTGATTTAAAAAAATCCAATGTGGTGGTTGTTTTCAAATTGTTCAGAGATCTGTAATGTTTGATTAGTTGATGAATTAGCAACCAGATTGCTGGCGAATCAGTCAAAGATGTAAAGTAAATACAATTTATCACAAATCTCTGGAATTTACCCTTTGTCACCGCAATTTCTCACATGGAAATTATTATCCTGTGTGTAGTATGTGTGACTATGAAAAACATATACACAAGCAAGCTGTGTATTAAAGAATCTGACTCTTATGGTAATTGCTAATATAAAAGCATGTAATCCAAAAACTCTTCCCCTTTCTTTTTCAAAAGTCCCTTAGGCTATGTCTAGATTACAGGGATTTGTCGGCAGAAGTTTGTGTCAGAAGACGTCTTGTGATAATACCTCTGTCAACAGATCATGTCCAGACTGCAAGGCAGATTGAAAGAGCGATCCGCTCTGTCCACAGAGAGCGTCAGGACTGTCCAGCTGCTCTATCAACAAAACAGCCATGTGGAACCATGTTGGACAGGGTCTCAGTTCACCAACTCCTTTTGGGAACCCCACCAAGGCAAACCCTTACAGAGAGCTCCCCAGATACCCATTTCCTGCCTCTGCTGCAGGCACACCTGCCTCCTTGAGGAACATCACAGCTAGTGCAGGGCTTTGCGGCTTTGTGGGTGATGCAGCTTGTTCCAGGGACCTGTACCACTGGAGCTGCCCCCCAGGGTTGCAGTGGTCCTACACAGAGATGCTTCAACTTCCTCACAGCCATCCTCCCCTTTCTCATAGAGGGCAGGTCTGAGACCCACTGTGAGGCAGGTGGCACCACACCAGTTCAGACTGGTGGAATCAGCTGGTCATGAGGCAGTGGGACTACCAGCAGTGGATCCAGAACTTCTGCATGCAGAATGCCATCTGCCCGGAGCTCTGTACCTGGCTCAGTCTGGCCCTCTGGAGACAGAACTCCTGGCTTCTCAACAACCCAATATGTAAATCATTGATGAAGCATACTTTCTATGCCAATATCTAAATCATTGGAGGGACTTACTGGAGGGACCCTCACCTAGCTCTGAAGATGCCCAGGATGTGGCCTGGCTGCTGGGGATTGGGTCCAGGGTAAGGATGAGGCTGCTGGCCTTTAAGTTCTCCTCCAGCTCCAGCTCTGGCTGGGGATGGGGCTGGGCTGCTTCCTCCTCCTCCTCCTGCAAGGCTGCAACTGTGGTGGTGTCAGGGGGAGCTCAAGCACCATATTGATGCCGTGGCACAGCAGGGTTGTGTCTCCTTTCCTGTATGCTGTGTAGATCCCGGTAATAGGGGCAGGGGGCAAGTCCTGCCCTGAAGCACTGGGCAGCTTCCCAGGCCTGAGGGACATAGCTCTGCCTCAGCTCCTTTACCTTGGCCCAGATCTGCTTCATGCTACGGGAGTGGGGCCAGCCCACAAGGCATTCTGGAGCCTCACCAGCTCTAATGGGTGATGGCCATGGCTGCCTCCCCAGACCCCTCTGCTCCCCCTGCCCAGACAGATCCCACTGCAGCCACTCCTGAGCCATGCCTCCCCATGCTCCCAACCCCAGCCCAACCCTGACAGGGGCGCCCAACCCCTGGGGAGAGGTAATCCCAAGGCCAATGCCACTCAGGGTCCTGCTGCCCATCAGGTTCACAGACCACCACCCCAGAATGTTCTGATGTCCCTCACCCCCTTTCCCAAGCCCCCCATCCAAGTTCTGAACCCCACCATTCACTAACTAGATAGAAAGGGAAAAAAGAAAGATAAACGAGGAAAGTTTTTAAGCTGCACTTGGGCCGATACGGCTATGTAGCGATTGGAACACAATACGACTAAAACCCACTCTGGCTATGTCTCCACTAGCACCCCCCCTTTCGAAAGGGGGATGATAATGAGACACTTCAGGATATGCTAATAAGGCACTGTAATAAATATGCAGTGCCTCATTAGCATAATGGCGGCTGCAATACTTTGAAAGTGCCATTTTTGATTGTGCGGAGCTCGTCTACAGGAAGCCTTTTTCAAAAGGACCCCACATATTTTGAAATCCCCTTATTCCTATAATCAAATAGAAATAAGGGGATTTTGAAGTATGCAGGGTCCTTTCAAAAATAACCCCCTCTAGATGAGTTGCGTGTGATCGAAAGTGGCACATTCGAAGTGTCATGGCCCCTGTTATGCTAATGAGGTGCTGTATATTCATTGCATAGCTTCATTAGCATATCCTGAAGTGTCTCATTAGCATACCCCCATACTCCTTTCAAAAAGGGGGGGCTAGTATAGACCCAGGCTCTGACTGTTAACTTAGCAAAGCTATACAGTACAAATCCCAGCTCTGTTTCTCAGACACATTTGTTTTATTTTATTTGTACGTGTTTGGCTACTTAAAAATTTTTATGACTCTAGACAGCAGACTCGGGCCAGCCTATTTCAACCCAAAGAGACAGATGAGGGAATCTATCTTTTCCATGGGCAGTATTAGCATACTGCATAAAATGGGAAAGAGAAAGAATCGATATGTCTCATATTGTGCTTAGTTGTGCACTAGCATTATATTATATTATAAATAGGATCAATGTGATTCTAGAGAAAAGTAAAACATATAAGAACCCCAAAGGCCCTAATTTAGTAGTTCTATGGACATAAAGTTTCCAGTTGTTTATATATAGTGCTACATAAAATGTATGTTGGTTTTTGTGTTTTTTTTTACCTTTGGACTTGGTAAGTATGCAGCCTTTTGTATACAGTTGCAAAGTCAATTTAAACAATGTCAAGCAAAACGTGCAGTTACTCAGTTTGCTCCTATTAAACATCCACATATATATATAACAAATATCTAAATAATATTTCAGTATTCTTTCCTATTCCCATGTATTTCTGTACCCAACACTATCTTCCTCTCTTCCCTCTTCTATTGTTATTTACAAATCCAATCCTGCCTTTGACGCTCTTTCCTCCCATCCTCAGTGACATCCCAGCTTTCCTTTCAATTTATCTTCTTGATCCAATTTTCAAGACCTTTCCTCACCCTGGTGATATGACCAACCCTGTTGTGTCTTAAATTTATCTCTGTTCTACTATGGTATCAATACTGAATCACAACATTCTGTTCAATGTATTTTAAGATATATTGTTATTTGCTTTGACTGTTGTTTACCTATGCTAGTAAGAGGGAAATTTTAAATTCTTTGGCATACCTAGGAGACCTAAAGTTCTTAAAATAACTTTTACTTACAGTTCACACAGTCACCTGCCCTCAACCTCTACCCACAAAAAATACAACAAAACAAAAACATCTTCAGAGTAGAATATTTCTCAAAACGCTACAGCAATGAGCCTGGGTGCCTCTGAGATTGACTATAATACACACCAACATCCCTTCCAGTTAGAAAATTATCTGACTCAATAAAGATAATTTATTCAATATTGGAGTAGTGAAGTGAGAGAACAAAGTGAAGGTTTCTAAACACTTATTTGTGTGATATGGCACAGCAATAGACAGGGAGCCAAGGAACAGTACTCTCTTAGAACATGAGCAAACTTGTAGGATGAAGTGCCAAGGATTGCAGTAGGAGGAAATAGGATGGCAGCAGGCTTCCTTTCGTATTATTGAGAAGACCTGCGCTCATATCAAATACAAATACTTCTTCCAAGGCATAGGGTAAATAGAATGGGATCATTTCCAGCCCTTGCTGGAGGGATCAATTTATAAAACATTTCAGTATGGTATGAATGCAACAGCTAGTACTAGTGATAGATCTAAGTAACAGAATAAAGAATTAGTAAATGTCAGTAGCTGGTACTTTAAAGAGTTCAGATTTATCCAAGAAATCCTGGAAATACCTTGGAAAACCCTGTATTTGAGAGAATTCCTTATGAGTTTCCCAATCAGATGATCCAGGTATAATAATGTACATGTAATATTGTTAGTATTTGAGTCTCTTTCCCTAATGTTTGCAATGGAGAGTTCTGCTTTGAAAATCAAGACACAATATGTTCTTTTGAGTCTGGGTACTATTCAGATAACCATGACTGGTGGAATTCCATGCTGGTTGCAGACAGATCTGCTGACTGGTAGGGCCCTGGGACACAGCAGTTTAAAAAGACAGCAACAGTGGTCGGACCATCAGGCTCTTTAAATGATAGTCACAGCTCCACATAGTGTGGTCAGGGTGGTGCTGAAGATTGGATGGGGAAAACTAACTCACAACCCCACTCCTTCTTCCTTCGACCATGCCCCTTCAGTGGGGCCCACAGCAGAATCACCTCCCACTTTGCCCATGGACCATTGAAGCCTATTGCCAGAAGTGGGTGCAGAGTAATACCACCGGGTTTATACTATACTTAAGTTCTACTTTGATCCTCAAAATGGGGATTAAGAGATGCACAACCTTGTGCTTGTCCTTTACTTGGATGTGAATGTCATCTTAAACTTCTAAATGACGTAGCTGATGTAAGCAAAACACCCAAATGAACCAAGATCCACAAAATTATAACCTACATACTACCAATCCACCACAACTAAGAAGAGCCATTCAAAGGATGAATTGCTTTTCGTTTGCATGGATTTAGTCCACATGCTATTTCTTTTTGGTATGATATGGAGAAAAAAATATATTCTTTCCTTTTCATTAATTTTGATCATCATGTTTAGTAGAACCCCCTCCTGACATTCAGGAATACTTTCAATGAAATATGATGCTGTAAGGTGAAATGATTTACGATGAAGTAATATTTTATATCTGTTTATAGATTCATGTGTATTTCGTCTGTGCAAAACTACTTACTTTTCTGTATTTATACGGAACATCAATTTAATGACAATTAACAAAACACCACTTTTGCATATCTGAATGGAGTCTCATTAAATTTAAGACAAGTATAGTAACACAAAAGAATCACCTAACTAGGTAGCTGATTTTATTGTACTGTAAATAATTGATTAAAAGTAATAGCTAGGAATATTAATCTATGCAGTACAAGTTGCAGAAAACTACACAAAATGTCATGCTCCTATTCCATGTATGTTTTCATAACTACTTTCATAAGGAAATTATTTTTGATTGTAAGGTTTTTTCATGTTCATTGTAATTAATTTTGGATGGTTACACAGAGTTTCCCCCTGACATTCTATTTCACTAGGATTTTCTAAATCTTAAAATAAATAAAATTACCTTCTCTCATTTCATGTAAAGGTTATTTTTATGGCTTGTTAGTGGAGGCAGTATTGAACAAGGTATTTTATTACTTGAAAAAATGTCCATGTCAAAAGTAGTATCATTGAAGTGTGGCTGCCCAGATATATTAAAGCAGGTGTTTTTCTACATAAAAGAAAGGATTAAAAAAACCTAAATATGATTATTAAAGATTTCATTAATTGTATTCTTACCATTAATTACCAACATGAAATATACGTTAATAAAATGATTAAACAAAGCAAAGTACTGCTGCAGATGGTAGGGACTCAAACTCGAGATAATGAAAACCTAATCCATTCCATAACATCAAACAGATGTTTTTTCTTTTAGATTTATGATACCTTAAGGTTAAGTAACAATACCATTTTACTAGTCAAATGTCAGCATCTCACTTTGATGCTGAAATATTCTTTTTCCTCTGCTTCATCTGTTTAGTGGAGAATAATATGGGTGGCTGTTGGTACACATACCACTTTCTCCGAAAGAGGCATGCTAATAAAGAGCCCAAAATATACTAATGAGGTGTGGATGCAAATTCCCCACACCTCATTAGCATAAGGTCACATGATTTGGAGTCTGGAAGATGCTCTTCCGAACTCCAAAGCGGCATGTAGAAACGCAGCCCCAAGGGAAGGAAGTCCTTCTTCTGGAGGCCCCTTCTTCCTGAAAATTTTTGGGAAGAAGAGGCCTCTGGAAGGAGGACTTCCTTCCAGAAGACCTCCCCAGGAGCCGTGCTTCTACATGCCATTTTGGAGTCCAGAAAAGCATCTTCTGGACTCCAAATCATGTGACCTTATGCTAATGAGGTGCAGGGAATTTACATCCACACCTCATTAGCATATGTTGGGCCATTTATTAGCATGCCACTTTCAAAGAAAGTGACGTGTAGAAATGGCCTTTGTGTGCTGGAGGAATGCCTTTTTGTCTCCCTCCTAAATCCCCAGACGAGGCAGACCTGCAGGCTGGAAAGGCAGCTGAGGCTCATTAGGAGTCAGCCAGCCACTGCTTGCAATTAAGCACCTGCCATCAGCTAAGGCCTCCAGGCTGCCTATGAAAGGTTTCCCCAGGCAAAAGGGAGAGAGAAGTGCCCAGAGAAAAGGAGGCTGGAGGGCCAGGGCAAGTAGAGAGCAGAACAGGCTGAGCGAAGCCAAGGAATGCCAGCCACCAGGGCAACAAAAGGACCACTAAAGGGACAGTTGTGGGTTTGTCACAGTATACTTCCATAAAGAAACAGGGGTCTCCAAACTTTGCCAAAACTCCAAGGTGTTTGACAATGGCTTTGGTTTTGGTCCGTCTATATCAAGTTCCCATTATGGACCTTGCACAGTAGAGGGAAGGTGTGTGACTATTATGTGATAGAAAATACTTTAGAATGGGGAAGGAATGAGCTGATGAGACAATCTAACCTTTCAAAATGTCTATTTTCTATTTGCAAACTTCTCTATTTTCCATCCACTGTCAAAATATATTTTGTTATCTGCATCAAGACATCTGCAGTTGGGCACCACCAACAGAAACACATGCTACCAACTGTGGGTGGCTGTATGTGCTCTGCTAATCAACTGGATGGGACCAAAATCTTTCCTGGGTGGCTGCCCAATCATGTGACCTTATGCTAATGAGGCACAGGGAATTTGCATCCATGACTCATTAACATATTTCAGGCTGTTTATTAGCATGCCACTTTTGCAGAAAGCAACGAGGGGTCCGATAGCACCTTATAGACTAACAGAAATGTACGAACATAAGCTTTTGTGGGCAAAGACCCATTTCTTCAGATGCAGAAGAAGAAGTGGGTCTTTGCCCACAAAAGCTTTTGCTTATACATTTCTGTTAGTCTATAAGGTGCCACAGGACCCCTCCTTGCTTTTGCAGATCCAGACTAACATGGCTACCCCTCTGATACTTTTGGAGAAGGTGGTACGTGTAGAAGCACCCTGTGTGTTTATGCTTTCCTTAATGTGTCCATAAAGAAGATTCATCTCACTTATGATTTCTGCTAGCTATGCATTTATTATGCCCTTAACTTATATGGTATTGTGGGAACAGAATTAGGAATCTTCCTAAATCTTCCTTGCATCACCCATGTAAATATTGTCAAGAACAGAAAACTCTGTTTGCACTGTTTCACCTCCAGAAGCAGCAGTATACAAGCAGACAGAACGATGACTCTGCACCTCTAACGCGGAAGCCAGTTTAGCTGCTTCATCATATTGAATAGAATATATTCCACCCTTTAAAGATTTGTAAAAATTATTCTCTCTTCAGTAAGAGAGAGAATATCTGGGCCTTTCTGGACAAGAAGGTTTTCCAGGATCACATTATCAAGGCTGTTTCCCCCTCTGACGTTCTGAGTTCAGAAGGTGGGGGCCTGCAAGAGACCTTAACATACCTTACTTCTATAGCCCTCTGCTTAAAAGCTTCCCAAGGTCACAGATTCCCTGGCCCTGGGAGGTAGCTGCCACCACCCAAGTGAGAAAACCCCTCTTTAGAATCCACAAAGACACACTTGGGATGTCTCCCTGGCCGTGTCTACACGTGCCCCAAACTTCGAAATGGCCACGCAAATGGCCATTTTGAAGTGTACTAATGAAGCGCTGAAATGCATATTCAGCGCTTCATTAGCATACGGGCTGCCGCAGCACTTTGAAATTGACGCGCCTTGCCGCCGTGCGTCTCGTCCAGACTGGGCTCCTTTTCGAAAGGACGCCGCCTACTTCGAAGTCCCCTTATTCCCATGAGCTCATGGGACTTCAAAGTAGGCGGGGTCCTTTTGAAAAGGAGCCCCGTCTGGACGCGCCGCACGGCGGCGAGGCACGTCAATTTCGAAGCGCCACAGCAGCCTACATGCTAATGAAGCGCTGAATATGGATTTCAGCGCTTCATTAGTAAACCTCAAAATGGCCATTTGCGTGGCCATTTCAAAGTTTGGGGCACTTGTAGACGTAGCCCTTGTGTGGCAACCACAAGCTTTTAACTCTCCATTAGGAGTGAGCTTGAAAACAAAAAGGAAGAAATTAAACTGTAATCTCTGATGGGTGACCTTCCACTCAGTAGGTATGCATAGAGACAAACTCTTCTCTAGGACACAGAAATCAGACCGTTGCTTTTTTAAAAAAGGGGATTTATTAATAAAATAAAATGTATACATGACAAAGCATGCTTGGTTGCTAGATGTTACAAAGCAACAAAAACAACAACAAAAGTTAGATTATAGCACAGAGAATTACTTCCCTGGGATTCAGTTTAAAAGTTACTTTGTACAGGGGGGTACATCAGCCAGCTTGAAAAGTCCTGCAACAAATTCAAAATAAGAAACTAACCTGATCATGTTTGACTAAACATTTCCTTTATACTTACATACCTATATTTCCAGATTTCTTTTCAGGCCTGGATATTTACTAAATCCTATAAGCCTGCCCAGTTCCGACTTAAACCATCTTGTATCTCTCTCCTGTGGCCACCCAAAAGGAGGAACCACCTTAGCATATAACTTCTTCAGTTCAAAAATCTCCTTCTCTCTTCCCATTGTCTCACCTGGCTGTTTGCCGACAGGGGACCTACTATATCTGGGTTTAAATCTTTACAGACTTTCATTCATGACACAGATGCATATGGCTCTTTCCCTCATTTAAACTTGTATTTGCCCTTGGTGATGCTGAGTTTTTACAGGAATTTAGGAAGTGCATCCAGAAAGAGAATCAACCTATCTTCATGAAGGAAAGTTGGGTAAGGAATTAAAAATAAGAGTGATAAAAGAATGGAGTGGGTGAGTGAAGGAACAGAAGTTTGACACCGTGTAGATTTGAGCACAAGGCCTTTATTATGCACAGTTGACAGAGAGTCACTTCACTTGTTAGGCTCAGTGAGACTGACAAAGAGCTTATAATGAATTATATAGGGTGCCAATGGGTGCAGAGAAGCAATGGGGTGGGAGTTCCCAAACCCCTAAATAGGTTCTAGCAGCAAGATATAATGGCTGCATCTACACTAGCTAGTTCTTTTGAAATGCTTTTTGAAGGAAGGGAGATCTTTTGAAATATCCAGCTGAGTATTTACACACAAAAGTGTTCTTTCAAAATTAAATGGAAGGAATGCAGCACTCCTTTTGAAAGTACTCTTCCACTTCTGTTTCAGAAGCTTTCATAAGAAAATGTATGTAGAAGCTCCATGGGCTCTTTTATTGAAAGAGCAGTCATTATCTCACCTGATTTTTCAATTCCTGGCCCATTCTTTCGAAAGGGTGGAGATGGTGTGGACGCTCCCTTTGAAAGAGCAGATCACTCTTTTAATCTGCTTTTTTTGTGTGTGAAGTTCTTTTGGAAGAGATTTTCTGGAAGGACTTCTTTTGAAAGATCACGGTAGTGCAGATGTAGCCAATGTGTACAATAAGATAATAGTCTAAAACTAAAGTAAAGTCAAGAGAAATTCACTGGATCACCACAGGATCCCCACCAGGCTCTACCCCCCAGGTCAGGCCCTGCCCCATCTCCAATCTCTCCTCCCCCCAGCCAGGCTCCCACAACTACTCACTGGAGATGTGCCGCCTGAGCCACATCGTGGTCCCCAAGCTGCCTGACCCCCTCCCCGCAAGCCACGCTGCAGCCTCTGAGCTGCCTGAGCCATGCCACAGCCCTCAAGCTGATGGAGCTGCAGCCCCCAAGTGCCCAGGCCCCTGAGCTGCAGAAATCATCCAAGCCTCCCACACCATAGGGGCTGGAGGAGCCATTTCAGCCACTGCTGCCACATACTTATCCCACCATGTGGTGGGTTGCATGTGCAAAGCAGTTGGACGGGTGCCTCATGAGTGTGGTTCTCAGATGCATTCACCACAAACTTCGTTCAGGTCACCACATGTGGCGAATGGGGAGCGTATTTGACATAGATTATATAAAAATATATAAGATTACATAAGTGCCCCATCCATGGCTCAGGTTAATTTGTTTGTGAATACACAAGTGTTGTCCCTTAAGTTTTCTCTTACAGAAGACAAGTTAAATTCCAATTCCAGGTCTTTAGGAATGACAGGTGGCACTTCTGCTATGTTTTTCTGCAGGTACATTCCTAGATGGCCTTGAGAAAAAAGAAATAATAAACAGTGAATAAATTGCTACCCCTTTCTGGGCTCAGATTGGCATCTGTGAGGGGTGGACACCATCACTCAAGTTGGCATATTAGACATTTTCCTGAACTTATATTAATATTCGAGGAAGACACACAGTTATCTCTCCCTCAATTGGAGGGCAGACTTCCAGGTCCCTCTTCCATGAATTATGGGTCTATAATTCGAGATAAATCCCAATTACTGCTTTCACACCCAATGATATACTGTCTCAGCTCTTGTTTTATGCATAGTTACACAAACAAATGTCTGTTTTGCTATATGTGACATGCTTTATCCAATTAGAACAAAGATTGTGGTCAGAATCTTGAATAGTATATTAGGATCTTGTCCCTTTAGTAAGTCTAACGTGGGAGCTGTACTGCTTCAAGTGTGCAGGGAAATAAATCACTTTCTGTTACAGAGGGCTGTGGCTCTGCAAAATATTAATGACAAAGTAGCTGGTTTTGTAAAAAATGAGATTTCCCAGCTATGGGGGGCGCAATAGATGGTACACATATTTTGATTATAGCACCAGTGCAGACCGCCACTGAGTATATTATCAGGAAGGGATACGTCTTGATGGTGCTGCAGGCACTTGTGCGTCACAATGGTCATTTCATAGAATCACAGAATCCTAGGGCTGGAGAGACCTGAGGAGATCGTTTAGTCCAGCCCCCTGCTTCAAGCAGGATCAACCCCAACTAAGTCATCCCAGACAGGATTTTGTTAAGCTGGGACTTATAAACCTCTAGGGATGGAGATTCCGCCACCTGTCTTGGCAACTCATTCTAGTGCTTCACCACGCTGCTGGTGAAGTAGTTTTTCCCGATATCCAACCTACTCCTCTCCTTCTGTAACTTCACACCATTGCTCCTTGGTCTGCCGTCTGTTACCACTGAGAACAAGTATCGGAGGGGTAGCCGTGTTAGTCTGGATCTGTAACAGCAATGAAGGGTCCTGTGGCACCTTATAGACTAACAGAAAAGTTTTGAGCATGAGCTTTCGTGAGCAAATGAACGGACATCATACCAAATGGACTAAAGGTGAAAAATCCTGTGCAATCTACACACTGAGAACAGTTTCTCACTATCCTCTTTAGAGCTCCCCTTCAGGAAGTTGAAGGCTGCTATTAATTCACTGCTTAGTCTTCTCTTTTGCAAACTAAATAAGCCCAAATCCTTCAGCCTCTCCTCATAGGTCATGTGCACCAGCTACTTAATCTTTTCTGTTGCCCTCCACTGAACCTGCTCCAGCACATCCACATCCCTTCTATACTGGAGGAGGGGCCCAAAACTGGACAGAGTTCCCAATATGTGGCCTCACCAGTGCTGAAGAGAGAGGAACAACAACTTCTCTAGATCTGCTCAAAGTGCTCCTCCTGATGCACCCTAATATGCCATTAGCCTTTTTGGCTACATACTGGTGACTCATATCCAGCCTTTCATCCACCATAATCCCTAGGTCCCTTTCTGCCATACCGCCGTTTAGTCAGTCGGTCCCCAGCCTATAACAATGTTTGGGATTCTTCTGTCACCAGTGCAGGACTCTACACTTCTTCTTGTTGAACCTCATCAGATTTCTTTTGGACCAGGCCGCCAATTTTTCCAGGTCATTCTGGATCCTATCTCTACCCTCCAACATATCTACCTCTCCCCTAGCTTGGTGTCATCTTCAAACTTGCTGAGGGTGCAATCCAGTCCCTCATCCAGGCCATTAATAAAGATGTTGAACAACACTGGCTCCAGAACCGGTCTCCAAGAAACTTCAATGATAATGGCCAATGGCTCAGCCAGGACATCACATAATTTTTGTGAGAGTAAGAGTGAACTGTTTGATCCGGATGAAGCACTGAGGCACAGCGCTTAGCTGAAGAGTTTGAGTAGCCAGACACTAGAGCTAACAGAGAATCTCAAAAGGCTGCTTTTAATATCAGGGAGGCATTGATGTTGCACTTTGAAAATGAAGGGCACTGAAAGAAATCTCTATTGCAAGTGCTTCTAGGCTGCACACCCCTACCCTTTTAATAAAACACATGGCTGGGAACGTACCTTTAAGGTTTGCATCTGTGATCACAATGTTTGGTCTGTGAGATTGTTAAACAGCAAATAAAATTGTAGAACACATATAAAAGCATGTCTTTATTAATCAGAAAGCAGTGCTGTGAAATACAGTAAAGCATACCCAACAGCTGGTAAGCGAAGTGCTGGCAAGGTGTCATAACTCACAAATATCATAATAAAAGTTGGGAGAGAGTGTGGTGTGCATGGGAGAGTGAAGACTTCCAGACAGGTAAAATGAATGTGGGGGTGTTGGGGGTGGGGATTTCCAGACACAGAATTTTGTATAGGCTGTGAGGGGAATGGAGCACCCTTGTTGGCTCAGTAAGCTGCTTCACTTAATGCCTGAGGATCTCAGTCAGTTCCTTCATCTCCCTAATCATGATTGAAGAGCATCTGTTAACACTGTAATGTTTCACTTACAAATCCCCTTTTCTAACATTTTCATTCACTTTCTCTCTGAGTCTTGCAAGGATCACACCTCAGCAAGCACCGTATTCATGGTGAGTGGGGGACGGGGGTGGCTGGCAGTCAAGCATATGGATTAAAAAAATTCTAGCTCGAGTATGAAAATTCCTTTTGCAGGAACATAATTCTAATTATGCCAATTTCTCCTTAGGTGGGCAACACTGTGTCACATATGTCCCTGCTCAGTGTAAGCAAGGAAATCAGGGCACTCCTTCAGGTTTCTGGCTTTCACCCTGTTCCATATGCAGCCCACCTATGTTTGCTTTGGTTCGGGCATGAGTGATTGATCAACGGTACGGGCTAGTGTGCTACACTGGGGAAAGGGACAAAATTGCACTGCCATGAAATCTGTGGCAAAAAAAAAAAAAAAAGGCAGGTACATCTCCAAAAGTTTCAATAGTTTTTCTCCTTGGGATTCCATTGAGGTCACGGTGAACATCAACATGCTGTTGCTCACAGAAACACAGCCAGCTTCCTGATTTTCTGGGCCCTCAGCCCTGCACTCCACAAGACACAACCACTTACCCTGCATCACATCCCCTGCTTCTTGGTCCCCAGAAAGTGGTTGCTCAGGCAGGTATGTTGATCAGCAGACATGTTCCTGTTTGCCAGACGTGCTTCACGACCGTGAGGAGGGGAGGGTCCTCAACTTCAACCTTGCTATTGTATACAAAGCCATAAACACAGACGCAAGCCCCATCCACTATAGTAAACTGACTTATTACTGGACAATGGTTCCACTGCCATGGATCCCTTTGAGCTAGTATAGAGAATAGTTTAAGTAACAATGTGAATGGGATAAAACCACTCCAGAACTATAGCAAAAATCATGATAGACACCATGAGCCATATTAACCAATATGCTCAAACTACTTAGCTTTATAAGGCCTTATAAGGCCACCTTTATCCATCCACAGTTAACTGCAAAGCAATAGAACTATAGCCGTGTCTACACGTGCACGCTACTTCGAAGTAGCAGCACTAACTTCGAAATAGTGCCCGTCACGGATACACGTGCCGGGCGCTATTTCGAAGTTAACTTCGACGTTAGGTGGCAAGATGTCGAAGTCGCTAACCCCATGAGGGGATAGGAATAGCGCCCTACTTCGATGTTCAACGTCGAAGTAGGGACCGTGTAGTTGTTGCGCATCCCGCAACTTCGAAATAGCGGGGTCCGCCATGGCGACCATCAGCTGAGGGGTTGAGAGATGCTCTCTCTCCAGCCCATGCGGGGCTGTATGGTGACCGTGGGCAGCAGCCCTTAGCCCAGGGCTTCTGGCTGCTGCTGCGGCAGCTGGGGATCCATGCTGCATGCACAGGGTCTGCAACCAGTTGTCAGCTCTGTGTATTTTGTGTTGTTTAGTGCAACTGTGTCTGGGAGGGGCCCTTTAAGGGAGCAGCTTGCTGTTGAGTCCGCCCTGTGACCCTGTCTGCAGCTGTTCCTGGCTCCCTTATTTCGATGTGTGCTACTTTGGCATGTAGACGTTCCCTCGCAGTGCCTATTTCGATGTGGTGCCACGCAACATCGAAGTTGAACATCGACGTTGCCAGCCCTGGAGGATGTGTAGATGTTATTCATCGAAATAGCCTATTTTGATGTTGCTTTCGATGTAGGCTTCACGTGTAGACGTAGCCTATATGTGTGAATGTGGCTCAGATGTTTCCACCCCCTATGCATCACTTAAATTTTCTACAATAGTACTGAAGTTGATTTTTTCCCTATGTGCACTAGCAGCTGAATAGTTTAGCTTCATAAATCTATCAGTATGGCATAGACTGCTCAGTTTTATTTTTCTTAATGTCATCATGCATAACTTAAGCATTTTTCTTAATTAATTGGTAAAATCTTCATTTTCAATTTCTCTGATTGCATAGGCTTTGACTCCTGTTCTCACATACATACATCCCACCCACAAATTAAAAATGTTAGTTTCAGAGAGTGATGCATAGGGTACCCTCTCTCACTGTGACAGTTCTAAAATTGAATTAAGAGTTGTAGCTGCTCCTGCTACTACTTCTGCTTTTCCTCTGTCTGCTTTAATTGCTCTTTACTGTTGCCCTACATAGTGATAATAATGCATGACCTTTTACTTAGTTCTGCTTATATGCTGTGTTTGGAGGAAGTTCTCCCAATTATACAGACTTCTGCAGACAGACTGCAAGGCTGACATTTCTACGGAATCCCTTAATTTTTCAACATTTCTCCAGGGAAAAATATAAACAAAACTAAAAAACAAAACAAAAAAAATCAAAAGCCACCAAATGCTGGGCTGCATCAAACCCCTCCCCACTTGTTTCTGGTGCACAACACTACTTATTTATCTCTAGCAAAACTGGAAAGATATTAATATACTAGTTTCACAGTGCAGTATCAAACATTATAACAGTAAGATTTGAAGCATATCCAAATGTAAGTTCAAGGATACTGATTCAGAGAACTGTCATTTGTTGCTGCAGGCTATCCCTTTTGTTTGTATGATACCATCCCAGTGTGTTCATTACCATATTGCGAAGTCTTGTTCCCAGCATGGGTAGACATCCTTTCAGTTCATTGATTTTGGGACAGTATCTGAACACATTCCTTCAACAGAAATAACACTGGAACCAGCCTGGCTTCTCCCAGGGAAATGTGACTCCACCACAGCAAGAGAGAGAAAAGGAAAATTACTTAAAGTAGCGACACTGGGAAAACAAATTAACAATAAATAAAGGTGTACTTTTTATCCTTGCAGATGATGAAATATCAGTCAATAGTTCAAAAGTGATGATCCAAAGTATCCTTTTATAATAACAGTAGCAGATTGCATACATACTAGTGAAGTAAAATTAACGTGGCATACATGATTTTGAGAGTAATATATCAACCAGGCTACAAGTAGAATGGCAAAGAAAACTACAGTAAATCCTAAAAATGCATGGTTGTGAGTTAAGCACAATCCAAAATCCCGCTCCTCCCCAGACCTTGCTCAACCCACCAAGCCCCGCGCGGCCTTGGCACAGCCTCCCTCGCCCTGCTCCTCTAACAACCCATGTATGGCTCCAGCTCACACCGCACCCCTGCACCCAACTCTTGCTACAGTTCACTACCCCTCGTGTGCAGCTCTGATTCAACCCCCCTGCGTGCAACTCTGATTCAACAGTTCAAACCATCCAAGCACAGCTCTGGTTCAACCTCCTCTGCCCCAGTTCAACCCCCATGTGCGTTGCTCCGGTTCTATCCTCCCGCCCTTCCCTACCCGTGTTCAAACCACCCCTCTCCCAGCCTCTGTACAACCCCCACCCCGGGGCCTGGCGCAACACCTGAGCATGGCTCCAGCTCACCACCCCTGCACGGGGCTCTGGCTCAAACCCCCTTCCCCAGTTCAATTGTCCCCTCCACATGACTCTGGCTCAAATCCACCCCCAGCCCCTCTGCAGCCCTAACCCACCCCAGGCTTAATGCCCCTGCCCACTCCAACAGCCTCAACCCACCATCAGCCCCCCTCCCCTCAACTGCTCTCACAACCTCAGGACTTACCTTGCAAAAGGAGCTTGAGGTGCTCCTCCTGCTTCCCTGGCTGCAGAACATGCATTCCCCTGGCGCAAAGGCCACCCCCTCAAATTATGCAAAATTCAGGTTACACAAGGGTGCGTTAGAATGGAAACCTCACATGAATTGAGGGTCTACTCTACTGTATTGCAAAAGGTGACCATATATCAGGAGTAAAGTATGTCTTTCAGTTCATTCCACATGCATAGCACATACCCGCAGGCATTCATATTATTGAAATTTATTTTTGCCTAAGTGGGGTTTGTGAGAGTTACAGTGATTTCCTGCAATATCCTGGACAAATCTTATTGAATTAAATTAAACATTATTGAATTAAGTGTAGGTATTTCTGAAGCTGATTGTATGGAACTTCATGCCCAGGAAGAACAGACTAATTGAACCACTGGGAAGTACTATGACTTTTAAAAGACTGTGTCACAACATGACACCCACAAACAATCTTTCGGGACAGTATGCATGAAGTGTCACGAAGTGGGAATACTTTGGAGAAGGGGACTGCATACAGCTTACAGGTTCAGGCTTGGAAGTTTTGTCCTGGGAGGGGACTTTTGTCTGCTAATCCCTAGTTATACTAGGGCAATTCAAACATTAACTGTAGAAAATAATTATTAATATAAGGATTGTCTATATTTAAATTGTTAAAGCAGCACAGCTGCAGCACTGTAGTGCTTAGCATAGACATTAGTTATGGGCTACGTCTACACGGGGATGCTACATCGAAATAGCTTATTTCGATTTCGCTACATCGAAATAAGCTATTTCGATGAATAGCGTCTACACGTCCTCCAGGGCTGGTGCCGTCGACGTTCAACATCGACGTTGGGCAGCACTACATCAAAATAGGCACTGCAGGGGAGCATCTACACACCACAACAGCCCAAATCAAAATAAGGGTGCCAGGAACAGCTGCAGGCAGGGTCACAGGGCAGACTAGTACTTCCTGGGCAACAGCAAGCCGCTCCCTTAAAGGGCCCCTCCCAGACACACGCAGCCTGCACAGCACGCGGTCTGCAGAGCCACAAGCACGCACACCCTGTGGAAGCAGCATGGACCCCCAGCAGCAGCAGCAGCAGCAGCCATAGGTCCACACACCCGCCCCTGGAGGAGCAGTGGTTGCCCTGCTTAGTGCCATGCAGGAGGCACCTGACCATCTTTTATTTGAGGAAGAGGAGCTGCCTCCAGGGGAGGAGGAAGCAGCCCCAGACCTTACTGCCCTCCCAGCACCCCCCCGCCCGCCACACACACCGCCGGCTGTGGAGCTACCCCACGAGCACAGACTGGTGGGAGCAGCTGGTGCTCGACGAGTGGGACAACGACCACTGGCTCCGGCATTTCCGGATAAGCCAGCAGACATTCCTGGAGCTCTGCCAGTGGCTCACCCCTGCCTTATGGCACCAGGACACCTCCATGCGACGTGCCCTCACTGTCGAGAAATGGATCGGCATCGCTGTCTGGAAGGGCCACTCCAGTCAGCTACCGATCTGTAGGGCAGCAGTTCGGCGTGGGCAAGGCCACCATCGGGGCTGTCCTCAGGGAGGTAAGAGGACCCGGGGGGGGGAGCCCTGGGGGGAGCCCCCGGGGGGAGAGGGGGAGCCCAGGGGTGGAGGGCCAGACACACCCTGCACACCCCTCACCGGTGCTCTCTCATGTCCTTCCCCTGCAGGTCGTCTTTGCAATCAATGCCCTGTTCCTCCACAGGCTCGTGCAGCTTGGGGACCCGGATGCTGCGAGTGCGGGGTTTGCCAGCCTGGGCTTCCCAAATTGCTTTGGGGCTCTGGATGGAACCCATGTCCCCATCCGTGCCCCGGAGCACAGTGGAGGACGCTTCCTCAATAGGAAGGGATACCATTCCGTGGTCCTCCAGGCCTTGGTGGACAGCCGGGGCCGCTTCCTGGACATTTATGTTGGCTAGCCTGGCAGCACCCACGATGCCCGGGTCTTCAGAAATTTGGGCCTGTGCTGCTGGCTGGAGGCGGGGACCTACATCCTCCAGTGGGAGATACCTGTGGGGGACACCACCATGCCCCTCTGCGTTGTCGCAGATGCGGCGTACCCCCTCCGGCCCTGGTTCATGCACCCTTATGCGGGCCATGTCACAGCCAGCCAGGAGCGGTTCAACACACCCTTGAACCATGCACGCCAGGTGGTCAAATGCACTTTTGGCCGCCTCAAAGGGTGCTGGAGGTGTCTCCTCACCCGCCTTGATGCGGGCCCCACCAACATCCCCCAGGTTGTGGGCGCATGCAGCACACTCCCCAACCTGGTGGAGAGCAAGAGGAGAGGCCTTCTTCCAGGGCTGGGCTGTGGAGGCTGGCAGGGCTGACGTCCAGCCACCCGCTGCCCCCAGTCGCCAGGTCGACCCTGAGGGGATCCGGGTCTGGGAGGCCCTGCGTGCCCATTTTGACTAGGCCACGGGGTGCACGCTGGCAGGCACCCCACTGTACCCCCCCATACTCCACAACACTCCCTGCCCCCACGCCCACACCACAGAGAACCCGAGAGCACACCCCCCACACACACACTTTTCTTTGAAATAAATGGAAATGTTGTTTCAAACAAAACAGTGCAACCATATTGTTATAACAGAAGAAAAGGGGGGAACTATTTACATGGGAGGCAGCTACTGAAACAGGGGTCCAACAAAAACTATTTACTACAAATGGGGGAATATATACAAAGTGGGGGAGGCACGTCCTCGGCCCCGCACTCTAATGTCCAGCTCCCGGTGTTGGGGGGTGAGACCCACGCCTCGGCTGGAGCCCTGGTCGAGGCTGGGTGGGGGCCGGGAGAACTGGCAAATATGTCCGGCCGGTGTCCGCAGGCCCTTGGTCCCCCTTGGCAGCAGCCCCAGGTTGGCAGATGGTGGAGGGATGGCAGGTGGAGCGGCGGGCGGAGCGGTGGGCGGAGCAGCGGGCGGCACGGCAGGGGGTGCCAGGTGCTGCGCAATACAGTCAAATGTGCGCATGAAGGTCCCCCAAGCCTCCTGGCGCCAGGCCAACACTCGGTCCTGGAGCTCTAGCCGTTAGTGTGGGCCCTGACCCATGGCCCTTGTCCCCCCACCCCTCTGTTGCTCGTTCCCCATCCCCGTCCCCCGGAGATGCTGATGATGATGATGGGTGTCCAACCCCCCCCGGGGGACCCTGGGTTCTGCTCCCCCATGCCCAGAGATGGGGCATGGCGCTGTCCTGCTGCGGGGGGGGCAGGGGCTGATGCACCCTTCTGAGGGACATGCCACTGCTGTCCTTGGGGCCATGGTCATCTGGGCTTGTGCAGGGCCCTGGTCATGTCTGTTGTCGCCGCCCCTCAACCCCGGGGGTGTGCACTGGGGGGGTACATACCTGATGGTCTGCTCCCACGTTCGGGGGACACCCATTGGGCAGACGCCCTGCTGGAGCTGCAGAACAGGAGGGTGATGCGGATTCCTCCGTTGCTGGAGGAACCCCTGTCTTCCTCCTCCAGCGTCCCAGGGGTGGGCTCCTGGGGGGGGCCCTGTGGTGCAGGGCTTGCCTCCGGGGCGGACTCTGTCTTCGGGGCCTGCTGGGGCTCGTCAGCCAAGGTGTCATGAGTGGCCGGCAAGAAGGAGGTGTACTGGGGGCCCAGGATGGCCCTGAGCTTCCTGTAAAAGGGGCAAGTGGCAGGGGAGGCCCCAGATTGGCTGCCCGCATCCTGGGCCCGGGCATAACCCTGCCACAGCTCCTTGACTTTACTCCTGACGTGGTCAGGAGTGCGGGCAGGGTGACCCCAGGCAGCCAGGCCCTCGTCCAGCTGAGCAAATACATCCGCGTTCCGCCTCTTGCTCCCCATTACCTGGAGCACCTCCTCCTCACTCCAGAGCCCCAGCAGGTCCCGGATCTCGGCCTCCGTCCAGGAGGGGCCCTGCTGCCTCTTCCCTGGCTGGCTGCCAGCCTGGGAGCCCTGGGTCCCCTTGAGGGGGTGCCCTGGGGGCGCTTGGGGGGCTGGCTGGCTGCCATGGGGTGCAGGATGGTGGCTTGGGGCTGCTGAGGTCCGTGCAGGCTGGGCATGTGGCAGTGCTGCTGCCTGCACAACCTCTCAGCTTCCTGCACAGGAAATAAGGGGGCAGGGAGCTTTAAGGGGTTGCTGCACGCGGCCACCATAGAGCTCAGGGGCTGGAGAGAGAGTCTCTCTACCCCTCAGCTGATGGCTGCCGTGAAGGAGCCCGCTATTTCGATGTTGCGGGACGCTGATCGTCTACACGTGCCCTACTTTGACGTTCAGCGTCGAAGTAGGGCGCTATTCCCATCTCCTGATGGGGGTAGGGACTTTGACGTCTTGCCGCCTTACGTCGATTTCAACTTCAAAATAGTGCTCACCACATGTAGATGCGGTGGGCGCTATTTCGAAGTTGGCACGGCTACTTCGAAGTAGCCAGCTCGCGTAGATGCGGCTATGGTGAAAGAAGAGATTCTACCATTAACACAGGTAATCCATCTCCCTGAGGTGTAGTAGTGAGGCCAGTGAAAGAAGCCCTGTGTACTTGGGGATATAGGTTGTCTTAACTATTCTATTGAAGGGTGTGAATTTTTCACACTGACTGACGCAGTTAGGCCAACCTAGTTTCCTAGTTACCCTTATGGGAAGGGGGGAGAATTCTGCACCAAAACATTTAAAATTCTGCACAGAATATTTTAAAATTCTACAAATGTCTGCATTTTTGTCAAAATAACACAATATAATGATACAAATTTTGGTAATTTACTTCAAAACACTGGTCAGCAAGTATGCCAGTAACATCAGAGACACACACAAAAAAAAATATTCAGGAAATGTTCCTTTGGCAAACGAGGAGCAAATATACTGTGCTCCAAGTCCTAAATAAGGGTGGAGGTGAGAGGTGGGTTGCTTTTTGGTGATGATCCACACCACTGAGATTGATTTTGCTGTTATGAAACTGGCGTAGTTATAGCTGTGGCTTACACCACACTACTAACAGGAGGAATAGGATTACGCCCAAAAGAAACAGAAGCACCGCCTGTGGTTATTCTAACTCCCAGTAGTTATCTCAAACAGCTCATGGGTTGGTGGAATTCATTGGCTGTTATCTATCCCAATTTCTAAGAGCTGTTATCTGTCCCCAAGAAGTGTGAGTTTCGAGTTTCAGGGGATGGGACTGCTTAAGGGTTAATAGGAGGGTGTGACATACAGACACATACAACACTCTGCCCTGTGGAACACGGAGGTTCAGAGGATCACACTTCCCAGCTGAGACAGCTTGTTTTCAGAACTTCCCAGTCATTGAGTCAAAGCCCTTTTGGGGGGTTCTGGGGCGTTTTTGTCTCAGCCTTGCACGTGGCCCTTACAGGCTCATGAAACTAAAACATAAACACATCAACATAAAGACTGACTTACCACAGGACAGGATACAAACAGAGTTATAATGAGAGCATTTACTGAGACCATTTACTTACGTAGTTAATGAGATGCAGGAAGAAGACACACCGTTGCATCATGTTACTTGAGCTAGCTATACAACTAATACAGATTTTCGCAGTACCGTTGGGTATTCACACCCTACTCTATCTAACTCGCAAGCAGGCAGGAGGAGCAGTGAAGGGTGATCAGGCCCTGTTGTAGACAGTGTCTGGTCTCTCCAGGATTCGGGAGTTCCTCCTCCTCCTTACGTTGTTGCCTCCCTTTATGGTCCTGCCGTTTGCTGGTTCCACCCGAGGCCTGACACATCACATCCTGGTTGCTTCTGCTTCTCTTCATCTGCCGCCCTCTCAGCTCCCCTCCCCAGTTTACACAACATTACATCTCATACTTATTTTTAACTTTTAAGGTATGCAGCTGGTGCCTCTGTGGTCTTTCCAGTATAGGTTTTTCCTGTTTGGCATTTTAGACCTGGAGAATGTGGCTGCTGAAGCCACATACTGCTGATAGTGCAGCCTGCAAGCAATTCAGTAAATTCCACTGCTAACTGGTTTAGACTTGCCCAATTCACTTGGTTTCTCAGTTCTTGTCCTGGGGTTAGTGTTTTAGTCCTTTTGTGCTGAGGCATATTTCTCTATAACATTTTAAAAGGGTATCTGGACCCTGCCTCCATCCCACGCACCTCACCACGTTGTTCAAGTGTCCATGCAATTCACCTTAACATGACCGAGCAGGGCTGTTCACTTAGGGGTCACCAGGTAATTTTGCACAGCAAATAGATTCCTTTTTAGGCATATTAATTCAGCATTTGAATAATTAATTTAAATTACAAAACATAAACTTATTTCCTGCATCCCTTAGAAGGCATGGAAAAGCTTGCTGCAGTCAAGGATAACAAAGTTCCTGAGAAAAGGGAAGGATCTTGCTGGTGAGCCTGGAGGGTTGGTGTGTGCAGGGGGGGAGGAGTATGGAAGATAACTTGTTTAGTAACTGAGTTTCTTCAAGATGTGTGTCCTTGTGGGTGCTTCACTTCAAATGATTATGTGACTCTGCTCCTCTAGTCAGATAATTTTGACAGCAGTAACAGGTTGGATTGTACATGGGCACTTTCCATCTTTCACCTGTAGTGGTGTAGAGGAGCAACCACAGGATGCACAGCTGGAACGTGATTTACTCACTATGTCAGTAACATCCTTATCTTCTTCAAGTGATGTCCCTGTGGATGCTCCTTTTCAGGTGACTATAAAAATGGTGCCCCCCCCCATGGGAAGGAAGGGCTTCAGAGTTGAGGCTATGATAAATGGTCAGAGTCTGTCATGTTCAACTGCATAATGCTGAATGAATGTATAGGCTGATGCACAAGCAACTGCTTTACATATTTCTACAATAAGTACATTATCAAGGAAACATTCTGATGTGGAGAGTGACCTGGTAGAATGTGTTCTAGACCCTGATGCTGATTGTAATTCATGATAACAGGAGAGATAAACACAGTCTGAAATCCATTTAGTGACTCTCTGCTTATGTATAGATTTTCCTTTTGAGATCTCCATAGTAGAAACAGTAGTAGAAACAGATTCTTCCCAAATAGTCTAGCCAATTCAAGATAAAATACTAGGGCCTTTCTGACATCTAGAATGTAGAATGCCACATCTTGCCTGTTCTTCTGAGGTTTAGTGAAGAATGCCAGAAGATAGATAGGTTGGTTGAAGAGGAATGAAGAGGGTACTTGAGGTAGGAACTAGAGGGGTCTTAGAAAGACCTTGATCTTAGAAAGACCTTGATCTTGAAAAAGATGGTGTTGGAGTAGTATGCCATGAGGGGCCCAAGCTCGCTTGCCAACTTTGCCAATGTGGTGGTGACAAGAAGATTACATTTACTGAATGATGTAATAGAGAACATGGAGTCAAAAGTCCAAATGGGTCTAGTAAGGGAATGAAGTAGTAATTTAACATCCTATGGATGTATTGGGAATATGAATTCAGCATAGATGTTCTTTACACCTAGTAGGAATTACTTAATGATTGGATGGACAGAGACTGGTAACCCATCTACTTCATGGTGCAGAGTTGTGGTCACTCTGTGATGGTGCCCCCCACATGCCTTACGAAAACTAGCTTAGGAATATGAATGTGCATAACTCAAAGATGCACTATGCAAATAGGTCATGGAACATATCAATTTTAATATTACAATCTTCTGAATCTGTAAATCCTACTTCTGTGTATGTATCATTCTTGCACTAGAAGTTAGAAATATGAAGTGTGAATATATTTATAATTTCCAAATATGCTAATGAAAATCACTACTGGTGCCCCAGAAACTTGATGACTCAGTGATCAATGACCTGTAATTGGTCTTGTTTATTCTATAGACTAATTGGTGACTGGTGGTGGAAAGGCATGAATCCATTTTGAACCTGATGTTTTTCCATGGTATGGGAGGATGCCAAAGTATTTCTGCCTTGTGGGAAAGTTTATTTAAGTACTGGTAAGCAATCCACTTTGTCTTCAGCTAGCTTTTAAAGGTGTCTGACATAATCTAAGATGCCAAAGAATTCTGAAAAGCTTGAGGTGCAAGTGAAAGAAAAAGACCAACTCTGACTTGAAGCCTTTTAAATGAAATAAGAACAGATGTTTAGGAGAGGGCTGCTTCACCCATTCATGGGGTAGATTGGTCATTTGGTGGCTGGAAGGGAATACATTCTGAGGCCCCTGACCTAGAATCAGGCACCTAGGGCCCAGTTGGTCCAGAAGCACCCTGGTGGATTGGGTTACCACTGTAACTGCCAGGCTGAGAAAACAGCCCTATTTGAGGCAGAGCCCTTCAGCCACAATATTATCTATGTTGTCTGTGCATCAGATAGAGTCTTTGTCCAACTCAGAAGACCCTGCATGTATAGACCATGGATGTGTCTCAGTACCTTGAATGGCCAATGGCGCGGAGAGGAATAGTCTAGGATGTAGCTGATTACCAGTATCAATAGGTTGGTGAGGGGGACCAGTGTTGTTCCTTCAGTGCTGGCAATCAGCTTCTATGCTCCAAAGCCATACATAGTAGTATTGTAAAAAAGGGTCAGCAATTGCTCAATGCCAGGGGTATGGAGTGCTGGTCCCCCACTGCCATATGTGGTGCCTCTGCACATGGTGCTGGCAATGAAGCATTGAAGTCCATTGAGATTAGTGCGGGGCATGACAGGGAGTTCCAGCCTCTTTGGTAACAGTTATCTCAATGAGATCCCTTTTGTCCTTAAAATTCTGAATGGGCACTCAACAGTGCCCTCTGAGGAGCTAGACCCAATGCAGCATTGGTGTCTTTGCATGGGTGCCATGGAGCTTTCTGTGGCATCCCAGGAACTCTGTGTGGGGAGCATTCTCTCTCTAGCTTCTTGCACTTAGGCAGCACCAGAAATGCTGAGTGATGCCTGGGCACCTAACGTTAGTGAGCTGCTGGGGACTAGCAATGCCAAGGGTCTCCAGCCACAGAGTCCTTCCTCAGCACTGAGTCTTGGACTGATGCTGGGGCACTTCACATGGTGCCATACCTTGGTGGTCTGACAAGATTGGACAAAGTGTGGTGTGGCTGCCGGATCACAGAGTGATAATAAAGATGCTGTTGACCTCCATGTGTAACAGGATTCCTTCCCCAATTGTATTCAACAATGGCTCACAGATCAGTTTCCAAGTTTACCTCCTAATTGGGAATATATTTTAGTAAAGAATAGTCATTTGATCTGCGTGTTGAGTATCTTCACTACTCCTTCATTAGGAATGTGATGCACTGGATTGCTTGTGGAGAAAGGTACTGCTCAGTGTGAGCAGTGGTGACAGAATCAAATACAAAAAAAAACCCCCAAGATGTATATTTCATAGAGGAAAAATATTTGTCTGGCTATAGTACAGGAGTGAGAGCAAGAAGATCCAGGCAGTAATGGGTTTAAGCCACAGATTTGCTTAATGACCTTGGAAAACTTAGGCACGAAAAGGGAGCTTACAAAAAGTAGAAACTGGGACACATGTCTAGGGAAGGGTATAAACGTATAGCTTGAGAATGCAGGGCAGTTATCAGGCAGGTGAAAGCGCAATTGGAATTGTGACTCGCGAGGAATGTGAAGGATAAAAAGAAAAGATTCTACAGGCATGTTACCAAGAAGAAGGTGATGAGAGAGGGCACGGGGCCCCTACTAAATGAGGGAGGTAACTCAGTGACAGATGATGTAGGGAAAGCTGAAGTACTTAATGCTTTCTTTGCCACTGTCTTCATGGACAAAGACAGCTCCCGGACTAATGCGATAAGTGATGAATTGTGGGATGAAGGTGGACAGTCTTTGGTTGGGAAAGAACAGGTTAGGAGCTATCTAAAAAAGCTAAATGTACATAAATCAATGGGCCTGGACATAATTCATCCAAGGGTTCTGAGGGAGTTGGTGTATGTTGTTGACGAGCCCTTGGCTGTTATATTTGAAAAGTCATGGAAATCGGGAGAGATCCCGGATGACTGGAAAAAGGCAAATGTAGTGCCCATCTTTAAAAAAGGGAAGAAGGATGATCCAGGGGCTATAGGCTGGTCAGTCTTACATCAGTCCCTGGAAAAATCATGGAGGGGCTCCTCAAGGAAGTCATTTTGAGGCACATGGAGGAGGGGTAAGTGATCAGGAATAGTCAGCATGGATTCATGAAGAGCAAGTCATGCCTGACCAATCTGATTAGTTTCTACAATGAGATAACTGGCTGTGTGGATAGGGGAAAATCAATGGATGTGATTTATCTTGACTTTAGCAAAGCTTTTGATACAGTCTCCCACAATATTCTTGTTGGCAAGTTAAATGAATGTGGATTGGATAAATGGACAGTAAGATGGATAGAAAGCTGGCTAGAAGGTCAGGCCCAGAGGGTAGTGATCAACAGCTCAATGTCAGGATGGCGGTCTGTTTCTAGTGGAGTGCCCCAAGGTTTGGTTCTGGGTCCTGTTCTGTTCAACATATTTATCAGTGACCTGGATGAGGGGTTGGATTGCACCCTTAGCAAGTTTGCGGATGACACTAAGCTAGGGGGAGAGGTAGATGCACTGGAGGGTAGGGACAGGGTCCAGAGTGACTTAGACAAATTGGAAGACTGGGCTGCAAGAAATCTGATGAGGTTCAATAAGGGCAAGTGCAGAGTCCTGCACTTGGGCTGGAAGAATCCCAACCATCGTTATAGGCTGGGGTCCGCCTGGCTAGGTAGTAGTTTTGCAGAAAAGGATCTAGGAGTTGTAGTGGACGAGAAGCTGAACATGAGTCAACAGTGTGCCATTGTATCCAAGAAAGCTAATGGCATATTAGGTTGCATCAAGAGGAGCATTGCCAGTAGATCCAGAGAAGTGATTATTCCTCTTTATTCGGATTTAGTGAGGCCGCATCAGGAGTACTGTGTCCAGTTCTGGGCCCCCATTTATAGGAAGGATGTGGATACACTGGAGAGGGTCCAGCGGAGGGCAACCAAAATAATTAGGGGGCTGGAGCATATGACTTATGAAGAAAGGTTGAAGGAATTGGGACTGTTTAGTCTGCAGAACAGAAGACTGAGGGAGGACTTGATAACAACCTTCAACTTACTGAAGGGAGGTTGCAAAGAGGCTGGAGAGAGGCTGTTCACAGTGGTCATGGATGGCAGAACATGGAACAATGGTCTCAAGTTGTGGTTGGAAAGGTCCACGTTGAACATTAGGAAAAACTTTTTCACTAGGAGGGTAGTGAAGCATTAGAATGGTCTACCCAGGGAAGTAGTGGAGTCTCCATCCCTGGAGGTGTTTAAATCTCGCCTCGACAAAGCCCTGGTGGGGCTGATCTGATGGGTTTGGTCCTGCTTAGAGCAGGGGGCTGGACTTGATGACTTTTTTAGGTCTCTTCCAGCTCTATTATTCTATGATTCTATGACCTCAAATAAGGTTAATTGATCTCTTTATATTTCTGTTTTACCATGTGTGAAACGGGAATATTTGCTATTCTAAAGATGACTGAAGCATTGTTTATTTGAATTAGAGTAATTGGAAAAGGGATTCATTATTTAAGAAAGCAGGCAGGCATGATCTCTTGGAACATCCAATGCAAATTATCTACAACAGGACAGTGTCCTATTCAGACACCTTGTATAAAATGTTTGGAAGTATTATTAGAAATTGTTGCAACATTCACTTTTTCTAACTGTCTTACTGACAAATCTACATGACCAAAACACCATAGCTTTTGTGACCACCATAATCTGCAGCATTACGCATGAGGTGTAGAGAAATGGCTAACTGTATACCATTTATATCCAGTTCACATTTGTGAAAGTCACACTCATACTCGGAGGATGATGCAATATATTTAACAAAAAGTATATTGATCTGATTGAAATATACACTGTATCTCAGATTTAGTGAAGCATTGATGATATATTTCTGGTTTTCATTTTTGTTTGTTTGTTTGTTATGTGGAGTAGAACAATTGCAAAAATAAAAATATTAAAGAAATATCAGTTTGAAAATAGTGCAAAAAGATGTAAAGGTACAACAAACCCTGGAGGCAAAGTTTGCCGTTAGCAATACCCAGTACTTTTTTCTAATAAAAAGGTACCTGAAATTTCCCCGTATTAGGCTTAACCTCCCCGCAACCCAGGGCAGCCCCAATCCCCCACCCAGGCTTAACCTCCCCCATGGCTCCCAGTCCCAGTGCTTCTGAGGCTCTCCCAGCTGGCTCTGCTGAGGTTACTTGGCTGGGGTCTGGGCTGCTAGCAGAGCTCTGTGCCCCACTGGCTCCCGGCCCTGGCTCTGCCTCAAACCACACACATGTTTACCCTCACCCAAGGACCTAAACCTCCCCCAGGCTTACCCCCCCCCCCGAGGCCCCAAACCACCCTGAGGCTTAACCTCCACAAGGCCCCAAACCCCACTTACCTTGCCTCAGAACTCTGCAGTTGGCCGTCTTCTCTTTGTAGGACTCCCCACCAGCTATACTGCAGCAGGGGCTCCTCTCTTGACGGCTGTTAAACCAATTGAATTTCATGCCAGCCTTTCAGCCAGCAGGCAGGGTGGGAGCCACAAATGTCTCATTAATGAGCCACTTGCAGCTCACAGCCGCCCTGCCCAACTGGCTTTCAGAATGGCAGCGCTAGAGGAAAAAGGTGGTAGAATACTGCTCCACTGCAGTCTGCCAGGAAAACACAAACAAACAAACAACCCCCCCCCCCAAAAAAAAAAAACAACTACTGGCAATACCTACTCAAAAACCTCTCTGTATCATTTTAATGGTTTGCCCAACAGAATTTCAAGTATAATGAAGATAAGATTCTGGAGAATATATAACAATTGAGAAAATGGATTTACGTTAAACTGAGATGTAGGTTACTGCTACCACAACAGCAGGAATTACATCTCTACTGACCCTTATTTAAATGACAATTAAACAACTTGGAGTTCTTACTTTATTAAAGAAACTGTGGCTTCCCAGGTTGAAGCTGTCTTCTAGTTCACTCTGTTCCACTGAGCCTTTAGCTTTGGGCATTATATCCTGCTGTCACTTATATTTTCAACCCATGGGGTAATACTTCTCCTCTCTAAACATATACCACAGTCAATACATATTATATATTGCACTGTTAGTATGTCATTGATTGCAAAAAATATTGAGTTAACAAGTAAGAAATATATCAAGTAAAAACTTGGCAGTTGCTTCAAGGTTCTGTGCAGCAGATGTCTAATAGTTTCGTACATAGGAAGGGTTCGTTTAGAGACTTCACTGGAATTAATGGAGTACAATCTTCTTCCTCTAGAGTTTGACAGTATATCCCATTATTCTTATTTAAGGTATATCATTCAGAGGTTTAAATAGTTATTGGAAAGACACTAGAGTGTAAGCCTATAATTTGCAAAATACGTTTAACTAAAGCACTTCTGTTTGTATATGCTTTAGAATGAAGGGCTTTTCTGCAAGTGAGTAGTGTATCCTACCTGTGCTAAATAATAGACATTCAGAATTCCTTTTTAGTAGAACTGTGTTTTATTTGCTTCATTTTCACCACTGATTGACAGCTATTATGAAATTAAATTATTATAAATTAAACTTCTTATCCTCTCTCTGATCATATGTATGCAGATAGATAAATATAAAGAAGAATATTAATATAAATATCACTACATTTCAAAATATAGAGATAGGCCTAAATTTTCAAAAGTTACTTGTGCTCCACCTAGGGAGGCCTGATTTTTAAAGGGCAGGTGTTCAGCACTTTCAGAAAATCCAGCCCTATATAGGTGTGTGAAGTCAAATATTTAAAAGCGGAAACACTGAAATAACTTCTAAAAATTTAAGTTGAGTTCATACAGATGAATATACTCAGTGGATAAGCTGTATGCAGTGTACATATTTTATATTTATAGGATGTAAGATGGGGTTCTCCCCTCACTTATCATTAAGTATGGAGAAGAGTGACGAGGAATGGAAGCATGGTCGCTATCTAGACTACTCCCAAATAAATTAATTTGACTCTAGTCCCAAAACAATTACTTCAGACAGTAAGCACCACATAATTAATTTAATGTCTCTTTTCTACTGACAAGTCCCAATGCAATTAATGTACCTACTGCCCCTTTTCCTATTAACTAAGTCCCTTTCTACTTCTCTGCAGGTCTGTATTTGTTCTGCTGGCCCTTCCTCCCCCAAACCTCCTAAGGATTGAACTTTGATTCAGTCCCTGCTGCTTTTCTGGATCCTGCTTGCCTTCTGCCTACCTCTCTCCATATCTTCTCCACCTGTTCTCCAAGCAGCAAAGAGGGGAGTACAGCAGAAAAACTTTCCAGTAGTGGGGAGGTAAGGCAGAAGGCATAGGCTGGACCAGGGGACATGTCAGAGGGAGGAGAAAGGAAGGAAGAACTACAGTCTTCCAGCCTGGGAAGAATCCCAGTCTTCAGAACTCGCTCATTTCTTCCTCCTCTTTCTCTTCCTCTCAGTGAAAAATACAGTAGGCTGCCTGTTTTCTCCTTACCCAAAGCAGAGGAAGGTAGGTTGTGTCTACACTAACAAGTGCTTTCAAAAGAAGGGGATCTGTCAAAAGATCCCATGGAGCATCTACACACAAAAGGTGTTCTTACAGAAAAAGAAGCTCCTTTTGAAAGTGCTCTTCCCCTCGCCTTACAGGAAGAATGCCTTCTTTTGAAAGATGCTTTCGAAAGAAAGAGTGTGTAGACACTTTTTGGACAGCTCTTTTGAAAGGGCAGTCCTCATGGCACCAGTCAGCTGGCATGCAAAGACACCCCTGCCAGTCCAAGCAGAGCTCTATAGTCGCTACATCTGGCTGCATTTAAAGACACAGGGACCCAGAATCCCCCTGGCAGGGATCTGAGAGTGTTTTGGATGCAGGTAAGCAACAAGCCTCCAGCAGCATGCTTTTCTGGTGACCCAAGACTTCAATGAGGCCCTCACCAGCCTCATGGCCAGTGCCCAGGACTCCTGCTCCCCCCCAACAGACCTCCACTGACCCACCAGAGGGATCCTTGGAGGCAACACAGCGACTGAAGAGGAGGGCTCCTTCCTGGAGTGAGGCAGAGATAAAAGACTTGCTGGGACTGTGGGGGGATGAGAAGGTACTCCTCTACACCAGTGGCTGGCACCGGAATGCCGCGGCATTTGTCCAGCTGTCTACAGGACTGACCTTCTGGGGCCATCCCATGCAGCCCCAGTACTGCAAGTCCAATGAAAGGTAAAGGAGCTGTGGCAGGAATACAGCTGGACAGTGCCCACTGGCTACCCCCCCACTACAAAAAACTAGGTCAGCTTTTGGGGCTGAAGGATGCAGCTGAGCCAGACACTGTCCTTCACATGGCAGCTCTTGAGGAGGTGCCCCAGCTAGTGCCCAACAAACAGCTGGGGGCTTCAGGCAGGACCGGGACCCGCAGCCAGAGACATCGTCAAATGAGGATTGGTCCCTGGTCATAGTCAAGGCATCCATCTCCTTGAGCCAGGCCCCTTCCACCTGGGCCTCTCCTGAAGTCCTTGAGGGACCCTCAGGTAGGTAACTGGTGATTTGGACACCCCAGGCTGGGGTTGGGGCTGCCTGCCACAGCTCAGCCAGCATCAGGCCGGCCACACACCCACTGTCCCTGTCCTGATGCATCCTGGCTTGCTGCCTCCCCCAGCCCATGAAGCTGGCCATGAGGAGCACTCAGCAACTGTTCTCACTGACAGCACTACAACCTGCAAGCCCAGGGAGGGACACTGAGGGGGGAAGGCAGACCTCACCTGGTGCATGCTGCACCCTTGCAGGGATCCCCAGGGCCATTGGATGCAGAGGGCTGACCACAGGTGGTGGGAGGATCAGCCCATGGGGCCAGGTCATGGGGCTGATGGGTTGCTCCTCTCTCCCCTTCTGTCTCTGCAGCTTCACTTTCTGAGTGCCAGCTATGCTTCCCCCACCACATGCTGAGTAGGCTGGGGCACCCCATCCCTGCTGCCAGGGTGGACTCACATGTAGAGGCCATGCCTTCACCACCACTGCCACAGACCAGAGAAGGAGGAGGCACCTGCTCAGACCATGGCCATCTTGGAGCAGACCACTGTCCTCCAGTGCTGGTGGAGCAGGAGGGGCACACATGGAGTGGCAGTGGGAGGCCTGGGGCAAGGCTACTGTGGCCCTCCGGGCCCTCACCCAGGCCATCACTGAGCAGTCACAAACCTCCATGAACTGCCCTTTGGCAGCCACTAGGGCCTGGAGCACCATGGAGTGGTACCCCTTTCTATTGATGTATCACTCTGCACTGTGCTCCAGGGCCTGGATGGCAATATGAGTCCCATCCAGGGCCCCTAAGCAGTCGGGGAATCCCAGGCCCATGAATCCCACAATGGCGGCATCAAGGTGTCCAACATGGATGACCCCCTGCAGCAGGATGGCGTTAATACCCCAGATTACCTGCATGGGATGGTGAGTGTATGCACTTGTGAGTGCATGGCAGGGTGCCCAGAGCCCTCCATTCCCAACCCCAGCCTCCCATAACCCTTCACCTTCCCCCCCAGCCCCGCTGGTCCCCACGGGGACCCCCACCCCCAGGTCCCAAAGAACCCGCTTGCCTGAGAGTCCCCTTCCCCCTGCCCCATGATGGGTGTGCGACCCAAGCGTTGCCTACCTCCATTAGGATGGCTCTGATGGTGGCCTTGCTCACCCTGACCTGGTAGCCAACTGAGCAGTGGCTGTCTGGGGTGGCCAAATTCCATATGGCTTTTGTGGCCCTCCTCTCCAGGGGAGAATGGGCCACACACAGGTGCACTGGTGTTGAAGTGTGGGGGCCAGCTAGTGGCACAGTTCCAGGAATGTCTCCTTCCTCGTCCTAGAGTTGTGGAGCCATTGCCCATCAATCCACTCTCCCATGACAAGGCAGTCCCACCAATTGGCACTGGTGGGGTAGCGCCACAAGTGCTGGATGGCCTGGGGCATGGGGCATGGATGGTATTCCATGGCAAGTGTCTTTGGGACCACAACAGGAGATGTTGGCCACCAGAAGAGGTACAGGATGGTGAGGACAAGTGTGGCCAGCAGTCAGACCTGGTCATTGGGGTATTCCCATCAAGGAGCTGTGGGGGACACATGGGGGTCTGCAGAATCCTGGGTTCACTCTGGGCACAGGGTCTGCAGTGCTGTGTCTTGCAGAACAGCCCTCAGCATGTGCAGGGCAGGGGTGTTTGGGAGAAAGCCTTTAAGGGAATGGCTGGCTGCAGGGCCCAGAAGGGCTTGTCTGCCACGCGACGCCATCCACGGTGTTTCCTGGATTGTTCTTTTGAAAGAATGCCTGTTGCTGTGTGACAAGTATCAGAGGGGTAGCCGACTTAGTCTGTATCTTCAAAAACAACAAGAAGTCCTGTGGTACCTTATAGACTAACGTATTTTGGAACTTAATCTTTCGTGGGCAAAGACCTGCTTTGTCAAGTGAATGAGGTACATGTTGCTGTTTGGATGCTCTCTTTCAACAGAACACCTTGATCTTTTGAAAGAACGGATGGGAAGATCGACCCACTTTTGTGTGTATGCATGCTCTCTCAAAAGCCGATCTTTTGAAAGATGCCTTCTAGAAGATTGCCTTTCAAAAGTGCACTGTAGTGTAGACATAGCCTTTGGGTGCTAGACTTGCTGAAGAAGGAGCTCCTCTCACTGCCATGATAACTCAGTGCACCAGAACAGAAAGAAAGGATGAGGTGTGTAGTGAGTCAGTATGGCCTCCTGCTGACTCAGAGGCAGAGGAGGCTGTGCAGAGGCCCTGGTGGGCGGGCCCGGAGCCAGAACACCAGAGGCTCACACCTCAGAGGGCGGGGCCCAGGGCTAGAAGGGCCAAGGGCAGGGCTCAGGACCCATTAAAGCCTGGGCCTCCGGGCAGGGAGGAAGGGCCTGCGCGAGCTCCCCGGTGCCAGGGGCAGAGGGCCTGTCGCTGCCTGGCCGGGCCGGAGGAGCAAGCCCCCAGCAGCCCTGAGCAACCACGGATCCAGATGCCCCAGGGGGACTACCGGACTTCCCAGACCTGCCAGGACCCTCACGCTGGTGGAGACCCCCCGCCTTGGAGGAAGCCCTGGACGCGGCCAGACCAGCGAGGGTGAGAGACCACGAGGCCCCAGGACCGACTTGCCCCAGAGTCCCAGCGGACCCCTGCAGCCCTCAGGCCCAGGATCGCCTCGGGCCTACCGTGCTACCGCCTCCAGACTATCCCAATGATATCGAATGAGCGACTGGCCGGAGCCCCTGAAGGTGGACAATTTGGAGGAAACCGACCCCATGGGACCCCCTGACCAGATGGACTGGGACCTTCCCCCGGTGGAGGTAGAGGTAGGAAGTGGCCTGGGGAATGATGCTCCCGAACCCATGGCAGTGTGTTGCAGCCTGGATCCCCACTGCCATGGTCATGTGTGAGCGACCCCAGGGGCCCCGGGCAGGGTCGCAGTGGAGTGGGAGGGCCTGCGACCCCCTACTCCCTCCCTGATAGGGCCAGCCCCTGCTGGGCCTGTGCTCAAACCCTTGTGCTGTTGTCCCGCCCCACACTGAGGGCTGGGCCTGTGCTCAAACCCTTGTGCTGTTGCCCTGCCCCACACTGAGGGCTGGGCCGGGATTGTGTTACAACTGTGAACTGCTGCCCACCCGGAACTGAGGGCTGGGCCTGTACTGTGTTACCGGTGAATTGCTGCCCCACCCCAAACTGAGGAATGGGCTGGTGTTATAACCCCTTTTTTGGTTGCCGCCCACCCTAGGCCAAGGGCTGGGTGTCCCAGGACTCCTAAAAGGTGTAATCAGGAACATTCAGCAGTACAACCAGAGTTTCCCTTAGCAGGCAGCCAAAGTCACCTTCCAAATAGCAGAGATTGCAGCATCACTCCATTCCCAGTTTCCTCACTGGCAAGGTCCTTCTTTACACATTCGCTGCATTCCAAAAAGAACACACATACGTGTTGAGTTCCTCTTCCTCCCCTTTGCTATTACCACACATGTCCTTGCACAGCTGTCATTTGTTCTTCACAGTGAGCCTAGAAGTAGAAGTAGTGGAAGAGGCTGTATGAGGAGAGGGTAATCTGAGATAACAGGAAGCGGACAGCCAGGTCAGGGACCATCTCCCTTCTCCTCTCATCTGCGAGACCATGACCATCCATGACAGGAGTGATTAATATCATCACTTTGTCTATGGCCAAGGTGGGAAAAGTGGGTCCCTTGGAAATGGTATGCTTGAGAGAGCTGCTGAGCCATCTACTTAGGTTGCCCAGTACTATACACAATTTTGAGAGCTGTGTCTCCATAATTTGGAGTAAATTGGTAAAGTGATAGCCCTGAAGTTACAGATTGCACAGACAACTTTAACTATGGCATTCCCAAACTTTTGAGAATTCTGCTTTGCAGTCCTCAGAGTATTCTTTTAATCTCTCTCTCTCACTTCTCCTCCCCTTCCTCCACTCCAGGCCCTTATAAATGGAAGTATCATGTAAAGTACTGTGACAAGGTAAGGCTGGGAGGGGGTGAAAACAAGAGGGAAAAGCAGGACTGGCAAACAAGCAGAGTGTGAGCAGCTGGGGAGCAAGCTGCCCTGAGCTAATTGGCGTGAGCTGGTCCCACTTAAGCCTGCTTTTAGAAGAACCCTTTGCCCAGTAGGACACAGGGGCTATGTCTACAAGTGCAGCCAACATCGAAATAGTCTATTTTGATGAATAACGTCTACACGTCCTCCAGGGCCGGCAACGTCGATGTTCAACTTCGACGTTGCTCAGCCCAACATCGAAATAGGCGCAGCGAGGGAACGTCTACACGTCAAAGTAGCACACATCGAAATAGGGATGCCAGGCACAGCTGCAGACAGGGTCACAGGGCGGACTCAACAGCAAGCCGCTCCCTTAAAGGGCCCCTCCCAGACACACTTGCACTAAACAACACAAGATACACAGAGCTGACAACTGGTTGCAGACCCTGTGCCTGCAGCATAGATCCCCAGCTGCCGCAGAAGCAGCCAGAAGCCCTGGGCTAAGGGCTGCTGCCCACGGTGACCATAGAGCCCCGCAGGGGCTGGAGAGAGAGCATCTCTCAACCCCCCAGCTGATGGCCGCCATGGAGGACCCAGCAATTTCGACGTTGCGGGACGCGGATCGTCTACACGGTCCCTACTTCGACGTTGAACGTCGAAGTAGGGCGCTATTCCTATCTCCTCATGAGGTTAGTGACTTCGACGTCTCGCCGCCTAACGTCAAAGTTGGTGCCGCTACTTCGAAGTAGCGTGCACGTGTAGACGCAGCTAGGGAGAGGAGAGTGAGAGATGAGGTGACAGTAAGTGAGAGCGGTTTGTCTAGAAGCACCAGGGGAGGAGTGCAGTGCAGTGCTCAGCCACAAGGGGCTCAGGCCCCTGCCCAAGAGGCCCTACAATTCAGTGTAAGGCCAAGTGGACTGACCACACAGGAGGAGTGAATCCAGGAGGGAGAACATGCTGCTGCCGCCGCCGCCACCACCGCTGCTGCTGCTGCTGCCGCCACTACCTGGAGGAGGTACAGGGGGAGGAATTGTCTGGGGAAGTGGCCCAGGAAAGATCTGCAGTGTTCATAAGGAGGGGAGCCCTCCCTCGCAACAAGCAGCCACAGAGGGTCCCTGGGCTGGAACCAGGATATTCTGGTTGGGGGGTTAGTGGACTAAACAGAGGCCCAGAGCCCAGGAGTGAGGCTAGCCTTGCCATAGTACCTTCAAATATATCTAAATATTTGGGACAGTTTTTGCTTATGTTAGCCAAAAAGCCTTATTTTCATCAAATACAAATTATCGTAGCACAAAGATTAATTAAATGATAAAAATGAAGTGACCCTTTTTGATTCTGAGGCAAGATATTATTTAAAAATTAGAAACATGATTTGAACTTAGGAAACTGCAGAGATGCTATCTATGAGAATATATGTATTCTACATAAAAAAATATTTGTGAATATCCATGGGAAACTGCAGACATTGCTAGATTCTGTACCCTGTACTGAACTAAAGTTACCACTGACATCTAAGCATATTGAGAATGATGAATGAAGGAAAAAGGGTATTGAACATAAACGCTAAAAAGTCAATTAAAGTTGGCTTCATGATCTAAATATCCATTATAAGAAGTTTGCTAAAAATAGGTTCAATTATTGTTTTCTCTCCCTCTACCAAAGAAGACAAAGACATCTTGAGATATTCCCAACAAATGTTTGCATAAGAGATGTATTCAAGTGATTCACAATTACGAACCAATCTGTAGAAGGAAAACATTAGACTTTCTATCAAATTCAGTTCAATAGAGATAAGAAAGTTAGTATACTTGTTTGTGAATTCCATGACCATCCCCACCCAGTTTATGATGTTCCCATTATATCACAATTATCCATAAACATATTCTCCTCACTTACACTTTCTACCAATATTCATATTCAAAGCATCTAGCCATTTAGCTATTTTCTTTTTTCATGTCTTCTTTACAGACTTTTCCCTAAGTATTTGCTTATGACAAATCTCCTTTGTGTACCTTCCTGTGACAGAGCAGCTGCCCCACATTGGCATATAAAGATTAAAAACTGCCCTGACAGAGGACTGTCCAAGGAGCCAGTTGGAACAAGGATTCTGGCAGCCAATTAGAGCCCGGAGGGCTGTATAAAAGAGATGGCTGTCCAGGCTGAGCAGTGGGTCTGACAGTTACCATGGGCCTGGAGGCAAGGTGGCAGGAGGAGCAGCTTCACATCTCTGGAAGAAGCAAGGCCAAGGGTGGAAGGGGTGGGACCTAGGGCAGTTAGCCCTTAGTGCCACTCAGAAAGCCATGCTGGGTCATCCCTCTTCCCTGACAGCCAAGCTAAGTGGCAGAGCAGCTAGGCCATGGCATTTCAGAGGGGCCCAGAACTCTGGCCACATTGCTGCCAACATAGCCAGGGCAGTGGCTGGAGCTCTGAGTCCCTTTGAAACACTGGCCCTTGGGCCAACTGCCCACTTTGTCCCCTCCCACTCAGTCAGCAGGCATGAGGTTGAGATACTCTTGCTTCAGTTTTGGAGGGAGAGGGACCTAGATGTCTGCTTGAGTGAGGTACCACAAACAAAATAATGTGGGGGAAAGGCAGGGTGAGCCAAGGGAGCTCTGCTCTACACACAAGTGCCTGAGGGATATTGGGACTGTAGGGAGACAACCAGGGCAGGTGATGGCAGCAGATCCACACCTCCTTGCCTTTGAGTGGCTGTTTCAGATAGTAGTTTGACCAGAGATAAAGGGCTAGATGCTGACTGGAAGTAGGTTCACTGAGGTAAAGTGAATATATGGGGTATGGAGTTTCCTGAGGTGTGAACTCCAGAGAGTGGGGGCACAGAGGTGGAGCAGTACTTTGGGGGATGTAGCTTCTGATAAAAGGTGGTAGAGAACGTATAGTAGGTAATACTGTCTGGAAGGGGGTGCTCTGGAGACTGGATGAGCAATTACCAAGTGACCAGCTGGAGGTGCCATGGTGGTGAGTCATGCATGGTTACACTTCATGTTCTCGTTCCATATTTGAAGAAAAAATAAATGCAGAGGGTTACATTTGTTTCTGGCCTTTTCACAGCTGTTTAGAAAAGGGGCAAGGTGCAGGGAATCAGAGAGTGTACTTAAGCTAGCACAGGCCAAGATATTCAGAGGTATTTAGGCTCCTTTCTTTTCTCCTGCCTCCAGTCCTGGCATGTGTTACAGGTAAAGAGGAATAAGGTTGGTTGGGCCCAGAGGCTTTCTTTAAGATCTGGGATGTCAAGCCTTCCTTCCTTCACTCTCACATTGATCTATCCCAAATGGTTTCAGCTCTCACACCAGGTCTACACTAGGGGATAACATGAAATTTAAGGGTCTTAGATTGATTTTTATAAACCATCAGCCTTCACCACAGAACTCAACAGGTCAATTTCAAGGGGTTCTTAAGGTCCACTTTTGTACTAACCAATTCACTGGTAGTAACTCTTGAAAATCAATTTTTCAGAATTGACTTATGCCAATGCAGACATCGACATTATGAAAATTGCTTTTATTAGTCTCTGAAACTATACCACAATATCCCTCTGTGTCCTTTCTGGTAATCACTTCACCTCCACTGCTCTCCTGAGCAGGAAGTAGGTGACAGGAAGCAGAGGTCATCATCCCTGGAATTTTGAATTCATTTCTTTTGCTATCTGGCCAGCATGGTGAGCAGACATCAGTAGCACACCTCTGCAGCACACCTACTAGCATTGAGTTACCAGGGTCACAAATGAGCTGCAGCATGGAGCCATCAGGAGATCCAGGACCTCATTGCTGATGGAGGGGAGAAGAATCTATCATTCTGCAGACCAAAACCAGCAAAAGAAATACCAGTATTGATGGGGAGGGTGATTGGACACTGTCCTGTTTCAAGTGTGTGCCTGCAGTAACTTAACTATTTTTTTTAAACTCCTGGTGCAGTCTACTTTAAAATCAAGGCGCTGCTTTAAGAAGCCTATGTAGCTGTCCCATCCTCCCCCTGGGCTGGTGTTCAATTAGACATATGACAAGCCTCCACTCCTGCCAGGGCCAGTGGGCAATCAGACAGTGCCCTATTTTGGGTGTGCACCTTCAGTGATTTCTTTTAATTATTTTTTTAATTCCTGCTTTAAGTACATACAGCACCCCTCCCAAGCCCCTGCTGAGACAATGTCCTATCAGACAGGCAACCAACCCCCACCACCACTTAGTGCCATGCCCCATCCAAAGAGGGGACGAGGTACTTCCACATTATTTTCTCTGATAAACCAAAGATGACTTCCAATTGTGTTCAAGACAAACAACAGCTGCAGAAGAGCTTGAATCATTCTGCTTGGATTCATGCATTCTCCAGCATTAAGAGTTCACAGGGTGACCTTGCCATGGCAATATGTTCTTCCATAGAGGCAGCCATTGTTGTATGCTGTTGTATGCTCATTGTTCTGAGTAAAGGTAAAAATGTTGCTATTGACACAGCCCTAAATATTTCAACATGCTGTATTTTAAAGCAGGAAACAATGTTGGAAACAGGAGTCAGAGGACTTGCAGCCCCACTTGCCCTGAAATGAGGTTGCCCCACATGCAGAGGAGGAAGAAGAGTCGTCAGGAACTGATGATAGATTATTTTGAAGCATCACGAAAAGAAAGAGAAGAGTTTAGAGATTGCAGGAGAACCACAGTGGACAATAAAACTAAAATGCATTCCTCAGTTCTCTCAATAACAAACAGGCAGATGGAGATCATGGAAGCAATGCTTCAAAAATCAAACTCTATGAACTCTACACCCCCCTGTGCAATACATGCCCCATTACATGCTGCCCTTTTCCATATTCATTCCCTTCCTCTGGTTGGGTGTCTGTAACCCCTGGCCACTCTAGGCCCCTGCATTACATGCCACCCTTTCCATATTCATTCTTTTCCCCTGGTTAGGGCTTTGCATCCCCAGTCCAATCTGTGCCCCACCTATCTGCAACCTCTTCTCTCTGCATATTCCACTCCCTCTCCTTGTCAGGGCCTCAGACTAGGGGCAAGGGCAGGTTATAGAGATCTCTGTACTCTAGGCCCAGGTAATCATCCACCAGGAGAAGGAGCCATGAGTTTATTATCCTCTTGTTTTCCCTATACCCACCACTCTACCATTAGGGCCTCCTAAATCAGTGGTTTCCAATAGGACTTCAAAGATTGCCACACTTGTGACTGTCATCTTCCTATATCCACCACATTATATTATTAAATAATTGTCTGAATAAATGCTCCCCTCACCCCCAGAACCAGGCTTCCCCAGCGCCAGGCACTCCCAACCCCACTGCTAAATAAATGCCCTCCCCCACTCCCAGAGCCAGGCACCCCCAGCCCTCCCATTCTAATTCTATGCTGGTGACTCACCAAAGCCACTTGAGCTGCCACCAGAGCCATGGCTTGAGCCACTGCCAGGGCCACTGCAGGGGCTGCCACTAGAGCTGCTGGAATTGCTGCTGAAGCCACCACTGGTGCCACCGCTTCTGCCACCACATGCTTCTCCTAACAAGTAGTTAGGCACATTCACGGAGCAGGTGGATGGCACTCCCTACGTGCAATCCTCAGGAGGAGCTGCATTGAAAGGTTCTGCATCCAGCTTGAGAGCCGTGGGTTGGCCTCCTTCATATTTGCCACAATGCTGTGTCATATTCACCGCATGTGGTGAGTGGCAAAAGTCTTGGACACTGTGCCCCTAAATAAAAACATTGTAGATTAGAAAAAGAAAGCTCTGTTTATTAGTTAACATGCTTTGCATTCCATACTTTGGGGTTGGGTGTGGTGGTGAGGGTTGTCTCGTGGTTGAAGGTGGTTTCATAAAGGGCAAGGAAACAGCATGGGTGTGTGTGCGGGTGCAGGGGGAATGTTAGCTAATGGAAGGAGGGTCAGGAACCTGCACACTCATTCATAAACTTGGTTTTCATGGCATGTCTGATTTTCTTTGTATCTTCCCGTGCTTTTCTGTTTGCCCTTGTAGCTGCTGATAATTATTGGCGAGCAGATCTGCCTCTTCCCCACACCCTGACATAAAATTCTCCTCCTTTGTCTCCCAAATGTTATGAAGAATACACAAGGTCCCAACTTCAAAGGTAATGTTTTCTTCACTGAGGTCTAAGCAGGTCAGAAGGCACCTGACCCTGACTTTTAAATGACCAAAGGCACATTCTACCACCATTCTGCACCTGCTCAGCCTGGAGTTGAAGAGCTCCTTACTGGGGCAAAGGGTGCCTTTGTATGGCTTTATGAGCGAAGGGAACAAGGGTAAGCAGGGTCATCAAGAATCACTGTGAGCATTTCCACATCCCCAATGTTGATTTCCTTGTATGGGAAGAAAATACTACCCTGGAGTCTTCTAAACAGGCTAGAAATCCTAAAGATTCATGCATCATGCACCCTTCCCAAACACCCCACACTCATGTCAGTGAAATGACCTTTGTGATCCACCAACACCTGCTACATGATGGCAAAGTACCCCTGGCAGTTCATGTACTCTGAGGCCTGGTGATCCAGTGCGAGGATGGGGATGTGCGTTCCATCTATGGCTAAATGCAATTAGAGAAGCCCATGACAGCAAATCCATCCACTCCATCTAGCACATTCCCCAGAATCACTGTCTTTCACAGGAGAAGTTTAGTGATCGCCTGGGCTAACCGGATGACAACAAACCCCACTATAGATTTGCCCACTCTAGGTTGATTTTCCACTGAATGGTAGCTGTCTGGTATTGCAAACTTTCACAGAGAATTGCCAGACACGTCTCAACTGTCAAAATAGGTCTAATTCTAGTATCACTGTGCTTCAGAGTGGGACACAGCAATTCACAAAGTTCCATGAAAATGGCCTTACATATGCATAAGTTTTGTAGCACTGCTGATCATGCCATACTTGGAAAACAATGTGGTCCCACCAGTGTGAACTGGTTTTGTGGGTCCAGAATATGTGCTCCATACTGTGCAGTGACTCCAGTGTTATCAGCAACTCCTCAGTGCTATTCTCTAACCCTGTGTCTACACGCACCCCTTCCTTTTGAAAGGGGCATGTTAACGAGCAGTTTGAAAGATGCTAATGAGGTGCTGCAATGAATATGCAGTGCTTCATTAGCACAATGGCAGCCGCAGTGATCCGAAAGTGTGGCTTTTTGAATCATGCACCGCCCGTGGAGACAGGACCTTCTGAAAGGACTCCCTCAGTTTTTGAAAGCCCTTCTTCCTATCTGGTGAGTCCTTTCAGAAGATTCCATCTCCACGGGTGGTGCGCAATTCAAAAAGCTGCACTTTTGAATCACCACGGCAGCCTTCATGCTAATGAGTCCCTGTATATTCATTGCAGTACCTCATTAGCATCTTTTGAACCTGCTCATTAACATGCCCCTTTCGAAAGGAAGGGGCACGTGTAGACCCAACCTAGATCTTCACACCCATCAGTGCCACCACTATCAATGCACTTGTAGTGCATGGGCATTAAGTTCAGGGCATCGCAGTGTGGGAAGTCATCATAAAACACCACACAAAACACTGAAGCATCTCTAGATCCATGTTATTTTTTCTGATGGCAAGTAGAAGTCAATGTAAAAGTGGTGCAAAAATTACCTTGTCTGTTTCTTTTCAGCAGAAAGTGGGAAATGAGGGAGATGCAGTCTGGGATGATGACATTTGAAACCCAGAACCACTTGCAGTGACTTTTTCCCCACAAGGCAGTAGCACAGAATCCCAAAATGCAATGGGTCTGGATTTCAGAGCTGTGGGATATGCATCCACAATGTATTGCTGCTACAGTTGAACTTAGGCAATCTAATGGGGACACACTAAGTCGATACAGTAATCAGTTTCAGTCACTTAACTTTGACTTTATAAAATCTAGTGTTACAAAGTTGACTTTAATAAATTTGACTTTCTTCCTAAGTGTAGGCATATCCTCAGTGTTTTGCAGGTAGGGCAGAAAAAAGGTCCTATCACATCTGAGTTCAACTGTAATTGAGCATTTAACACAACAAAGAAGATCCTATTGAAGCTTATTTAGCTCTTTCATTGAACACTGGGGAGAGAATTAGCTTAAAGCAGTGCAGGGAGGACCCTTGGGAAGGGTTTGTAGCCTTGTGGCTCAGACAAGTTTCCCAACCGCTCTTACTTTCACAGGGCTCTGACATTCAAGGCCCTGGCTTTTTCAACTCAGGTGTACCCCCTATTTGGGACATACTGAGCAGAGCCATATTACTTTGTTTTCCCACACCAATTTCAACATTTGTAACCATATTTCACTGTCTGAAAAGAGTCCACTGAAAGCCCTGTTGATGCCCATCTGTTGTCCTGCTCATAATCCACTCCATTGTGATCAAGAACAGGAAAGGTGAGAAATAGCACTCTTGCTGCTTTCCTGGTAGTATGCTGAAGGATTGTGTCAAGAAACAATTGTCAACAGCTTGGCATGGTGATGGTTTGTATGTTGAATGGATCAGGTTAATAATTTTGGATGCAATGCACTGTTTTGCAGCAGTTTCCACAAAGTGTCTCTATCAATGCTGTCAAGCATTTTTGAAGTTTATAAAGGTTATATATGGGGGGAGTTCCACTCAAGTGTCTGTTCTATGAGGAGCTCTGGGACAGAGCAGGAGAAGAACCACTTGACGTTCAAATCAAGAAAAGAAAGTGGGGGTGACTAGACCACAATCTCAGAAAACCATCATCCAGCATAGTCCGTCAAGCTCTCACATGGAACCTGCAAGCAAAATGCAAAAAAGGAAACTGCAGACATTGTTGAGAACATCTAGGCCACGTCTACACTAGCCAAAAACTTCAAAATAGCCACGCAAATGGCCATTTCAAAGTTTATTAATGAAGCACTGAAATACATATTCACTGCCTCATTAGAATGTGGGCAGCCACGGCACTTCAAAATTGATGTGGCTCGCCACCGTGTGGCTCGTCCAGATGGGGCTCCTTTTCTAAAGGATCCCAGCAACTTTGAAGTCCCCTTATTCCTATCTGTTCATAGAATAAGGGGACTTCGAAGTAGCCAGGGTTGGAATAAGGGGACCATGGCCATTTCAAAGTTTTGGGCTAGTGTAGACATAGCCTTAATGACAATGATGAATGACCACTAGGGTACTCCTGGAGTCAGCTAGAAGTTTTGTCTCGAGTCAGAGTGAAGTAGAGGAAACTTGTAGATGACTTATGCTCAACTTGGAGCGCAAGGCTTTAAGTCAAGTAAGTCAACCATATTTCACTCTCACTGCATTCAGTATTCAAGCTGATCACTTTGCACTATTCTATCTGCTGAACATGTAAGCAGAGCAGGAGCAAACTGTAATTACATAAATACACCCAAATTCTCTCCCTCTCCTAGCTGGCTGTCAATGAAGCGCTCATTCAGACCTTGCTTATATATGAAAAAAAATTGCAGTTAGATATTCAATAGGTTACATCATGGGACTTCTAATGATGGTCTATAATTATGCCTAGATTAAGCATGTGACCTTGAGAATTATAAAGAGAGCACTCACATGAGTGTCATATTTTTGTGAAGTTATTTTCATTATGGTCTTTCTCTCCCAAATACATTAAATGGTATTCCCTTTAGAAAATGAAAATCTTTTAAGTTATATTAAATCACCCTTGAAATAAAGCCAATGTAAATGATAGTAAAGGAGATTGGGGAAAAAACCTTTACTTTTCAGAAACTAAAGTGTTTTTGTTTAAATACAGCCAATACCATTAAGTTTACATAATAGCAAAATTGGAAAACCTTCAAGATCAGCAAAAAAGAGTATTCTGGGGTGGAATGGGCAGCGAAAATAAGAAAGGAAGGAGGAAAGTCTCTTTATCCAGTCTTCCCTGAAAACGACACACAATACAATCATGTAACATTAACTTACATAAATAACCTGGGTTTTTTTACCACACAATGGCTACGTCTACACGTGAAGCCAACATCGAAATAGGCTATTTCGATGAATAACGTCTACACGTCCTCCAGGGCTGGCAACGTTGATGTTCAACTTCGACGTTGCGCGGCACCACATCGAAATAGGCGCTGCGAGGGTACGTCTACACGCCAAAGTAGCACACATCGAAATAAGGGTGCCAGGCACATCTGCAGACAGGGTCACAGGGTGGACTCAACAGCAAGCCGCTCCCTTAAAGGGCCCCTCCCAGACACAGTTGCACTAAACAACACAAGATACACAGAGCTGACAACTGGTTGCAGACCCTGTGCCTGCAGCATGGATCCCCAGCTGCCGCAGAAGCAGCCAGAAGCCCTGGGCTAAGGGCTGCTGCCCACGGTGACCATAGAGCCCCGCAGGGGCTGGAGAGAGAGCATCTCTCAACCCCCCAGCTGATGGCCGCCATGGAGGACCCAGCAATTTCGACGTTGCGGGACGCGGATCGTCTACACGGTCCCTACTTCGACGTTGAACGTCGAAGTAGGGCGCTATTCCGATCCCCTCATGAGGTTAGCGACTTCGACGTCTCGCTGCCTAACGTCGAAGTTAACTTCGAAATAGCGCCCGACGCGTGTAGCCGTGACGGGCGCTATTTCGAAGTTAGTGCCGCTACTTCGAAGTAGCGTGCACGTGTAGACACAGCTAATATTTCACAAACACAAATTGTACATTCAATCATTTTGTCAGTCAAAGTAAAGAAGAAAACATATTCATTAGAACCTAGAGACTTGATAGAAATAGATATCCTCTCTAAAAGAGACTATCTGAGACTAGAAGATTTTTATGTAAGTATATAAGCATAAATCCAAGTTAAAAAAATAAGTTATTTCAAATATAGGCTTTAGTGATTACCTTTGTAACAATTTTTCTAAAGCATCAGGTTCTAGTATCTCATCATCTATTCCAGTGTATTTTCTCAGAAGCTATTCAATAGATCCATTGTTAGAAACACATAAAATATATCTGGTTTAAGGGCATGGAAACTAAATAGCTATAATAATGCTACATCATGGAAGTGGACAAACTAATAAAAACTTCATAGAATTTTTGGTTAAACCAACCCATTTTAAAAATAATAATAACAGAAAGCATATTTCAGTGTTTCATTTTCATGGAACTTTGCACTTCCTAAAGTGAACATGCCAAATGTCACATGAGATGTAATTTTAGAAGACCTTTGAGCCTTACTAGAAGCAGAAATATAAAAGAAGAACAGAGAACTCTCATGGGAAAGCCTGTTCTTGTGAGATTCTTCAGCTTATTTTGAAGATGCAAGAGGTTCATCTGATTTGCTTTAGGATCAGAAAAATATATGAACCAAAATAACCCACAAACCTATTGGAGGTTTGGCAATCAGTTTTATAGCTTTTCCTCATCAAATGTTTTTTATAGTTGTCGGATTGATATTCCTAGATTTGTAGATCCCAAGGCCAGAAGGGATCATTATGGTCAGCTTCTGCTTCTCGGAGGGGATGTGGATTTGTCCTAAAAATAATATAAATCTTAGAAAAGAGAAGATTTTAGGTTATTTCTAATTGTCTGAATGTTACAGCTATTTTATTTAGTATTTGTGAAGTGCCATAGTAGTTTTGAAATCAAAAGTAATAGATGTAAAAGAATTTTCAGAAGTAAAATGGTGGATGCTATCCAAAGAGACAGGCTGTGGCCACACTTGGCCAAAACTTTGAAATGGCCATGCAAATAGCCATTTCAAATATTAGTTATGAGGCACTGAACTGAATATTCAGTATCTCATTAGCACTAGGACACTTCTGGCGGCGCTTCGAAAGCGCTGCTTTCAAATGCTCATGGCTTGGCGCAGCTACACAGGGGTCCTTTCGAAAGGACCTCACACCTTTTGAAATCCCCTTATTCCTCTCACTGGAGGGGAATAAGGGAATTTCAAAAGGTGTGGGGTCCTTTTGAAAAGGACCACCGTGTAGCTGCGCCAAGCCATGAACGTTTGAAAGCGCCACATCTGGAAGCGTCCTAATGTTAATGAGGCACTGAATATTCAATTCAGCGCCTCATTAGTAATATTTGAAATGGCTATTTGCATGGCCATTTCGAAGTTTTGGCCAAGTGTGGCCACAGCCACAGTAAATAACATATGAAAAAAAATAAAGGCAACACAAAGGCTACAAATTGATGTTACAAGATCAAAAAATCAAGCAACATACATATCATTATATACATATTGCATCAGTTGCTTTATGACTGGTTAAATTGCAATATTAAAATTGGAGGAGAGTCAGGCTATGGTGACATAACAAAGATATATTGAGATAACTGCCATTATTTCAAAATAACTTTCCAAACATCTATACCAGAGGTTCCCAAACTTTTCAGCATCACGTCCCCCTTTTGATTCTTGAGAAACCCTCATGCCCCCCACCTCTTCCTTACCATCATCCATCCTCTTTTAGCAAAAGAATCAATTCATAGTTTCAAATAAACATAAAAATGGTAAAAAATGATATTTAAAAATAAAAATAAGCACAAATAGTTTTTCTTGGCCCAAAAATGTAATGAAAATGTAATTTAATATCAGAAACATCAAAACCAAATTAATTTAAGATGATTCTGCATTTCAATGTGAAGGATGATAAGCCCCAACTGGGCGCACAACCCATAGGTCTGCTACCTGAGCCCTGCCAGCTGTGGGCCCGAGCCTCCGGAGCCCTGTGAGCCACAGGCCTGAGCTTCCAGAGCCCTGGCCAGCCACCCTAGCCATGAGCCTGCCACCAGAGTCCTGCCAGCCCACTGCCCAAGCCCCATGAGGCTCCAGCCTGAGCCCCACAAGCCTCAGACCAGCTGCCTGAGATGCAGGCCCGATGCCCGAGTCCCACCAGATATGGGCCTATCAGACCAAGCCCCGCCAGCTTGCCAGCTACGAGCTCACCACCTGAGCCCCAAGAGCTGCAGGAAGGCCCTCTCCCCAAGCCAGACACCCCAAGTCCCCACCCCCTTACCCCAGCCCCCCATTCTCCTCTGCTCTGCTCTGTCCTTTCCCCTCCCCCCAACCCACCCTCACTCACTCACTGACATTTGCAGGAGGACATTGCACGTGGCTCTTCTCAGCTGCCTTCTTTTCATACTGGCTGCAGGGTTACCCATGTGAAACGGCAGGGGCTGCTCACAGCACCCCATCGTGCTGAAGCAAGAAGGACTCAGTTGGTAGTTAACCAATCGAGTCCATGGCTGAGACCGGGCTCTTTCTTGTGGTGCGGGAGCATGCAGGCAGAAGGCTGAGTTGCCTCGTGGCACCCACCCAGAATTTCTTCATCCCCCCCCAGCCCCAGGGAACATGCCCTTCCAGCTTGGGAACCCATGATCTACACTATGCACACACTATTTTTAAAGGGGGAGAGCCATATGACAGTGTGTTTCTCCCCCATTACACACACTGATGCTCTGACACTACCAAGCCTGTTTGCCATAGTTTGACCTAATAATCTCACACTGTTTTACAGTAGGGGGGTGCGTTGTTCTAATGCCCAGGCAGAGCTAGCGGAGAACTCTGAAGAGAACATTTCAGCCCACTCAGTTGGAATTCCTGTGATCAGTTTTCCATGGCGGCACTTTCCCTGTGCAGATATGCAATCGACCTCTCATACCATCCCTGAAAATTTATACAAGAAACAAATTTTCTATGTGGCCAAATCTACACTACAGTGATCCTTGCAAAGATTAAATCTACACCTAACACAACCCCAAAGAACTGCCTGTCCCTTTGGAAGAGTGCATCCACACAGCCGCGAGCTCTCTTCTGAAAGAATGGGCCTGGAAATGATGTGGATGGGGTCACATGGCTGGAAAACACTTCCAGGAGCACCAGCCATGTGGGGCTTTAAAAGACACCACCCAAACACCCGCTCCCTGAACATACTGCTGAGGTCTGTTGAACTGTTTACTGTGAAGCTGAGCCTGTGCCTGGTTCTGACCCTCACTTGTGTGAGACATGGACCCACAGCAGCTGTGGACCCCCAGGATTGCCCAGCTACACCTGCTGGCTGCCATTCTGGAAGTCGTCATCTGCCACCTGCAGAACTGTAGACCCTACCCTTGGGGCCCCAACCCCCTCTGCCAAGGCCTCTTAGCCCCATCTGGTGGGTCTGGACCCACCCTGTCAGCACCTACTTGTGGGACTGGGTGGTCCTGGCCAAGTGGGCCAGTGTGCACTGGCTGCAGAACTTCCAGATGAGGAGGGGCACCTTCATGGAACTCTGCACTTGGCTCACCCCCACCCTCTGACAATAGGACACCTGTATGTGGCTTGTCTTCTCCTGGGAGAAGCATATGGCCATTTTCTTGAGGAAGTTCGCCATCCCAGACAGCTAACGCTCCATCAGGCAGCAGTTTGGGGTGAAGGTGACCATCATAGCTGCTAAGCACTAAGTAAAGCATGCTGTACACCCCAGACTAGCCAGGGGTTGGGGAGGGGGCCACCAGGCAAGTGGGATCCCTGGGGACAGGGGAGGTGAGAGGGTGGGTCGGGGGAGGGGAGTCCTAGCCCTGGGGGAACTGGGATGCCCCACCCCCACACAAACCCTCTGCTGCAGGGGCTGTCCCACAGGGTGTGTGCAGAGGTCCCAGGGGGAGGGGTATGGGGAGCAACCCAGAGGATGGGGCTCTGAAGGGGGCATGGCGAAAGGGCCCTGGAGGGGGCTGAGGGAGTGGGATGTGAGGGATCAGGGGCACCTCAGTCACACTCACAAGCCTGCCCACTCTCTGCTCCCTGTGGGTCATCTGAGCCATCAAGTGGGTGCTCAATCGAAAGCTGGTGCATGTCAGGGACGTGGATTTGGCCATCACAGGTTTTGCCACCCTCAGCTTTACCCATTGATTTGGGGTGATCGATGGCACACATATCACCATCTGTGCCTTGGTACACAGCAGTGGCCAATTAATTAACAGGAAGGGGTACCACTCCATCGTGTTCCAAGTCCTGGTGGATCACTGGGGCTGCTTCATGGACATTTATGTGGGCTGGCCAGGGTGGGTTTATGATGCACACATCTTCCGGAACTCTGCCCTGCCCAGAAGATGTAGGCCAGGACCTACATCCCCCAGTAGGAGCATGCCATCAGGGATGTCACCATGTCCCTCTGCATCATGGGTGAGCCAGCATACCTCTTGCAGATCTGAAGCAAGTAGCCCTACACAGGCCACCTCGTCACCTCCCAGGAGATCTTCAACACCTGCCTGGCACGGGCAAGCTACCCCATTGACTGCATATTCAGGCACTTAAAGGTGAGGCTCAGGTGCCTCCTCATGTACCTCAGTGTCAGGGAGGAGAACATTCCCCAAGTTGTGGCACCCTGCTGCACCTTCCACAACCTGACTGAGGTCAGGGAGAGGGGCATCCCCCAGGGCTGGATGACTGAGGCCAGACCTGACTCTGAGCAACCCCTGCAGTATCCGACCAACAGCCCAACTGTGGTAGGCTGTGCATTTTTCAGCACAGGGCAAAGTGACCCACACCTGGGCATCCCAAATCTGTATGCCCTCCAAATAACTTGGGACACAGAGGTGATCCCAAAAAAACAAAGCTGTATTAATAAACATATGAACATAAAGATAAAGAGCAGAGTCTTTCCCCGTGGATGCTGGGGGTACTAAGGTACTGGGGGGCTGTAACCATGTGGGGGCTTAAAACTAGGATGGGGGGTGGGGCCAGGGTTGGTAGAGAACTAATCCAGGGAGTGGGTGGAGGGCCATGAACCCCGGCAGCCATGAGAGCCCCTTCTGCCCCATGCCCAGGGTGCCCATCAGGGCATGGATGAGGTGGGAACACAGGGAGGTAGGGTTGTGGGGCCCACAAGTCCTGCCTCAGTGGGGGTATCAGAAGTGGGTGGGGCAGTGGAGTCACTGGGGGGCTGCTGCAGGAGGCCTAGCAGTGGAGGCACCAAGGGAGGCCAGTGCAGGGGCAGACAGAGGCTCGTTCAGCTGCTCAAGCAGGGATGTGTACACTGTGTGCAGCAGGCCCAACATCTCCGCCTTGTCCAGGGCCAGCTGCCACTGGACCAGGGTGTTCTGATGGTGGAGGGCAGATGTATAACCCACAGCCTTTTTGTCCCAGATGTCATGTCAGTGCCTCTGGGCACGGGCTCCCTGGGGTGCAGGCAATAGGGCAGGTCCAGGCCCTGCTCTGGGATCCAGAGCGCCCCTAGGCTAGATGGGACCGACTAGCCCAGGAGGTGTGCCAGAGCTCCCCCACTCTTGCATGCTGCTGCTATAACAGAGAATGGGGGGGAAGGGGAGGTCAGTCCCACATAGTGGCTCAGGAGGCTGTGCCCCATGTCAACATGCCCATCTGCCCCACCCATGACCTTAGGGATGTGCAGGGCCCCAGGGTGGGGGCCGGGTTTCCCTGAAATGTGGCCCATGCTGTGCATGGGCCAGTCCATGCCCAAGGGATGATGGAAGCTATGGCAGGTACCTTAAGGACCCTTTCCAGAACCACTGCTAGCAGAGGAAGGGGCAAACAGGCATGCAGAACCGCTCTGCTAGGTAATGGATGGGTTGGATGCAGCCATGCCCCCTGGGTCCTCTGGCACATGCATGTGGCTAGTGGCACTGCCCAGAGAGTGATAGGTGCCACCTGTGGGAGCTTCCACCAGATATGGGCATGCCGCTAGCTTGGCTGTTCAGGGCAGGATGTCGACCATGTGGCTGGGGGCAGCCCTACTCCCCCAAGGGGCTGTGACATGCTGTGCACCTACTGGAGAGTCCCTCAAACATGCTGGGAGTTGTTCAGCCTGAGGTGGACCAGCTGGAGGAGGCAGAGGGGACCTCAGTCACCATGGACCCCCTCGGATGATTCATCCACAGATGGGACCTGCAGCTCTAGGGTGCTGACCTGGAAGGAGGGTCCAGCCTCTTCTTCACTGGGCTCTGTCTCTCCCTCCATGGCTGATGGGGACTCCAGGACCACCATGTCAATGGGACTGCCGGGTGGAGCGCTGTCTTTACCTGCTAGAAGCTCCTGCAGCTCCCTGTAATGGACCAGCCAGCTGGGGCCTGCCCAGACCACTTAGCACTGTCCTGTTCTTTGACTTTGCAGAGGACCTGTTCGGTGGTCCAGTCAGGGTAGCCTCGGGCAGTAAGTCCTGTTGCCAGGCAGGCAAAAGCAAGGGCATTGGAGCAGTGGCAGGTTGTGTCCCTCAGGACCTCCTCCTCCTGCCAGAGCCTCAAGAGGTCCTGGATCTCTGGCTCGGTCCAGGAGGGGTGCCATGTGCTTGTTGCCCCAGCCAGCCTCCTGGCTGCCCCCTGTCAGTTCCACTGGGGGGGGGTCATCTCACCACAGAGTGGCTGGCTGCTGGTCATGGGGCCTCTCGCTGACTCTGGGGTGTCTGAGGGGCATGTCTGGCAGGACTACATGTACTCACAGCCTCACCCCCTCAGCTTTCTGCCATGGGGCTTCTGGGTCATTTCAGCATTTAAAGTGGTTGGGAGCAGAGACCAGAGGGCTCCACAGGTGCTGGTCACAGTGTCTCCACACTTTGGCCAGCCAGTGATATGGTTGCAGCTGCCTGGCCACTGGTCATGTTTGGTGCAAGCAGCTGGCCATGAGGGGATGGTGCACAGTAACCCATGGCCCTGACTCTGCATGATCTCAGCCCCATGCCCCAGGGAGCCAGGTCACAACAGCAGTACACAGACCTGGGGTCACATGGCCGCCAAGCCCTTCTGGGGGAATCATGACATGTGCACCCATACAGGGCTCCCTGGTGTTACCAGCTCTGGTGTGTGTTGAGGAGCTTCTGGGCTAGCGTGGCCTTGAGACAACCTGCACAGTGCCCTCCCTATGCATTCCAAGGGAGGCCAGTGGAGCTGTCTGCCCAGTGCAGGGAAAGCAAGGCATTGCACACAGCTGAGTCCTGGGCCCCAGAGACATGGACCTTCTACCTCCCCATGACCTAGTTGCTGGTCTCCCACCTGACCACCAGTGTGTATGTGTTTCAGGTGCCAGTGAATGTTCTGATCTCCCCCAGGGCAGGACCCTGGCCCCCAGTGCCCCCCCACCCCAGCCTGACAGCCACAGTTGCTGCCCCATGGCCAAATCCACCTGGTGGGACTGGGTAGTCATCCGTGAATGGGATGATGCACGCTTGCTGTGGAGTTTTTGCATGAGGAGGGACACCTTCTTGGAACTCTTCAGGTATCTTTCCCCAAGACTCTATTGCCAGGACAACTGCATACAGCCCACAGTGACCATGCAGAGGGGTTGGCCATCACCTTCTGGAGGCTTGCCACCACACACAGCTACCAGACAGAGAAGTGGCAGTTTGGGGTGAGCAAAGCAACTGTAGTCACTGCCCTCTACCTGGTAAGTCCTGCCCCAGTTGCACCCCTAGCACTGGGACTGGGGGTGGTGAGGCCTGGTCCTGGGTACCTGTACCACCACAGCTGGAGTGGGGCACTGCTAGAGGGGCTTCCCCACCAGAAAGGGGGTTTTCCCTGCATGACCCGGGTATGGCAAGTCCAGGAGGGGCCAGGGCAGCCATGTGCCCAGCCATGAGCATGCCCATCCTCCATCTCTGGCAGGTGATGGGGGCCATCACTCATGAGCTGCTCTGGGGGCTGGTGCATGTCAGGGTCCTGGATGATGTGGTCACACTGTTTTGGCATGTTCCACACAATGCACAGCATCATCCACAACGTGGACTGGGACCCTGACTGCTACGTGAACCCCATAGGCTATCATTCCATTATACGGCAGGCACTGGTGGACCATTGTGACCACTTTATGAACATCTGCATGAGCAGCCCAGGCCTGGCCCATGAGGCATGAGTGTTCCGAACATCCAGCCTATACCACAGGATGGATGCCAGGACCTACTTCCTTCAGCTAGAGTGTGCAGTTGGGAATGTGATCATGACCCCTGGTGTGGTCGATGATCCAGGCCGTCCCCTGCTGCAGTGGCTGATGCAGCCCTATGCTGGGTGTCCTGAACCCTCCCAGGGGATCTTCAATGGGTGCGTGGCCCATGTACCCAATCCCATGGAGTGTACCTTTGCCCACTTGCAGGTGAACTTTCAGAGCCTCCTGACATTCTTGAATGTTGGGGTGGGGAAATCCCTCAGGTTGTGTTGACCTGCTGCATCCGCACAACCTCAGTAAGAGCAGGGAGGGCTGCTTCCTTTGGGCCTGACTGGATAAGGCTGTCTTCGCCTTCGAGGAGCCGAAGGTGGCCCCTGGGCCCAGCGACAACCTCATGGTGCTCTGCATTTGGGATGCCCACCTGCCAGAGTTCATCTGTGAGGCCCCATGAGTGGTCCCTGAGTGGCAGGGGCTGGTTCCTCATGGACTGTAGGAGCTGATCTACCTCAGCCTTGCCACACACCCCATCTCCCTCCGGCCCAGCCTTCCCCCACTTCCAGGCACCAGGGACACAAGAGATGCTGGCTCCTTGAGCAGGCTTTACGTATATTGCTGCAATGGCCCTTTTGGGGCACTGGGTACTGTAGCTGACTTAGATAGCTCTTCGCATGAAATAAATAATGATGATGATGATGATGATGATGATGATGAAAGGTACACCAAGCTTGCTCTGTGCCATTCTACATTGCTGGTGGTGTAGGATGGGGATGAGGACATGGGTCTGTGGGTAGGTGCAGCCCAGGCTCCCGTGGGGCTTTGGAGGGCAGAGATCCCTCCAGTGGTTGGGTGGGTGGGTCTCCTCTGGCCCTTGGGTGGTATGGTTGGCTGGGTAGGGTGAGATGACGTATTGTCTGAGCATCTGGGTGGAGGGAGCCATTCCCCAGGCCCCCATGAGAACAAGCTAGTAGGAGGGGGATTTGCCCAGACACAGGGGCCCCTACATGTGTTGCATGTGGGCTGTGTGTGGCTGGTCCATTCCCAAGGCACTCCCTGCAGATGTGTGGCTCACAGTGCCATCTGCGGATGTCACATGTGGGTGGGCATGCATGTTGGGGTGGTGCTGCTGCTTGGGAGCCCCTGGGATTCAGTCCTGGCCATGTTGCTGGCATGCTGGGGTAGGGACAGGGATTTGCTATGATCACATGAATATTTCTCTGCATGGTACCTCCATGTGTCGGGGCTGCTGTGTGGTGTCCCTGCTGTGGGGGGCATGGGGCTGCAGGTGTCCGCCCACAACAGGTGGTTGTGGGGACATGCGGGCACCTGGTCCATGTCCCTGCTCATGAGGTGCCATCACTTTGTTGTGATGGGGTCTGCAGGACTCACTGACGCTTTAAGGGTGGCTGGGGCACCGGGCCACAGAGCTCCACTGGTGCTGTGTAGATTGTCTCTGTGCTCCCTACAGCCTGTGCTATGGCAGACTGTTCTTTCGAAAGAGGTGCTCACGAAGCATCTACATGCACTTTCTTCCAGAAGAATCTTTTGGAAGAGGAAGCTCTTCCTGAAATGGGAGCAGAGTACGGACTCCAGAAGAGATGACACATTCTTCCAGATTCCTTTTGGAAGAACAGCTTTTCTGTGGAGACACTCCTGGGATCTTCCAGATGAGCGCTGCCTTCTTTCAGATGAATTTTCCAGTGCACCCACGGCCTGTGTGTGTTTGAACGGGGAGAGGGAAAGGAAATGTTGAAATATATGTTCACTTCTCTAATGTAGAATTACAAAAAAAAGTGAATCCTGATATATAGCATAAGGGAAACTCAATTTTTGTATGCTGCTATACTAAAAATATTCAGAGCTGCTGATAGAATTGTCAGTCACCTGGGCAAGATGTGTAGCATGGAGGGAGTGAGAAAAGCTCTGGAACCCCTCAAGGGGTGAGTCTGCAAGCAGAAGAGGGGGAGCTGGGTGTCAGTCTCCCCCAGCCAGCCCTCCTGCGCGGCCCAGCCCACGCAGCCCAGAATTCTAATGGTGATTTAAAGCAGCTCTGACCATAGTCATAGACTACATATCAGAGCTACACAATTTAAATTGAGTTAACTATTACCAAATTACTTACTTTATGCTTACACAAATACTTACACTGAGGTAATTTCACATGAAAGAGATTCCTGTTGAATGGTTGTTATGAGATAGAGGTTACTCCACAAAACTGGGATCCACGAAGGAAGAAGGGACACACCTACACATTGCTATAGTGATCCTACAGCTTGAAGTGGTATTGCTTTTTCCTGTTGTGGCTTTCTGCATATCAAACCTGTTTCTAAGGATCCTGGGAAAAGCAAACTGCTTGTTCCGTGTATGGAACACATCCCACATGATTTTGAGAAAACCTCTCCAGGAGAACCTTAGAGTAGCTTTTGCTTTCCAAAACTCCTTCCTGCAATTAGTTCTGTGGGAAGTGCTGCTCTGGTAATGGTAGAGTATGTCAGCACAGCCAAGCTACTGGCTGAGGCTGGGGCTAGGTCTTGCACAGGCGGAAGAAACCTGTCAGAACTAACTGGCACCTATGAGTACCCTTTACAGGACAGTGATGTTGAGCAGACTGCACTGGACGCTTTCATTATAAAAGTAAATCCAGACCTTGGGGTCACAATGTTAGGCCATTGCTTGTGGATTGGCTAGACTGATAGTTGGTAGATAATTAACTTAGGACAGGCTCAGCAATGAATCATCATGATGCATTCCAGCCAGGTTAAGTCTTGCCATTTGTTGAAAAATTTTCACAAGGGACCAGGCCCACTCCATCCTATATCACTTCCCCAAATCATGTTCCTCCATTTTTATAAATGAAGACAGATGGAGCAAAGAGGTGAGAAATATTGAGAAAGAAGAAATATCTTTTCTCTAATACTGCAGACAGCAAAGGTAGCAACAGATTTCAGAAAGAAGGTTGGAGATGTGATGGGGTGTAGCCATAGAAGTTCCCTTGGAATATTCCCTGGTGTGCTGATCAGGCCACCGACACCTGCTTTCTCACTCTCTGGGGCTCCCTGATGCAGGATCCACTGGTCTCCCACAGCAAAGGCACAGAGAAATGCTGACACGGATTAAGCACAGCTCTGGTCCCTCTGGTCCCTCTTTATAGCTTTCCCCTGTGGAGGGAATTCTACTGTTCTCTTTCTTTAAAAGTATAGTCCAAGATGGAAATTGTCACCTAAGTGAATCGCCAGTCCCAGTCCTTTTTAGGCAATGAACAATAGGTGCAGTTCTGGTGCAAAGTCCATACAAAATCAACTCCCAAAAGGGATCAAAACCCCAGATTAATCTATCTCTGTGCAAAACGGTTGCAAAAGGAGGGCTCACTGAGTAAGCCCCCATTATCAATGAAAGGGAGATATGCCTAGTGGTAGCTCTCCACAAGTAATAATTTAAACCGGGTTTGATTATAAACAAAATAGATTCTGTTAAGCAAAAGAGTAAAATTTACATGATTGTAAATAAAAACAGGCAGATCAAAGTAAGCTATCTAATCTAACAAAGGAGAAAATGTTTAACTAATTCTATGATTGTGAGTTCTTCTCCTAAACAGCTACATTTATATCTGGTGAAAGCTTGAAGTCAGAAATGATCTTTGTCGTGACTTGGGTCTTGTAAACTGTAACATTCTTCTGTTTCTCCTTAGGGTGTGAAAGGCAATTTCAAAGGCAGGCTGAAGATAAAAATTGAGAAACCCTGGGTCCTTCTTTATGTTTTCTCCTGTGGAGAGAATTCCACTGTTCTTTTTGTGTAAAAGTACAGTCCAAGATGGAAATTGTCACATGAGTGAATTGCCAGTCCCTCTCCTTTTTAAGCAATCAAACATTGCCCACTCATTGCTCTGAATGTTCTCAACAAAGTTATTCAGGTGTAGATTGATACAGAATAAGATATTTTGTCTGCTAAGTACTGCTTTCCCTGCATAAGCCATGCTCTTACAATAAGGTAGCCAAACCTGCTGATGACGTCTTCACAGAGACAAACATTTGGAATACAGATATGCACACAATACTTTTAATATCAACTACATAAACAATATTTGCACAAAAATGGTTTTTTTCAGATTCAACAGATGATACCATTTAAAATAATAGGTTACAAAAGGCATTTTGTCCAAAGCATTCCTGACTTGTGCATATTTAGATTTATAAGCATGGGGTGGGGATCCATTATAGAGTATTTTTTGGAAAATAGTGGTATTATGTAACAAATACAGTTTTTGGTAGACTATAGAGCAATTCTAATAATAATGAATCTCCTTGTCCAAAGTGTTATGGGAAATCTTGTTCTTCCTAAAGATTTTCCCTCTCCCTGTGTCTACACATGCCCCTTCCTTTCGAAAGGGACATGTTAATGAGCGGGTTCAAAATATACTAATGAGGCGCTGAAATGAATATGCAGCGCCTCATTAACATAATGACAGCCACGGTGATTCGAAAGTGTGGCTTTTTGAATTGCACTTGGCCCATGGAGATGGGACCTTCTGAAAGGACCCCCCCAGTTTTCAAAAGCCCTTCTTCCAATCACCAGAAAGCCGCACTTTCAAATCGCCGCAGCTGCCATTATGCTAATGAGGTGCTGCATATTCATTGCAGCGCCTCATTAGCATCTTTTGAACCCGCTCATTAACAAGGCCCTTTCGAAATGAAGGGGCACGTGTAGACTTAGCCTCTTTGTTTTATTATTTGTTTATTACATAAAATAATGAACTTATAAGTTCAAATTTACTGATATTCACCTGATAAGATGCTCTGTTCAGTACATTTGTTATTGTGGACATAGATGTTCATGTGAGATGTCCTTTACATGATGTATAAGAAAAGACATTTTGAATTCATATGTGATATTAACATCTCTGTAGTTAGAATAAAGTTACATTGTTCCTATTTTTTCTGCCACCTTCTTCTTTGTTTAGTTTTGTTTTCATAACTTGTTTTGGGTTGATATGTTCTGTCATTTATCTCCAGACTGATGCCAGCAGGAAGAATATAAAAGGAATAAGTTTAAGGGAAAAGTATTATGGAAATGTACCTTTTAAGCTTTATTTCTACAGTAGTTTAAGATTCCTGATAAAGCTTTAATTCTCTCCTCTAGGCAGTTTTGTGAGCTGATTTATGTACTTCATTCATAGCAATAGATTTCCCTGTGATAGAAAAATAGGAATAAACAAATATCTTTATTGGTCCCCAGCACCATTCAAAAATACTAAAACACTAAATATCTATAGAACATTAAAACTAATATTTTATTTTAATGCTGCGCAAGGGGACAGGAAAATGGCAAGGAAAGCAGTGGGGTAGAATAAATTAAAATAACTTAGAAGCCACAGAGGTACCCTTATGTTTTGTTTAATTTAAACAAAATATGAAACAGTTATGGAAAGATTCTGATGTGATGAGTACCATCTGCTCTTATTTTGTTATATAATGATTTGCATAAAGTCTATTAAGTTTGCTGTATTGCATGCTTCAGGAATTTAATAACCCAGAATTATGTATGATATACAGTACATAGCAACAAATTGTAATAAGCAGAAATTGTATTTCTAACTGCAAATTCTTATAGAAAGGAATATGCAGGTTTTCTTTAAAAATTCAGCTGTCGCAAATAATTTCCATGACTTTTTTCTTCAGTAATTAATTTTTTTTAATTGCTAGAAGAGATCGTGTAATAATTCCACATTCCCAATGCATTAGAGCATAAAATGATAGTATGTTCACCTGGTATTTCTGTATCAGTAGACTTTCCTCACCATCACATTTTTTTGAATAAATATTGGTGCAAAGATTTCTTAATTGTTGTGAAGATATACTGAGTTTGATTCTGGTCTCACTGACGTGTTTTGTTGAGAAGGTTAAGCTCCTCTGAAGTTAGAGATTTTATTACTGTATTTTATTTTACTTTATTTTATTAGTGTTATAAAACCAGGAAAGCTTATTGGATCAATCCAATAATTGATAATTTATTTCAGCTTAGTAGGCAGAACAGGGCTTTCACCTCTCCTAAGTGTAAGCTGTAAAGACTTCAAGAAAATAGTGTTTATTTAGTAATAGAAAGAGTGTTGCCTGGGCTTTACTCTATTGCTGGGTCCACACAGCATGGTTGTCCCAGAAGGTCAATGCTAATAAGCAGCCTTGGAATTGCAAATGGCTGAAAAAATTTTGGGGTAAGGGCCCTTCGAAGTTTTGCAAGTACTTCCAAGTCTCTGCAGCTATGCAGCATGCTGGTGCTTTGAAGGTTGCAACTTCAAATTTGCCAAGGCGAGAATTAGCCTAATGAGGTGCTGCATACTCATCGCAGAAGATGTCGAATGTAGACACAGTCATAATATATGTTTTCTTATGAAGATTACCAATAGTTTGTCTATGGCTTCCATTCCTGTTGCTATGGGCTGTTTAAACTCTCTCAGATATCTTTTTATCTTTGTTTCTTGGCTGAGCTGTTGCCTCTTGAACAATATATAATTAAACTTTGGTGCATTCAAAACTCACGAGGCTCCATGAAAGAAGACATCATATATTCCTGAATTACAAAGGAATCTCACAGCTTTTCTTCATTTATTTATGGGATCCTCTATAATACCTATGTTAAGGAACCTGTGCGGCAGTTTTTTCATAATTATGACAGGAGCCAGAATTTACATGATTACTAGAATGTCTAAAATAAGTCTATGGATCACACTTGTTTCTGCTGGTTCTACCTATTTTGTACTATCTCTTTAAAGGCTTTAATTGAAGAGTTATAGCTCGAGTTTGTCCCTTGAATTGGTGTTTCGATGACACAAAATTCCACTCTAAGGCTACGTCTACATGTGACGCCAACATCGAAGTAGCTTATTTCGATGTAGCAACATCAAAATAGGCTATTTCGATGAATAACGTCTACACGTCCTCCAGGGCTGGCAACGTCGATGTTCAACTTCGACGTTGCGCGGCACCACATCGAAATAGGCGCTGCGAGGGTACGTCTACATGCCAAAGTAGCACACATCGAAATAAGGGTGCCAGGCACAGCTGCAGACAGGGTCACAGGGCGGACTCAACAGCAAGCCGCTCCCTTAAAGGGCCCCTCCCAGACACAGTTGCACTAAACAACACAAGATACACAGAGCCGACAACTGGTTGCAGACCCTGTGCCTGCAGCATGGATCCCCAGCTGCCGCAGCAGCAGCCAGAAGCCCTGGGCTAAGGGCTGCTGCCCACGGTGACCATAGAGCCCCGCAGGGGCTGGAGAGAGAGCATCTCTCAACCCCCCAGCTGATGGCCGCCATGGAGGACCCGGCAATTTCGACGTTGCGGGACGTGGATCGTCTACACGGTCCCTACTTCGACGTTGAACATCGAAGTAGGGCGCTATTCCGATCCCCTCATGAGGTTAGCGACTTCGACGTCTCGCCGCCTAACGTCGAAGTTAACTTCGAAATAGTGCCTGACGCGTGTAGCCGCGACGGGCGCTATTTTGAAGTTAGTGCCGCTACTTCGAAGTAGCGTGCACGTGTAGACACAGCTTAAGAAAGGCAAATCTGAATCTGTTGTAACAGGGTGAGGCCTGGGAGCAACATACAAGCAGAAAAGGAGCTTGAAGCAGCCCTGACAACCAGGCAGAGTGGGAGTAGCCCAGGAAGCACTTGCCATAAATCAATTAGAACCAGCTGGTTCCCCTTGAGGGTGCCTTTTAAAAATCTTCCCCCAGTAGGGCAGGGGGTGGGGCAGAGTGTAGGAGGAGGTCGGAGAGGAGTGTGGACAGATGGACGGACAAGGAGGGCATTAGAGACAGGTGCAAACAACTAATAGTAATACCAGAGACATCAGAGGCAGTGAACGGCTCCCGCAGATAATCTCAAGGCTCAGCCAAAGGCTGAGAGGACTGGGTGCTCAGCCTTACCAAACTGCTTGGGGGGCTTTTACCTGCTGCCCTTCAAGTCCAGAGACAACAGCCTGAACCCTGGCAAAGGCAACTGGGTCCCACCCTACAGGACCATGAAGTCAGCAGAAGACTGGGGCCCAGGACATACACAGACCTATTCACATGTGGTGTCAGGGGTGGGATGCTTCACTGCTGTGAGACCTGTTGCAGTGGACCCACTTAGTACAGATTAAGCTGCCTCTGAGAGAAGGAGGAAAGAGAAGGTGGAGAATGTAGTTAAGTATTTGTACAGGCTACTGCAGCACAGTGGATACTACCAGGCTACCAGGATTCATATAGCTACAGAAGGAAATGAACAAGCTGCTGATAAGCCAGGCTGGCCAGGTCTGAGCGACCCTGCAGGAGGAAATGATGCAGTTGAAGGCTCTGACTGCCCAGGTGCATGGCCAAGATGGGACGCAATCCTTGTGGGCCAGCAGTTATCTCCAGAAGATGACAGGAGAGGATGACATGGAAGTATACCTGTTGGCCTTTGAAAGGCCAGCCGTTTGGGAAGACTGGCCCTGAAACCACTGGGCCAGCATCCTGGCCCCATTCCTGTCCAGTGAGGCACAGAAGGCCTATTTTGACATGTCCAAGGAGGCTGCCACTGAAAGTATGCAACTGAAGACCGAGATTCTATCCAGATCTGGAGTAACTGTCAGCATCAGAGCCCAGAGGTTCCATGAGTGGAAGTACCTGGTGGGCAAAGCGCTGGGGTCCTAACTACTCAGCCTAATCCATCTGGCCCAAAAATTCCTGCAGTCCAACTCCCACAACCCAGAGAAGATTATGGAAATTATTATCCTGGACCGGCATATCAGGGGGTTGTTGACTGACCTATGGGGTGGGTCTGCCAGAATGACCCCTCATCACACCCATCAGTATAGTGGCCCTAGTAGAGATACAGTTAATGGCTAAGGGTCTCTCTGGTGGGGGGGGGCGTGAAACTTGGCATGGTAAGAACCCAGGCCCAGTTCCAAGGGCCTGAATCCCTGAACCCTGGGGCAGGACTTGGTATGGGAGAAAGGAAATGGAAGAGCAATCTGAGGCAATGAAGGAACTTGGTGAGTGGGGGAAGGAAGGCCAGAGGTAAGACCTACTAGTCCAAGGAATAGGGGGACACCCCATATGGGGTATCGGTACAGTGCATGTGGGGAGATAGGGCATATAGTAGCACAATGCCCCAATATGGATGAGCCTTTGGAGTAAGACCTTAGGGCTCTCTGGGGCCCAGAAACCAGATAAATCTGGTAGGCATAATGATGGCCCCCCATAGGTACACTCGACCTGTCAAGGTGAATGGCACAGAGACCATAGCGCCGGTGGACTCAGGGAGTTCCCTCACATCGGTCTCTGGGCAGCTGGTGCTGCAGGATCATCTCTCCCAGGCCAAGTGCACAGGGATCTCCTGTATACATGGAGATAGAGGATACTATCTGGTTTTCCCTCTACAGATAGAGATACAGAGGAGTGTCTCAAGGATATCAGCAGGAGCAGTTCCAAGACTCTCATACCCTGTTGTAATCAGATGTTACTTCCTGGGTTTAGTGACCTAGTTCCTATAGGTGAAGTGACATGGTAGGGGGCGCTCCCAGTCTTCCATGAGCTTTCCCAGGACATATTCATTGATCCTTGGAAGCCCTGGAAGTCCAAGCATGACAGGACAACAGCCAAGAGACTGGACACTCAAATTCTGGCACAGAACTTAAGACAGGCCCTAGGTGGGAAAGAGGAGGAAGTGGCTGACAGCAGGGCAGCACAGGAGGTAGGAGAGCCCAAGGCCAGGCCCATCTTGGCAGGGCCTCCTGAGATGGGGAAGCAGAAGACCCCCTTAAGCTTGGAAACCTAGGGATCTTGCTCGATAATTTTGGGTAATACCAGGCAATGACCCAATGCATTAGAATGTACATAAGGAGGTATCCAAGGTAAATGGAGTCCCAGTGGATGGAAGGACCAAGGGAACTAGAACCTACTATATGATCAAGAGGGACCTACAGTACTGAGTAGTGCGGGTCCAGGACTAGGAGGTGGAACAACTCTTGGTACCCCAGAAACACTGGAGAGCCATGCAGGACCTGGCCCACAGCCATTTGTTTGGGAGCCGTCACCTAGGTGTTGATAACCCTGGTGTGGGTCTTATGATGGTTCTACTGGCCCAGGGTGTACATGGATGTTTGGTGATATTGCATCTCATTCCCTGAGCGCGAACTGCATGGACTCTGGCCACTCCTGAAAGACCCGCTGGTCGCCTTGCCTGTCCTTGAGATTCTTTTTGAATGGATCACCATGGACCTGGTGGGCTGACTGGAGAAATCAGCTTGGGGCCACCAGAGCATATTAGTAGTGCTTTGTTATCCCACCTGATACCTGTAGGTGGGGCCCCTGCAGAATACTGACTCAATAGCCTGGGAATTAACTCAGATCTTTTCAAGAGTGGGGATACCCAAGGATATTTTAATGGATCAAGGTACTTCCTTTGTCTTTATGTTGATTAAAGACCTGTGTAAACTGCTCCTCTTTCGGATCCTGAGGACGTTGGTGTGCAACCCACAGATAGATGGCCTTGTCAAGATATTCAACCACACCCTCAAGAACATGATCCAGAAGGTGGTGAGTTGGAATGGGAAAGACTGGTATACCCTTCTCCTGTATTTTATGTTCTCTGTACAAGAAGTTCCCCAGGCATCCATGGGGATTTCCCCATTTGAACTGTTGCATGTGCAGCATCCTAGACCTGGCCAAAGAGGTCTGGGAGGGACAAACAAACCACAGGTGCAATATCATTGAGCATGCCCTCCAGATGAAGAACAGGATCACCCGGGTTACCCCCATCACAAGACAGCACCTGGAAAAGGTCCAGGAAGCCCAGCAGACCTACTACGACTATCAGGCAATGGTCCAGACATTCCAGATGGGAGATTGGGTAATGGTATTGGTCAGGACAGCATAGAGCAAGATTCTTGCCAGGGGTCAGGATCCCTATGAAGTGGTTGAGGTGCTAGGAGGGGTAGATTATAAGGTGTGACAACCATGTGCCTGAAACCAAAGCTAATGTACCATATTAAACTGTTGAAACCCTGGCAGGAATGGGAAGTACAGCTGACAGCCTTGGGGATGGCAACACCAGAAGAAAGTGTTGAAGAAAGCCCACAGAAGCAAGTGCGGATCTCCCCAGAGTTAACCCCCAGCCAGTGGGCGTAGGTGCTTAACATGCTGGAGCCACACAGAGAGGTGTTCTCGACAAAACCTGGGAGGACCACTAAGGTTGAACATCACATCTTCAGGGACCAGGAGTTAGTTTGAACATGAGGTCCCAGTGGATGCTGCAGGCAAAACAGGTGGAGATCTGGAAGGAAGTGAGAAAGGTATCATGGAAGAATCTCACAGCCAATGGTACAGCCCAGTAGTTCTGGTGCTAAAGTCCGAAGGCAGCATCACATTCTGCAATGATAGCAGGAAACGGAAAGAGTTGTCCAAGTCTGACGTCTATATTATGCCCTGAGTAGATCAACTAATCAATCAGATGGGAAAGGCTTGCTTTCTATTCACCCCTGACCTGACGAAGGTGTACTGACAGATCCCCTGGGCTGGGGAAGCCAGAGAGAAGACAATGTTTTCCACAGTGGAGGGCTTATATCAGTACACAGTCCTCCTGTTTGTGTGGCATGGACCCCACATTCAAGAAGCTCATGGACAAGCTACTGCGGCGTACAGGGCAGCTTATATTGAAGATGTCGTTATACATCTCCCAGACTCAGACATGCACCTCAAAAGGGTGAAGGCCATACTGGGCACTTTGAGGAAGGCTGGCCTTACTGCAAACCCTGCAAAATGTGAGATGGGTTTAGCAGAAGCCAAATACTTGGAGTGTATTATGGGAAAAGGCATAGTAAGGCCCCAGCTGAATAATGTAATGGTCATACAGCATTTGCCACAGCCCATCTGAAAGAAAAAGGTTCAGGTGTTTCTGGCAGTAGTGGGGGTACTACCAGAGGTTTATCCCCCACTTTGCTTCCCAGGTGTGTCCCCTGACAGACCTAATGAAAGCCTGTGGACTGGAGGTGGTGAAATGGACCCGTGAAGCAAAGGAAGTGCTGAAATAACCTCTGTTCAGTAATCCAGTGCTCATAGCCTCAGACTTTGAGAGGGAGTTTCTGCTCCAGACTGATGTCTCAGAAGTTGGGTTGGGTATGGTACTGTCCCAAACAGTTGGGAATGAAGAGCACCCCATCCTGTATGTAAATCCACATATAGCGATGCACATTTCTTAGAGCTGGAAGAGACCTTGGAAGGTCATAGAGTCTAGTCTAGGACCAAGCAACCAACCCTGACATTTTTTTTAAACTAGTTGCCCCAGACCCCGAAATGCCCCCCTCAAGCACTGAACTCATAACACTGGGTTTAACAGGCCAATGCTCAAATGACTGAGCCCTCCCTTCTCCTGAAGCTCTGCTCCAGGGAATGAAACTATGCTATCGTAGAGAAATAGTGCCTTGCAGTGAAGTGTGCCATGGAGAGTCTATGATATCATCTTCTTGGGCAACAGTTCACTCTCATTACGGACTATGCGCCCCTGCAGTGGATGCCCCAGAATAAGGACAGGAATGCAAAAACAACATGGTGGTTCCTGACCCTTCAACGTTTTCACTTTCACATGCAACACAGGGCTAAAACCCAACATGATAATGCAGATGGCCTGTTGGGGGTGCAATGTCTGTTGTTTCAAGTAGCCCAACCCCTTAATGTTGAACAGGGAGAGGGATGTGTGACAGGGTGAGGCCAAGGGAGCAACTTCCAAGAGGAAAAGCAGCTTGAAACAGCCCTGGCAATCAGGCACAGTGGGAGCAGCCAGGGAAGAGGCTTTCCTAAATCAAGAAGGCCCAGCTGATCCCATTTGTAGGGCATGTGGGAGTGGAAGAGTGCAGGAGGAGGTGGGAGAGGAGTGTGGAGATTCAAACAAGTAAGGAGGGAGCTAGAGAAAGGGGCAAATAACTAATAGAAACACCAGAGTCAGCAGAGGCAGTGAGAAGCTCCCCCAGGTAACCTGGAGGGTCAGCCAAAGGCTGAGACGGCTGGGTGCTCAGCCCAACCAAACTGGGGGGCAGGTGGCTTTTATTCTCTTCACTTTGAGTCCAAGGACAAAACCTGAACCCTGGCAAAGGCAACCAAGGTCCACACTACAGGACCACTGACTGAGCCTTGGACTGGGGCGCAGGAGATACATGGACCCTGTCACACAGTCTATAATAAGTTCTTCAGTACTCTTCTAATGACTTGCTCACTTTGCTCCACCACCACCTCTTCCTCCTTTTTAGTAAAGGCTCTAGTCTGCCTACATTCTGATCAGCCAGACATATTTACTTTTCAAGATAATCAAGATGGGGTTTTGCTCGGTGGTAGCACAAAAGGGAAAAATGGTGCAAAATAACTTTTAAAGAATTCTAAGTTTTTCCTTAAAGTATGTTTTGTTTAGAAAGCAGAGCTCACTGGTACTGTTCCAGCCATCTTTCTCCTCCTAGACTTTACCCTCTTATGCTTGGTTATTTTTTCATCTAAATGAAAATGTCACAGAGTCCTATTTGAATTGTAGCTAAAAATGTTGCCCTTAAACTCAAGCATCTATTGCTTTTGATCTGTCAAAAGGCAGATGGCCTGAACAAGTGTAAACTGCATTGGGTTATTGAGGTAAATTGAACTACACTCAGAATCCACAGACTGGATTAGTGTGGTTTCTTCAATTCAAATGGCATTACAGTTAGGCTCCTTTGGAAGGAGCTGTGTCTCCTTCTGCAGCTGGAAAGAAAGTGCATAGAATAAACTCTCAAGTTATGCCAAGGTTATGTTTCTGCAATCCCTCCCTCTGCATAACTTGAACTTTTGCGCAAGTTGTGGGGGGATCGGAGCCAGGCTGCAGCCTGGTTCCCATCTCCCCTGGGCTTTGGGGAGCCAGGAAACTGACCAGCCCAGCAGGACTGGTCAGTTTCCTTGCTCCCAGAGTCGCAGAGAGCCAGGAACCAGGGGCAGCCTTGTTCCTGTCTTCCCATCACTTGTCACTTGTGGGACTGGGAAACTGACAAGCTGGTCAGTTTACCAGGTCCTGCAAGTGGCAGTGAGCTGGAAATCAAGAATCAGCCTGGCTCCTGGCTCCCCTCCACTTGCAGAGAGGGGAAACTGAGCAGAACAGCAGCCTTGGTAAGTTTCCTGACTCCAGACAGTGGAGGGGAGCTGGAAACCAGGGGCAGCCTGGCTCCCAGCTTCCCTCCATTCCTGGGAGCCAGGAAACTAACCAGGGGTGTTGCCCTGCTCAGTTTCCCAGCTCTGCAAGCTGAGGGGAGCTGGAAACCAGGCCCCACAGCTCCACAGACTGGGAACCACTCCTGTCAAGGGCAGGAGCCTCAAGTCAGGCTGCCCTCCCTGACAGGAGTAGGGGAAAAACTGCTTCTTACAGGGATGGCAGCCTGACTTGCAGCTTCTACCCTTAACAGCAGCAGCTGCTGCCCCTGACAGGAGCGGATTCCCCACTACCATCAGGGATGGCAGCCTGACTTGTGTCTGCTGCCTCTGACAGGAGCTGTTTCCTACTCCTAACAGGGGTGGCAGTTGCGTTAAACTGAGACATACGTAATTTGATTATGCATCTCTCAAGGGTTTATTGTATCCTACTTTTTAAAGTAATGTAATCTAAATAAAAGAGACACCACTTTTACTGGAGAATCTGAAAATCATATAATTTTAAACCATAGTTGCCTTGAGGTAACAGTAACAAGATGTCCTCACATTTCTGAATATATTAGTAATCATTTTTTAAATGAGCAATACTCTAAAAAGACAATAGAGCTGGATCAACAGTAGTTCAAAGAAAGCAGGGAACAGGGATCACCTGAGTCCATTAACCTGTCACCTAGATGCATAGAAGCAGAGTACATGTGCTAACAGTGCAGCAAGGCACAGTTAGACAACATGACCAGCAGGCAATTCCCACAGTACCAGAAGCAGAACTATACATGACATATGTGCCTAAGCTATAAATAGCGTAAGCTGTGTTTACAGGATATAGCACCACATGGCAAGAAGGCCTGGGTTATCATAGTGAAGGTGAGTCCAACATATTTTTTTCTCCTGTAAAGATAAAATACACTGGCCCATGCAGTTCCATTTATGAAAGCATTATATTTACATTACATTTGTCTTAAGAAAATATCACAGCAGTTGTTGCATTAAAAAGAAAAAACCTCTGAGATATTATCTTGTGTTTAGTTTGCTCAAAGAAGTATAGCACTTATTTTTTATTTATAAAATTTGATGTAAATGTCTAAAAAAGTGTCTTTTGGGTATTTGGCATAGTAGGTAGGACTTACTTATGTCGTCATTTGTTATTTTAACTTGCAATGAGGCTCCATTCAGCGTGCTGACAATTCCTACTGGCTATCTAGGTATGAGCTCTGCACATCAGTATGCCCTCTCCTGGTGGTGCCTTGTTGGCCATCACATCTACATGCACACCAAGGACTATGACATCGTCTTCATGATGCATCCTGATAAATATGCCCCAATCTGCGATCTCCCCTTCTGGGAGATAGTGCAGCAGTCCAATGGCCCCGAAACTGTGGCAAATGGGGCTAAGGGGGATTGGGACTGTCCATGCTCAAGTTCCAAGCCCCAACATCTTCTGATCCACAGTCACCTACTGCATTCCTTTGTCTCAATTACCACTTCATTTCCCTTGGGTCACCTACACATATTCACAGTCTCAGCAGCTCTTCTGAAGTACCTTCCCAAATCCCCACTTCCCTGCTTGTTCTGCTCTGTCCAAGGTGTCATCTTCTCTTGACCTTCATGGCACACAGTCCTCCTTCCTTGAGTTCAGGGGATTAAATTCCTCTGCTCTGCCCTAAGATTTTTCTTTTATGGGCCTGCTGAGTCTTTATTGGCTGCTCTTCACAACCTCTCTCCTATTGGCCAGCCTCCCAGGGTTCTATTAAACACTTATGTGCTGGTATTGGGCAGATGCCCCATCATGCAGCTCTAGAGTTCTGAGGAAAAAAAAACAAAACCAAAAAAAAAAAAAAAAAGCAAACAAGAAAACCCTGACCATGTAAAAACTACTTCTGTGAGGTTTCATTACATGTTTCTTGTGATATTTTTACTCAAATGAAAGGCAGCTTCTACAGTTGAAAAGCTGATTTTTCATAAGAAAAAAGAAACTTTCAGAAAATAAATGCACATAAATAAAAAGTGTCAAAGAGTCTTCCATATTCACAGTAAAAATGTACCTACCATCAACTGGTTACATGACATCCACAATCAACTTTGTGAAGGTGTAGAATTTGTCATCAAACTATGAAATGGAAGTGTTGTTTATAGATGGAACAAGCATTGAACCTATTCTCAATCTGCATGTAGGTACCATTTTTCTTGTTACTACCATTCAAGCAACACAGGGTGCAGGGAGGGTTGCAGCATTTTCTGCTTTCTATTTTAAACTCTGTGCAATGTGCTCCTTTTTTTTTTTTTTTTGAACTTAAGTGGGCTCTGCAGCATAGTTCCATGCTGGGATGAATTTAATTATATAAAGCAAAAAGGAGGTCTTTTAACATGGACTTTTTCCTTCCTCCTATGTATGATATAAGAATAATGTAATTTCTATATGTTTACAGAATCTTAATATAATAAAAATGTACACACCTTAAATCGACTCTTTATCAAAAACCACCCTTCACCTAAATAGGAAAAACAGTAAGCTCTTTGACTACGTTTTGCTCATGAACTTTTTCTCATCCATATCCTCATCTTGTGATAGTCTGGCTCATAATCTTTGCTGAAAAAAGAAGGTTTTGACCTTGTCTTATTGAGCTTTTGTGGTGAATTAGGTGCTTGTTACTGGGGACTGCTGTTCTTCAGAAACTGCACATTTACACACAATATAAATTTCAGAGCTGCTCAAGATGAGAATCCAAAGCTCTCATGAGAAGTCTAACACAAGTAATTAAAGTATTACAGTCATTGAAGACACTCAGACATGAGTGAACAGAATAATAAAAACATGAAAAAGTATGCCAACTTTTTCTCACTTACACTCATGTACATCACAATTAACAGCACTGAAGTTAATAAAGTAAAATGGATCTGCATTAATGTAGCTGATTATTTTGACCAAGTTCTCTCCCTGTCCTTTATTAAGACAGATTTTGTTGTGACATTAACTGACATGAGAAAATGACCCTGTAGTCTTAAAAGAGTCTATACACAGGAATAGCAACAAAGGGTCCTGTGGCACCTTATAGACTAACAGAAAAGTTTTGAGCATGAGCTTTCGTGAGCAAAGACTCACTTCATCAGATGCTGGTCATGGAAATCTGCAGAGCCAGGTATAAATAAGCCAGAGCAAGGCTGGGGATAACAAGGTTAGCTCAGTCAGGGAGGATGAGGCCTACTACCAGCAGTTGATCTGGAGGTGTGAACATCAAGGGAGGGGAAGCTCCTTTTGTATTTAGCCAGCCATTCGCAGTCTTTGTTTAATCCTGAGCTGAGGGTGTCGAATTTGCAGATGAATTGTAGCTCAGCAATTTCTCTTTGGAGTCTGGTTTTGAAATTTTTTTGCTGTAGGATAGCTACTTTTAAGTCTGCTACTGTGTGGCCCGGGAGATTGAAGTGCTCTCCTATGGGTTTTTGTATATTGCCATTTCTGATATCTGATTTGTGTGCATTTATTCTTTCACGTAGAGACTGTCCAGTTTGTCCGATGTATATAGCAGAGGGGCATTGCTGGCACATGATGGCATAAATGATATTGGTCGATGTGCAGCTGAATGAATCCACGATGGTGTGGCTGATCTGGTTAGGTCCTGTAATGGTGTTGCTGGTGTAGATATGTGGGCAGAGCTGGCAACAAGGTTTGTTGCATGGAGGGGTCCCTGAGTTAGAGTGACTGTGGTGCAGTGTATAGTTGCTGATTAGGATTTGCTTCAGGTTGGCAGGTTGTCTGTGGGCAAGGACTGGTCTGCCTCCCAAGGCCTGTGAAAGTGGGGGATCATTGTCCAGGATGGGTTGTAAATCCTTGATGATGCGCTGTAGAGGTTTTAGCTGAAGACTGTAGGTGATGGCTAGTGGTGTTCTGTTGGTTTCTCTCTTGGGCTTGTCCTGTAGTAAGAGGCTTCGTGGCACACATCTGGCTCTGTTGATCTGTTTTTTAACTTCCTGAGGTGGGTATTGTAGTTTCAAGAATGCTTGGTAGAGATCCTGTAGGTGTTTGTCTCTGTCGGAGGGGTTGGAACAAATGTGGTTATATCTTAGTGCTTGGCTGTAGACAATGGACCGTGTGGTGTGTCTGGGATGGAAGCTGGAGGCATGAAGGTAGGCATAGCAGTCAGTGGGTTTGTGGTACAGGGTGGTATTGATGTGGCCATTGTGTATTAGCACTGTGGTGTCCAGGAAGTGGATCTCCTTTGTGGACTGTTCCAGGCTGAGGTTGATATTGGGGTGAAAGTTGTTGAAGTCCCGGTGGAATTCCTCCAGAGTCTCCTTCCCATGGGTCCAGATGATGAAGAGGTCATCAATGTAGCATAAGTAGAGATGGTGTGTTAGTGGACGAGAGCTAAGGAAGCACTATTCCAGGTCAGCCATGAAAATATTGGCATATTGAGGGGCCATGTGGGTACCCATAGCTGTGCCGCTGATTTGAAGGCATATATTGTCACCAAATCTGAAATAGTTGTGTGTGAGGATAAAGTTACAGAGCTCAGCCATCAGATGTGCTGTAGCATCGTCAGGGATACTGTTCCAGACAGCATTTATTCCATCTTCACACAAAGATGTTACAGATGTTGCTGTTACGGATCCAGACTAACACGGCTACCCCTCTGATACTATACACAGGAATGTGTGTGCATTTGAGGGTGTGGGGGTGGGGGGCCGAGGGTGGTTTGCATAAGATGGGAATTGGCTAGAAGGGCTGAACCATTCAAGAGGATCACTTTGCATGAAGCAAAAGCTTGGGTACCTCCAATTTCATCAATGCTCTTGATGAATACCCGTTAAAGGTATTTTGTACTAACAAGGTGGTGAAGAATCTCAATGGTGATTAAAAAAAAGATCAAATATACTTTAATCATACAATATTAGGGCATCACAAACTTGCCTGTAATTTTATTGACTATTGGGGCATATTTAACATAACTTTCATATATAATGTTCTTGGCAAAATTGCATATATTTTTATTTAATCATATAAAATGTCAAAGCAAAAGAAATTTCCAGCAGTTATGTTATCATCTAAAATGTCAAAGCAAAAGAAATTTCCACCAGTATCAGTATGACCTAGGAATAATAGATTTGATGTGTTAGAACTGTCAAGGAGTTGGCTGAGAATATAAGACATATATTTCGGGCAAAAGACTGGAACTGGGAATGTGCTGATGTCATCCTGCTGTACAACCAAGACAAATGTGACCAACAGGCTGTTCGTCAGCAGTTCAAGTCGTAAGCTACAGTAAGGCACTTCTTGGCACCCCACCAATATGATTCCACCAGGGTATGCCATGCTATGAAACAAAATTTGGTCAAAAAGACTTCAAAGAGAAGTAGCACTGAAGATCCTTATCAAAACCATGAACTGGGGTAAACTAGGCTTTCATTGTCCTACTGCACGATGACCTTCTAAGTAAACACTTACAAAGCAGTCTAGAGAAACCTTATTAAAATTGATTTCTTTCTTCATCACTTCATTCTAGAAGTTTTTAGAAAATGTGTGTAGTTGGAGATGTTTTGTAGAAAAACTTTTGTTTATTTTTTAATTATTGTTTATTTATTTTTTTAATTATTGAAATATCAATCTCCCTTTTAAGGTATCTTTTCAAAAGTCTACAATGTAATGTCATAATATAATTGTGATGTAAAAGACAATATGCTTCCTGTACCAGTCTGAAATCTAATGACCTTGTCAAATGATTAACACAAGAAATCATCAAATTACATAATATTACTATTAATGGGGAATTAATTAGTTATTAAATATAGTTAGGCAAATCTTCACCCAACTCAGGAAGAGAGGAAGATGCATCTTTCCAAAAATGTTCATGAATAACCAACAACTTGAATGCCTATTTAATCTAAAAATTTTAAGAATAATACTGAGTTTTTAAGACTACTTTTATATAAAGACAAAGGCTGGAAAATGGAGTAACTGTAACTGCTTCAGGGATTTAAAAATAAGTTGATTTTTTTTTAATCAGTTCATACAAGACCAAAATGAGGCTCTGACTGCAGCATTGGGGTTTGAGATGATATTGAAATTCTTATTTCAAGAAGTCTAACACTCTTTGGCTGTGTCTACACATGCCACTTCTTCCGCAAGCATCATGATAAGGAGCCATCTGGAAGATGCTAATGAGGCACGGATGTAAGTTTCCCATTCCTCATTAGCATATGGGCACACGGTTCGGAGTTTGGAAGAAGCTCTTCTGGACTCCAAAATACAGGTGCAGATGCACAGCCAACAGGGATTTTCCAGAAGGAAGCCCTTCTTCCAGAAGCCCCTTCTTCCTCAAAATTTTGGGGAAAGGGCTTCCAGAAGGAGGGTTTCCTTCTGGAAAATCCCCATGGGCCGCACATCTGCACGTGTATTTTTGAGTCTGCAAGAGCTTCATCCAGACTCCAAACCACTTGCCCATATGGTAATGAGGCATGGGAAATTTACATCCACACCTCATTAGCATTTTCCAGATGGCTCATTACCATGCCATTTCCAGAAGAAGTGGCACATGTAGACACAGCTGAAGAGTGTTAGACTTCTTGAAATAAGAATTTCAATATCATCTCAAACCCCAATGCTGCAGTCAGAGCTTCATTTTGATCTTGTATGAACTGATTAAAAAAAATCAACTTAGTTTTAAATCCCTGAAGCAGTTACAGTTACAGTTACTCCATTTCCAGTGTAAATCAGATGAGAATTGAGATATGTGTGATACACTTGTGACCTAATGAAACTGTAACATGTTTTTTCCCCGATATTGGTTTGTTGACTGAGCTAAGCCAAGTCTCTTGGGCTGTTTCTACACATGCCACTTTCGAAGTTAATAAACAGCCCAAAATATGCTAATGAGGCACAGATGAAAATTCCCTGCACCTCATTAGCATCAGGTCACATGATTTGGAGCCTGGAAGATGTTCTTCAGGACTCCAAAACGCTGTTTAGAAGCGCAGCCCCCTGGGAGTCTTCTAGAAGGGGCTTCTAGACTCCAAATCACGTGAACTTATGCTAATGAGGCATGGGGAATTTGCATCCTTGCCTCATTAGCATATTTTGGGGCATTTATTAGCATGTGTAGAAATGGCCTTGGTGTTTGCAGCAAGGCCAAAGATGAAATGGAAAAAAAAATAAAAAGCTTGCAAAGTTCTTACACTATTAAATGCTGCAGGATTAGTTATCATGGCCGTGTCTACACTAGCCCAAAACTTCGAAATGGCCATTTCGAAGTTTACTAATGAAGTGCTGAAATACATACATCCCTACTCTGAGGCTTTCTTCTCTCGTAGAGCGTCAGAACCGAGCCCCAGCCTGCCCCCAGACATCAGCACTGCTGTTTTATAGCTTCATAGCCCAAGCCCTGGAAGCCTGAGTCACCTGACAGGAGTCAGCTAAACTTCAGCTGCATGTTTTTAATTGCACTGGAAATATAACCTCAGTGTTTTACCAAATATACATGAAGCCAAATAAGAAAGTCTGAATGATGTATTGTGTTAGCCAGCAGCATATACAATAATACATAAAATAGCACATATGTTTATATTATTGTGATCTTTTCAAGTTAAGCTCTTCCACAATGTGCTAGAATGAACCTGTTTAACCAAGGGAAAGGTGAAGTAATGTCATCTCAGTGTGAGCAAACCCTCAGAGACATTTTGCAACAGCCACAGGCTGGCACTAAGGGCCTGATAGCTAAGCATCAGCAAAATTGTCAGTGTTCTTGTTCTTTGGCATGTTTCTTTACCTGCTTTTTGGAATGCTCTAGTCAACACAAGATAATAAACTAGTAAGATGCTTACTAGAGAGTGTGAATATAAGCCTAGCAGGAAGTGTCTGAAGACTATGCTGGAAATAATAATTAAGCAGTAATGAAAAGAAATACTAAAACTTTCAAACCTGGTATATGTAGAGACAGAGTTGAGTTCAGGTTTGAGTCAGCTGGCCAGCTGCAGTGCTATCTCCCAGATCAGTGGTAATTTACTGCCCCTTCTTTCTGCATTATTCTCTAGTAATCTTTGAATACAGTGGGGTCTCAACATTTGCTAGGGTTCCATGTTGAGCACAGGCAGCACTTCATTAAGCAAATCCTTCCACCCACCCTTGGCAATGTCAAAGTTTTAAACTTTGAAGTACCAGCACACATCTAGCCACGGCTCACCCGCTGGTACTTCAAAGTTGCTGGGGCAACTTTGAGAAGTCGCCGGAGGGGGTGGAATTTGCTTAAAGAATGTATGTTAATTTTGTTCAAATTAGGCAGCAATGTTATAAAAATTTATGCAGTGTTTAGACTACATAAAATACAGTAAACCACTGACGTAGCCTCTGTCTTGAGACAAAACCTCTAGCTGACTCCAGGAGTACCACAGATGGGCCATGTCTACACTAGCCCCAAACTTCGAAATGGCCATGCAAATGGCCATTTCGAAGTTTACTAATGAAGTGCTGAAATGCATATTCAGCGCTTCATTAGCATGCAGGCAGCCGCGGTGCTTCGAAATTGATGTGGCTCACCGCCGCACGGCTCATCATAAGCAGATGGGAATAAGGGGACTTCAAAGTTGGCGGGGTCCTTTTGAAAAGGAGCCCCTTCGGGACAAGCTGCGTCAATTTCAAAGCGCCGTGGCCGCCCACATGCTAATGAAGCGCTGAATGTGCATTTCAGCGCTTCATTAGTAAACTTCGAAATGGCCATTTGCGTGGCCATTTCAAAGTTTGGGGCTAGTGTAGACATAGCCATGTTGTCCTTTAATCTCAGTAGATCTTCTCCATGTTGTCTGAGGCCTTCCTCTGTTGCATTTTCCTTGTGGGTTCCATGTGAGAGCTTGACAGACTACGCTGGATGATGGTTTTCTGAGATTGTGGCCTAGCCACCCTGACTTTCTTCTCTTAATTTGAATGTCAAATGGTTCTTGTCCTGCTTTATTCCAAAGCTCCTCATTTGTGACAAAGTCTTGCCATTTGATGTGAAGAATGTACCACAGGCATCTGTTTATGAATGTCTGTAGCTTATGACTTGAGGACATTTTAGTATACCAGGTCTTGCATCCATACAACAGCACACTCTTCTTATTTCTTTAGATGATCTGCAGTTTTGTCTTCACAGATATTATTTATGAACTCCATTCCATAGAATAACTCCAAATACTAATATTCCATGTTCCAGTGCATGACCTAATATCTAACGATGGAGGTTTGGATGACCTTTATCCTGTGAGATGTTTATTTTATTACCAAGTGTCTTGCACTTTCCCCTGAAGCATGTGGACAATGTTTTACAGGATACCAAGTGGATGGATATTTAGTCTGGGCTATTATTGATCCAATTCTGTATTCCTCTGGTCAGTGATATACAAGCTACTTGTAGATTTTATTCAAAGTGGGAGTTGGACTTGGCCAACCCTGGGTAATGTGGAGGTAGGGTCTTAACTTTGGGCCCCCTGGAAAAGGTGGGGCTTCAGTCTGAAAGGGTGTCACTGGGAGCTAGCCCCACTCCCAGCCTCAGCACTGCTCAGGTCCGAAACAGGGATTCAAAGTGCCTGGAAGTGGTGGCTTGGAACCCTGGGGCCAGGCCCTTTTAAAACACAAAAACTTGGGACAACTCTCACTGTCTCCCACCCCCTTGTCCGCAGCCTTGATGTTATTTATCACACTCAGAGCTTTCCTCCCACCTGGTGTTAGAGAATGGTGTACTGACTACTGTCCCTATATGTCTCTTCATTGAAGTGAAAATGTCAGGCTGGTAATGAATATAAATTCAATGTTCAACTTGATTCTTCCCAACAGGGAATTGTTTTTTTTTTCTTTTTCTTTTTTTTTCTTTTTTGACATTTCAGCAAATATCAGAAAATACATCCCTTTCCTGTGCTTGCATATAAGGAAATACTTTTTAAGACATGATTGCTTTATTCATAAAACCCCAAAAAGATATTAGGACTCTAAATACTTTTATGGATCTGGGCCAAACTACTCCCATAAATTCTTGTGGTGTAGCAACATGCATTTATTTACCAGAGTGTTGTTATCTGAAGTTTATTGTTTGATGTTCAACTTCCCAATTTTAAGATAGACTTCTGCAGATATCCCTCCACCAGCTCAGTGACTTTGTATTCATTTCCTGTTTATTGTTCTGAAAGAGATATCCATGACCCCATCATTAACACTTTCAGTTGAAGTAATTATCCACAGAAAGATCAAGAGGTGCTGCTTGTAGAGGCAAGACACCTACTTTTATGATTGGGCACAATATGCAACTAGAGCAAACGCTTTTTTAGGAAGTATCTCAGTAGGGAATATTTCAATTGGAAACCAAAATACATAATCATTTTGTCCATGCATCCCAAATTCACTCCGCATATGTAATGTTGGTCTTTTTTCCCTTTGTAGCAAATTTGTATGACACATGAGTATCTCCTTTCTTTCTGTTTCTATGGTTGCTTTGAAAATGTGTTATTAAAATGGAGAATAAGGATAAAGCTCACTGCTATCATAAACAGGTAGAACTCCTCGGAGTGCAATGGGAGTTACATTTTTTTTAATCCAGAAGTGAATTTCATTAAGTGAACAGCAGTTTTGAAATTGGAGCATTTTTCATCTATGTTTGCCTGCCCATTTTCATCAAAGTTTTAATTTAAAGATCCTGTAGGTCTTCCTTACATATAAAATATACAAGCTTAATATCTGAGAGAGACTGAAATTGCTTAACATTATATTATATACCTATCAGTTAGAGAGACAGATATAGATATTTCTTATAAACTCTATATACTTTCAATGTCTTTCACCAGTGACTGCTTAGGCACCTGTGCAAGATAGTCAGCTAAAGAGTTCTTCTTCCTATTGGCAGAGAAACTCATAATGGAAAGTTTGAAAATGAGAAGCTGATATTTACTACCTATTAGGGTCACTCTCTGAACATATTAAAAAATTCCAAAATATACAAGGTGAAAACACTGTTTATATATCTATTGATGTCACTATGCACATCAATTAACAGTCTGATATTCTAAGTAAACTGAAACATACTCATAAAATTGGTGAATCATGAACTTACCTGCAACAGAACACAGGTGATATATTCAACGTATTATAAGTCAACACTTAATTTCATCCTGCAATAGTCTCTTGTAATTTCTATGTCTGACCAGATCACCAGATATAAAACATATACACCAGTTCAGGGGTGATATACCGGGTGTACCAACCCTGCACTGAGCAGGAAGGTGGGAGCCAGGCTTATTGGGTGGACAAGACCCAAACCCCAAGACCTTGCTTGGCATGTTCCAGCTGCAGCCCAGGTATAAAGGCTGGGGAAGCCCGGCAGCTGGGGCTGCCCAGTAGCGGGAGAGGAGCTCCAGCTTGGGTCTGAGCAGCCTAGGAACAGGCACAGAAAATGCCCAAGCCACAGCAGCAGCTACTGCCCGTGGAGCAGCAGCAGGAGTGGTGGCAGCCACTGCCGCAGTAGCAGTCTGCAGAAGGAGTGGGGTTGGAAGAAGCCCAGGGTGGGGAACCAGGAAGGTTTCTGGTGCGCTCAGCATGTTGCAGTGAGGATCCTCACTGAGCTGATGGCTGAGGCCATACCCACCACCAACAGGGCCCTGGGCTGGAGCTTGGTGGAGCAGGAGGGCCCAAGTTCCCCTACCCCAATCCCCTGTGAGCCTGAAGCAGTGGGAACTTAAGCTGCTGAGATCTGACTAGACCATTGAGGCCTATGTACTGGAACTAGGCCGCTGAGGCCTGAGGGTAACGCACAAACCCTCGGGAATAAGGTGGGGCAGCAGACCTCACCACAACTGGTGGAGAATGTGGGTCCTGCCCCCCCCTGCATACTAGGAAGAAGGTGAGGGTTCTGAAATTGAGGCACCCCCCCAAAAAAGGGGGAGAGAATCTTTTTTTTCTCTTTCTCTCTCTTTTGAGTATTCCCCATAGACAGACAAAGGCAGGTGGACAAAGATTCTGTCATGATGGCCCTCACCAAGTTATTCGAATTGCTGATGGACCATCAACAGAAATGGGCAGTCTAGCAACAACAGATGCAGAACCAACTGCTCCAGACACTGGCAACCCAGCAATAGTTGCAGGCTACTTAGCAGCAGGAGATTCTGCAAGCACTCACAGACCAGCAACAAACCCAGCAGGAACACCTGGTGCAATACATGTCCTCATTATGGAAGGTGGCACCTGCACTACACCTAGGTACTACCAGAGGAGAGGCCCGAGGGAGGCTGGCTGGGCTCCCAGTAAGACTCATCAAGATAGACCTCCACAATGAGTCAGAAGCATATCTAGTGACCTTTGAGCAGGTTGCAACAGCTGCAGGATGGGCCCTGGAGCATTGGGTCACCTTACTGCTCCCCTACCGGCTGGGGCCAGCTCAGCTGGCATACCATAATATGGATCCAGAGGAAACAAGGGAGTATCTGTGGGTGAATGTGGCCATATTAGACCAGGCAGGAATAAACATGAAGATTTATCACCAGCGCCTGCAGGAGGAAAGGTATTCCCCAGTGGCGAAGCCCCGGGAAGTGGCGCAGAAGATCCAGGGCCATGGCTGGCAATGGCTGGAACTGGATGGGAGAACGGCAGCCCAGATGGCAGAACTAGTGGCCCTGTAGCAGTTCATGAAAATCTTACCTTGAGGGGGGGAGTGGATGCAGTGACACCGACCTGAAACCGTGGCGTAGGCCGTCACCCTGATGGAGGATTACATGGCAGCAGAAGAACCTCTGAAGGCTGAGCCACGACCACCTCTTGGCACAGGACAACTGAGTAAAACCCTGAGTGGGGGGGCCAGAAAAAAACATGAGAAGGGGGTCAATGCAACCTCAAATAGCTGCACAACTTTGTAAGAACAACTCAGCATGAAGGACCCACTGTGAAACCCCAGTTCTACCGGAGGTGGACCTGCCCTGAGACCAATGCAGACCTCTCCAGAAGCCCCCACCAGCCGGCCCGAGCAAGAGCCACTGTTATGAGTGTGGCCAGGAAGACCACTTCAAGCAGGACTACCTGTTCATGGATTGTAGTTTCAGTCAGGTACTGGTGGCCAAGTCCTGAGCTTGGAGGAGGAATAACTCCTGGATAATAGTTCCAGTTACGGTGGATGGAAGGGAGACCCTGGCCCTGGTGGATTCCAGGTGTAATCAAACCCTGATCCAAGAGGGCTTGACCACAGAGCTCGCCCGAGGGAACGTGACAGTGCAGTTGCAGTGCATACACTGAGGTCTGGCTAGTGGTGGGAGTCCACGAGCAGTGCTGGACAGAGGTAGTGGATGCAAAGCTAACATACCCAGTGGTGCTAGGCCAGGATTGGCCCCACTTCATCAACATCCTGCAAAGTGAAGCCCCAAGGATTCACCAAGGGAGGAAACCTCACCCTGTTCAGACAGAATTGGCCAGCCAGGAGTCAGTGGAGGACCCCGGAGAAGGACCCTCAGGGGAACCTGAGTGAGGGGAGCGCCCAGGCCCTGGGGAAAACACCCCTCTTGACTTACAAGAGACTGGCATCGATCTGGAAGGGGATTAACTGGAAGAACAAAGGAATGATGCCAGGCCTGGCAACAGGCTGGGGAACTCTGCCCAGAGGAGGCCCTGACAGCACAAGGTTCAGGGCCCCCAGTTTGAGATCCGGGGCCACCTGCTATATTGGCGGGTGAAGGATTCCCAGGTGAAGGAGGACATTTGCCAGCTGCTGGAACCCCAGAGATTCAGGCGAGAGATTTTTCAGTGAGCTCATGTGATACCCTCAGCATGGCACCTCGGACAGAAAAAGATGCTACACAGGTTGGACCAGCAATTCTTCTGGCCAGGGATTCACTGGGAGGTCAGCAACTATTGTACCTCATGCCCCGAGTGTCAGAAGACCAGCCTGGCCAGAGTCCCACAGGCACCTCTGGTACCCCTACCGGTGATAGGGACACCGCTCAAGTGTATAGGCCTAGACTTGGTGGGTTCCCTTGAGTGGCTCATGAGCAGGAACAAATACATTTTGGTTATTGTGGACTATGCCACCTACTATCCAGAGGCAATTCCATTGTGAGTCATGACTGCCCGGGCTATAGCCCATGAGCTCCTGAAGGTATTCACAGGGGTCAGACTTCCTAAGGAGATCCTAACAGATCAAGGGATCAATGTGACCTCCAGATTCATGGCTGAGCTGTGCCGTCTACTAATTATTCATACCCTGAAGACATCTGTATACCACCCACAGACGAATGGGTTGGCCGAGTGTTTTAACAGGACTCTCAAGGCCATGATCCGTAAGTTTGTAGAAAAGCACCCACGGCTCTGGGACAAATCGTTAGCAGCTCTCTTTTTTACCATAACAGAGGTGTCTCAAGCATCCATGGGATTCTTCCCCTTCAAACTACTGTATGGGCACCACCCATGGGAGATCCTGGACTTAGTGAGGGAGACATGAGAAGAGCAGGAGACCTGCCTACAGGGGCCCATCCACTAAGTGCTGCGGCTGCAGGAATGGCTGGAGGAACTGGGCTGCCTGGCCCATGACAACAGCTTGTGGAAGGTACAGGAAGACCAAGCCTGAAACTATAACCAAGGGGCAAATGTGAGGACATTTTTACCTGGGGATCAGGTTTTACTTCCTAGTCTAAGTTGTTGGCCTTGCCATTTGGCTCCTTTGAGGTGACCCTCAGAGTGGGACTCATTGATTATGAGGTACGGCTGCCGGGGGGGTGTAAAGAGACTCTCATCTACCATGTGAACCTCCTAAAGGCATGGAAGGACCAAGAGGCCATGATGATTGCCCCTTACCCCCTGGATCCAGAACTCAGGCCACAAGCCAGGGAAAGCAGGAACCCCAGGTGGTAGACCTTGGAAAAGAGTTGGGGTGGGAACAGAGGGAGCAGCTGCAAAACTTGATTGCCTGGTTTCCACAGGTCCTGTCAGATAAACCAGAGAGGACCCACCTAACCCACCAGCATATTGCTACCATCTCAGTTCAAAAGCTGAGACACCACCATTGGCTCCTACCAAGGAAAATGTGGGACACCATCAGGGAGGAGCTAGGCAAGATGCTGGCACAAACTGGACGGAATAGTGTGATTCTGTGTCAAGTTCTGAAAAGTGAATGCCATCTCAAGGTTCAATGCATACCCCATGACCCAGGTGGTAGAACCGCTAGAGCAACTAGGGCACGCTGACTTCACCTCAGCACTAGATCTTACGAAGGGATACTGGCAGATCTCTTTGACCCCCTCAGCCAAGGACAAGACAGCTTTCCCAACTCCCTTAGGGCTATACCAATTTATAATGATGCTATTTGGGCTGCATGGGGCAGCGCCCATGTTTCAATGCCTCATGAACCAGGTGCTGGGCCCGCATGAAGGATACACGGCAGCTTATATTGATGACATCATTGTCTACAGCCAGACACGGGAAGAACACCTACAACACCTGGAGAAGGTACTAGAGGTGCTAGAGAAGGGAAGATTGATGTCTAACCCCACCAAGTGCCACCTGGGACACCAAGAGGTGATGTACCTAGGTTATGCAGTGGGAATGGGGAAGGTGTGGCCCGATTGACAAAATACAAGACCTCCGGGACTACCCTAGACCCAACACAAAGTGCCAGGTACAACAATTCCTGGGTCTGATGGGATATTGTCGATGGTTTATCCCAAACTTTTCCACCCTAGCGGCACCACTGATGGACCTGACCAAAAGCCATCAACCCCCAACAGTGGAGGGGTCAGAGGAACTGGAGGCTGCATTTTGAGCACTACAGGACCAACTAGCCTGGGAACCTGTCCTCACCTAGCTGGACATTGATAGGCCGTTCGTCCTGCAGACAGACACTTCCGAGGTAGGCCTGTGCTGTCTCGGGAGGTAGATGGTGCAGAACACCCTATCCTCTACCTAAGCTGCAAACTGTTTCCTCAGGAGACCAAATATTCCAATATTGAAAGGGAGGCCTTAGCAATTAAATGGGCCATCAAAGCCCTTTGATATTACTTACTGGGCAATTCTTTTATTTTAGTGATGGACCATGCACCACTCAAGTCGCTACAGACAATGAAAGACTCAAATGCGTGGTGGTATTTGTCCCTGCAGCCATATTCATTTCAAGTGGTGCAGCAGCCAGGGAAGGCCCATGTGAATGCAGAATTCTTTTCCTGCCTCAACCCTGATGAGGAGATTGGGGAACAATATGTGGAACCTCTCTTCAGGGATAGGGTGTGTGATGGGTGTACCAACCTTGCACTGAGCAGGAGGGTGGGAGCCAGGCCTGTTGGGTGGAAAAGGCCCCACCCTGAGACCCTGCTGGGCATGTTCCAGCTGCAGCCCAGGTATAAAGGCTGGGGAAGCCTGGCAGTTGGGGCTGTCCAGTAGTGGGGAAGGTGCTCCTGCTGAAGTTGGGCACAACAGCCCCCTGAGGAGGAGGCACAGCAATTGCTCAAGCCACAGCAGCAGCAGCTGCCTGTAGAGCAGCAGCAGGAGTGGTGGCAGCCACTGCCGCAGTAGCAGTCTGCAGCAGGAGTAAGGTAGGAAGTAGCCCAGGGTGGTGAACCAGGAAGGTTTCTGGTGTGCTCAGCATGTTGCAGTGAGGATCTCCACTGAACTGGTAGCTGGTGTCCTACACCCACCACCAACAGGGCCTTGGACTGGAGCTTGGTGGAGCAGGGGGGCCCAAGCTCCCCTACTCCCACCTCCCTGTGAGCCTCAGGCAGGGAAAACTTAAGCCTCTGAGGCCTGTGAACTGGGATGAGGCCACTGAGGTCTGTGTACTGGGACTAGGCTGCTGAGGCCTGAGGGTACCGCATGAGACCTCCAGAGTAAGGTGGGGCAGGAGACCCCACCACACCAACACGTAACCCAAAAATCTTCATTTAAAGGTTTTTATGTCCCTTTTATGGCCCCTTTATGGTCCACTCACCCTTCTCTCAGTGTTCTACATGGCTCCTTATCCCCTTTGCAAGGTGTTACATGCTGTCTTCTGTAAATAGTGGGGAAGCTGATCCCTGGTCTATATCAGGTTTCAACCTAGGGACACTACAACAAGCATCAAACATCTGCTCAGTTCCATGCACTGCTGCTCTTTCCCTAGACTTCTTGCTACAATCTTTCTCCCCCCGCAGCATTTCTAGATCTACCCTTGTTTCATGGCTGGGACCCTCACAATCCTCTTAAGAAAATCCCAGCACAAGAATATGAACTCACTTCTGATCTTCTTGGGCCTGAAATAAATGCCTGTCCAGTTACACTCTCTGGGAATCTAGTTCCTATCTTTTTGTCAGGGCTTTCCAACAGAACCTGGTGGCTGTTTTATGTTAATTCTATCTTCTTGCCAGCTTCCACGTCTCAGGTGAGGATACAAGGGCTTGCTTCCTCCTTTCTAACCCCAGAATTTGATTGTTGACTATGTGCCGGTATTCCCCTTTTTCTGTACATTTTCTGCTTTTATAATCACCAGCCAGCTCCTCATCAGTTAGCCTTCATCTCTAATGAAGCCTGGTCAGTTGCATCTAGAATTCATAGCTGTCATCTCAGTCTCTCATTAATCCTTTCAGGACCTTTGTGGGTGTATGTCACTTTAAGTAAAGTTTATGTTCTATCATACAAGATGGCAGCCACTTGAGAAAGCATTGGCTTAATGAGCCACCACAAAGTGGCCTAATCCAATCTCTACAACCAGCCTTCTTCTTTTCCTTCAAATGGTACTGGTCATATTTTATAAGCTTTTCTAATTACAAGTGTATCTTGTCACTGGAGGTGTTACTGAGTATAAAGATTTCTGTTGTAGTGCACTTATGCCATTAAGTCCACAAGAGCAGGAATGACTGATTGAAATGTACCTGCTGTAGCTGTTATGCAAGGCTTTAATTTGGTTTCATCCAAGTAGAAAATCTGCAAAGCAATAGTAGTAAGTAAAGCTTAGTGTTCATATCTTTATCCTTTTACCTGCTGATATGTTCTTAATAGCTTAATTATACATAAATATGCTAGAATTGTTTACATACCTCTATCCCTCATCTGAGATTTCACACTTGCTTTTCTTTTTTCGTAAGCTCCTGTTACTGCCATCATTTTGTATGTAAACAAAATACGTCCTCACAAAACTAAAGGGATAACTAATTTGCTAACAGTTTCATCCAAAGAGTATCTTGTTATTCTTGAGTGACTGTTGCTAGGTAATCCCTTTCATACTCAACTAGAGGGATGCAATGTAATTATCAAATGACATGTTTTCGTTCATTTAAGCACTTGATGGCATTAACCTGAAATGAGAGAATTCCCAAAGTCCAAAGATGGTATAGAAACATAAGCACTAGTGCTGCCAAGTCGCAGAATGAAACAGCATGTGGTAACTCAATAAACATATAGTTACAAAACAATTTTAACCATTCTGAACAATTGTAATGGAAATGTATATGACACACACAAAAATGCATGAACCTGATTCCAAGAGCAAAGAATGCTGCATTCTATATTTCACCTATTTCTCCTTGCACTACTGCAGAAATAGACAGAGGTAATTGTTGCACTGAAAAATAATAAATATTTATTGTGAATTAAAAATTATTCTTACAATTATGGTGCTCATAAGGGCTCCAAATGGCTAAAATGTAGTTCAAAGGGGTAGGGAATCTCTGTCTGGCTTGGTGGAAGGAATGCCTAGGGGACCCTTGAAGGTTTCATCTCCCCCGATATTTGGGAGGGTGAGAGGGAGTGGAAATACCTGTAGAGTGCAGAAAAGCTACTGTCTCTTGAACATTTGGAGAGGGTATATAAATTATGTTCCTCTATCCTAAGCTCCCTCACACCCATTTTAGCAGGTACAAGAAAGCACCAAATGCCATGTAATGGTTTTCTTAAGGTTTGGTGGTCCCCAACACATCCTCTAGACTCACCAGCAAGGTTCCAGAAAGGACTAGGTGAAATCATCCCAGGACCATAACAGAGCTATCCAGGGTAGCAGTGGCAGAGATAGACAACTAGTAAATATGTTTGTTTCCTCCCTAGTGGAATGTTCCCCTCTGCCAGGAAAAGGTAAGTAGTGAGAGTGGCAGGATAGCCAAGATCTTCTAGTGTAGAAGCGTGGCCCCAGGGGGGCTTCCTAAAATTTTTGGGAAGAAGGGGACTCCAAAAGAATCATGTCCTTCCAGAAGTCCCCCCCGGGGGCCGCGCTTCTACATGGCAGTTTGGAGTCCAGATGAACGGTCTTTGTGACATTATGCTAATGAGGCACAGGGAATTTACATGCATGCCTCATTAGCATCTTTCGCTCTGTGTATTAGCATACCTCTTCCAAAGGAAGTGGCCTGTGTAGAAACAGCCATTGTGTGTAGATACTCCCTGAATTACGTCAACAGAAGGCCCCTTCTGTCAACAAAGGTCTCTAGTGTAGATACAGCCAAAGTAAATAAGTAGCAGAGGAAAAGGAGTTTCCAGGAGCCCAAAGCAGTAGTGGCAGCCGCCAGAGCTCCAGGCCCTTTTGAAATGCCAGTCCACTGTGCAACTGCTCCTTTTGCCCACTATACCCCAGTAGTGGGCCTAGTACAGAACCATCAATCCACAGACATCTTCACTTGTTCACCATTCCAACCATTCTTTGTGTATATCCCAAACATTCCACTGCATCTTCTTTAAATCACCCTTCTGTTGAAATGCTAACAGAGTAGATACATACCTTTAGTCCAAATTCTACAAAATGACTTCATATCACTTAGATGCACACTATCAACACACATCTGAATACTACTTTCATTGTGATGAAGTCTCTGGAGGAATAAGAACTGTGTGGAATAAATGACACTTTCATCATACACAGTGTCTATGGCATGGAGAATTTCTGAAGTTTTTATGATGCATAAGTTACCTGACTATTACCCGTTAGATGGAAAGCAGGTAAGAATACAAGTCAGAGTTGAAATCCATTGTGGAACATTTGCTATGTCTTTCTTGTCTTTTCCAACATTTTATTCTTTAATTGTATCATTTTAAAGAGTTTCATTTGTGTTTAATATGAATACTGTATATATCAAACCTTCTGTTAAGTTGTGTTCTTGAGTGTGGGAGGCAATTAAATGCCCTAATTAAAAACATGTGATTCACGGTTTCAAGTTAACCATGGCTTTTGTGACATTCATATTTACTAGTTAATGCCATTTTGAATCTGATCCTGTTCTGAACTATCCTGTGTGTGCAGTCATTTAAAACAGATGCATCAGAGTGTAGTGTTAATACCAATTAAACAGCTTGACATTTTTGAATATTTTAAATTCCCTTTTTATGTTGGTTGTATATATGGCAGAAGTAATGGCACACTTAAAAGTCAGTAATCAATCTCATTCAAAACTCTGCTCCCTATGGGAGATGGGGACATCTCCAAGAATATTCCTAATGTGCACTTTATGCAGACTCAAAATAGTCAAAACATAGGGCTCAAGGGGGTCTAAACTGATCATCTATTCCATTTACTCAGCTATACATGTTTGTTTAGCCTGTTCCTAAAAAACCTCCAATCATGATGAGTATACAACCTCCCTAAAGTAGCATTAGCCTTCTTCCACTGCATAGCATTGTTAACTTTCAATTTGTGATCTGCAAATTCTAGATAATTTTCCAGCCAGATATCACCATTTTTCTAGTTGTGTGTGTTCAACCTCTGCTCCCTAAATTAAATACTTAGCACCTATCTTTACTTAATTTTATTTTGTTGATTTCAAAGCAGTTTTCCAATTTGCCAAGCAATTTTGAATTCTAATCCTGTCCTTCAAAATGCTTGAAATCCCTCCCAACACTAAATCGTCCATACATTTTACAAACATAATCTCCACTCCATTATCCAAGTCCCTAATTTAAGTAGTGAAAAGTACTGGACTCAGGACAGATCCCTGTATCACCGCAGTAGATACTAGCTGTCAAAGTGAACCTTTGATAACTCCTATGAGTGTAGTTTATTTCAATCCACTGTCCATCCATCTTATAGCAATTTCATATAGACAGGATTTCTGTAGTTGGGAAAACATTTAATAATTCTTTGAAAATGCATTTTTTTCAATTTATAATCCATAATTGTTAATTGTGGTCCATCTATAAATATAATGTCTAAGATTTTAAAGAGAAATATGAAAGAATTTCAGGTTATGACTCTAGTGTTCCATATTCTACTAGTTTTGAACTATTTCCTCATCCCTACCAACCATTCCTGCTATAGTGAATGTGGGTGTGGGTAAACTTAATGAAGCTCAAAGTACTGGCTCAATTCATATTAGCACTCAAAGGAATGATGCACTATCACGTTAGCATTAATTGGAAGTGTCTGATATCTGTGTGTATAACAAGGATAGATATTGCAATGAGATTAGTCTTATATTTCCAGATGGACCTACTAATTGCAAAATATGGATCATTAACTGAATGTTTCTTCCAACTTAAAGGGGAGTTCCATTTGGGTTTGGTTCAAGTTCTGATCAGGTCTGATTGGATAAACAAAGAAATGTCCTGATCCTTCAAAATAATTTACCAGCTTATAAAAAGAATACACTAAACCCTCGAAATACATGATTTTGAGTTGCGCTTAACTCTCATTAACACATGTTAAGTGCAACTCAAAATCCTGGTCCTCCCCAGCCCTGGCTCAAACCCCTGGCCCCAGTTCAAACCTCTGTGCATCACCTCAGTTCACTGCCTGCCTCAGTTCAAACCTCCACACAGCTCTGGCTAAGCCCCCTTGCACGCAGCTGTCTCACTTCCCCCCCGCCCCGTGTACCCCAGTTCAACCCCCCCACGTGTCTCTGGTTCACCTCCCCATGTGGCTCTGGCTCAACCTCCCCGCTTCTCTGGTTCAACTTCCCCCGGTCCCAGTTCAAACCCCCTGTGGCCCAGCTCAGGACCCCTGAGTGTGGATCTGGCTCAAGCCCCCAGCCCTGGTTCAAATCCCCTGTGCACAGCTCTGACTCAACACCCCATGCCAGTTCAACCCCCCCCATGCATGGCTTCAGCTCAATTCCACCCTCACCCACCTGGAGCCCTAACCCACCCCAGGCTTAACGCTCCCTCAGCTCTCCCATGGTCCCAACCCTCCACCAGGTTTAACCTGCCCCAACTGCCCCCTGCCCTAGGACTTACCTTTGTAAAGGAGTTCCAAGTGCTCCTGCTGATTCTGCAGCTGCAAAATGTGTGTTCTGCCAGTAAAAAAGCCACCCCTGGACTTACACAAAAAAATGGAGTTACATGAGGGTGTGTGGGAATGTAATCCTTGAGTAACTTGAGGGACCTACTGTAAGTGATATTCAGATGCATTTAACTCAATGCAATTTGCACTGCAGAGGAATTTTCAACATCCTGATGTTCCCTGCTTTGAAGGAAACAAGAAAGAGGTACTAAATAGTGCCAGGCTTTGTAATGGAATTTTAAGTTTTTATTTTGACAAGTGTCCTGATTGTGTTGCAAACATAACTTTATACAAAATTATAAACATTGTAAGTTTGCAACACATTTGGAACACTTGCCTCAATAAAAATGTTTACATTGCTCAAGAGAACTGGACACATCTGAATATCTTTCTTTGTTCACTAATCTGCCCTTTGGGTGCTAATACTTGGGTAAAATATAAATATATCTATCTATCTATCCAGTATCCAAATATTTCCTGTGTACCTACCTTTTAGAATAAAACCACTGAGTTCTTCAGATAAAGAGGTCTATTGTGCTAAGCAAAACCTCTGAAATGGAAAGGTACTAAATGTCCAGTGGAAAATGATATGAATAGTTATAATGATGGAGTTCAGCAGGTTTGATTAATCACTTTCAACTAGCAAGAGTTCCTGACCCATTTGACAGAAGCAACATTGCACAGATAAGTGTACAGAAATGAAGCGCCAGAGAAGCAAAATCTTTTATGATCATGCAATCAAATTAAATTAAAATGTGATAAGACGCAATGAACGTGAAGGAATCCACAGTTAAGGGTGACGTGCCCTCTTGTGTCCCATACACCTGCAAAACTATAAGCAGAACTAACAATTTAAAATTGTGCTCCTTAGGTTGATTATCCCTTATTTGAAACTGCTTTTTTTAAATCCTCTTACATTTACTACACAAATAAAAGTAAAAATGTGACAATGATAATGATAACATTGTTAAACTTATTTAACTCTACATGCATATGTGAGTTTCAAGAGTTTGGCTTAATCTTTAGGGCTGTGGCCATACTAGCTTCTCCTTTTCGAGGGGCTATCGTAATTACAGAATCACAGGGCTGGAAGGGACCTCAGGAGGTCATCTAGTCCAGCCCCCTGCTTCAAGCAGGATCAACCCCCACTAAGTCATCCCAGTCAGCACCTTGTACATCTGGGACTTAAAAACCTCAAGGGATGGAGAATCCACCACCTCTCTAGGCAACACATTCCAATGCTTCACCACCCGCCTGGTGAAGTAGTTTTTCCTCATATCTAACCTACACCTTTCCCTCTTCAACTTCTGACCATTACTCCTTGTTCTGCCATCTGACACCACTGAGAACAGTTTCTCACCCTCCTTTTTAGAGCTCCCCTTCAAGAAGTTGAAGGCTGCTATTAAATCACCTCTAAGTCTTCTCTTCTGTAAACTAAACAAGCCCAAATCCCTCAGCCTAGCCTCATAGGTCTTGTGCTCCAGACCCTTAAAAATTTTTGTTGCCCTCCTCTGAACCTGCTCCAGCAAATCCACATCCTTTTTATACTGGGGCGCCCAAAACTGGACATAATATTCCAGATGTGGCCTCACCAGTGCCGAATAAAGAGGAATAACTACTTCTCTAGATCTGCTCGAAATGCTTCTCCTAACACTCCTTAGTATGCCGTTAGCCTTCTTGGCTACAAGGGCACACTGTTTACTCATATCCAGCCTTTCATCCACCATAACCCCTAGGTCCCTTTCCATCGTACTGCTGCTGAGCCAGTTGGTCCCCAGCCTGTAACAATGCTTGGGATTCTTTCGCCCCAGGTGCAGGACTCTACACTTCTCCTTATTGAACTCCATCAGATTTCTTTTGGCCCACTCCTCGAATTTATCCAGGTACCTCTGGATTCTCTCTTTACCCTCCAGTGAATCTAACTCTCCCCCTAGTTTTGTGTCATCCGCAAACTTGCTGAGGGTGCAATCCAGTCCCTCATCCAGGTCATTAAAAAAGATGTTGAATAACACTGGCCCCAGAACCGAGCTTTGCAGCACCCCACTTGAAACAGACCACCATCCAGATATTGAGCCATTGACCACTACCTGTTGGGCCTGACCATCAAACCATCTTTCTATCCCTCTTATAGTCTAAGGATCCAATCTATATTTCCTTAACTTATGGACAAGAATGTTGTGGGAGACTGTATCAAAAGCCTTGCTGAAGTCAAGGTATATCACATCTACTGATTTCACCATGTCCACAGAGCTTATTACCTTGTCATAGAAGCTAATCAAATTGGTCAGGCAGGACTTGCCCCTGGTGAATCCATGTTGGCTACTTTTGATCACTTTCCCCTCTTCCAAGTGCTCCAAAACGGACTCCTTAAGGATTCCCTCCATTATTTTCCCAGGGATTGAGTTAAGGCTGATGGGTCTATAGTTCCCTGGATTGTCCTTCTTTCCTTTTTTACAGCGCATAGTCACCCATGCAGGGACCCCTCACTGCCCAAAATCTCCCAGGTCTGCTGGCCCATATGAAGTGGGAGTGAGGGGGACACAGCTGTATGCATGCTCCCACTGGCACTGCAGGGTCCCTGTGCAGGAGGGCCTGCCATGCAGGGCACATGTGTCCATGCTCCTGGTACGTCTCCAACCATGGCCCAGGCAGGTGGGAGCTGTGGCTCATGGGGCTTGGGGGGAATGTCCCTCAGGGCTGTGGTATGGGGGTGACTTAATGTCTCTCTCTTCCGTCTCATTCTTACAGCTGCACTATTCCAGGCAAGGAAAGGCAAGTCCCACCACAACTCAGGGGCCACCCAGCCCCATCCACACCCTGGAGTCTTGCAATCCAGGAGTGGCAGAGGAAAGGTCTAGGACACCACCACAACTAGTGCCAGGTTGGACCCATGCCCGGAGAGCCCATTAACACACCAAGGATGATGCCTCAGAACACACAGCCACTGTCAGGTGCCAGAATGACTGGGCAGAGTGGTGGATGTAGGTGGAGGAGGCAGACCAGGAGTGGCGGTGTGAGGCTTGGGCCAAGCTGATGTCCCACTTGGCGACAATCACCACCATCCTGAAGGAGCAGTTGGCCCAACCACTTGCCCGTGCCTCCTCCTCCATCCCTGCTGCCCCTCCTGCCCCTCAGCCTCTGCTCTCCTGCCCCTGCCCAAACTTCCCCTGGTCTTCATGGACTTTTCCCTCTGGCTGATGGCCATGGTGGGTGCTGCCATTCCAGATCTTTCACCCCCAGCTTCCCATCTCCCAGTCACCCCATTCTCTTCCCACAAAGTTCAAGCCCTCTACAACCCTCCTTTGTCTGTACCTCCCCATGATCCAGCTCCATCTCAGCCCTGATGGGGACCCTGAATCTGGAGCGTGAAGGGATTGTGTGGCTGCTGTGGCTCATGGCCCTCCACCCACCCCTCCAAGGACTGGCTGGGAGCCCTGCCATGCAGGGTCTGCAATCTAAGCGTACATTACCTCCATGGAGACAGGCTAATTTTCCCCTGGAGCAACTTCAAAGCTTCCTACTTTGAAGTGCTGGCATACATGTAGCGGTAGGCACTTCCAAGTGCCCACTCTACTTCAAAGTCCCTTTACTCTCTTTACATGCTGGCACTTTGAAGTTTGAAGCTTCGAAGTTGCCACAGGGGAAAATTAGTCTAATGAAGTGTTGTGTATTCACCACAGATCTTCATTAGTAATCTCCCATGACCCTGATTGCAATGCCCCCTTCCATGTTGGGGATAAGTGTAGACATAGCCATAGATGTTTTAAAAGTGAGACTTAGAAATTAATTTATTTCAGACACGATCACTTTCCATGAACTTTTTTGAATTAGAGTTTACCCACACAATACTTTTGGAAAGCAAATTCTAAGATTGAATGCTCAAGTATCCAAGTGAATTAATTTTTAACCTGCACATAACTATTCCCGTTTGAGCTGGTATTTTAATACAGGATATAGCATAAAGCCACGGGTTCCAAAATAATAACAGTTAAATGAGCCAGATGAGGAAGTGACCGCAATCTTTGCAACTAAGCCTATACAGATACACATACAATTAATTTGTGAGGCTCTGCCAAAAGAAAATTAAGTTCAAACTGTGCTCCCAGCCAATAAATCTTATAACTTCTCCAGGAAAAATGCCTGAGGCAATGATTGTGTTTACCAGAAAAGTTTAAAATTTTCTGAAAATCTCTTACCATAAGTTACTGAGACCCATTCCAATTAAGCAGATGGTAGAGAATTTATTATGGGAAGATGCCACAATATTTATAATTTACTAATATATCTGTTCTGGTATAATAACACGATAAGAAACTTCACAAAGCATTAAGGGGTAGAATACAGAAGAGCATAACAGCATTTAGTAACGTCCCCTTCTTCCCCATTGCCATTGTTAACTTTGAAAGGGAACAACAGAGTTGAACCCCTGTGAAGGGCATGTATGCGGTGAAAGTAAAACCCAAGATATTGTAGCTGATACAGTCTATGGAACGTTAGCACCTGGTGGAAAGAGTAGCTGTAGAACTTTCAGTGAAACCATTAATTTGGGAGAGATTTCTGGCACAGGTTAGAAGCTGATGATGTGAGTACTGAACGATGTAGTGTTTTTTTATGATTTGACAACAGTCGCATAATTGGAGCCATAATTATCATTTGTAAATCGCAGATTTTGTTCAGTTTTATTGGCGGAATAATGTATTTTTATTCCACATTAAATGTTAACATTCTTCATTGTATTAAATTTGTACACTGATCGTAACATAACTGTGTTACCAGCAACTAACTCCTCCCCACAAAACTGTAACCAAAGTATTACTCAAAAATGGACAGAGGTGTACATTCCTTTTTATCTGCTAAATTTGGTAGCCATTATTTTTCCATAATGGATAGAAAATTAAGTTGCTAAAGTCCCATTCAGATGAATTGTTTCTACCTGGGATACAATAGGATTTCATTTAGTAGACTAATGGATCCCCAGCACATTACCTATAACGGTGGTCAAATTAATTGCAATGATGATCACCATTACTGATAAGATGAACAAGAGGCACTCACCTGGTATATATCATGTAACATATCCCAAAAGAATGAATTGTATGAAGGAAAGTAAATTACAAAAATAATTCGACAGCTATTCTAACCAGTGGATGATGTACTTTGTAGGTGAACTAAAATAAAGACTACATTTATGACAAGTATTTTATTGTGCAGATATTGTGTTACGTAGCTTTGGCAAGAGTTTATAGAGGATACAGGGGAGAGGACACCAAATGGATAATAGTGATGCATAGTACTACACTTCAGATAGTAGTACACTTTAATGTCCATATTTTATATTCTGGATTTAAATTACATTGCACACTAGGGAACAAACACAAATAAAATTTTGAAATGAAATGGAATAGAAATCAATAAATTAATTCATATTCACATTGATAACAAGGAATAGTGTACCTCATTTTGTGTTCTCACAAGAAACATAATAAACAACACAGAATTCTTTGCTTTGAAACTATGTGATAGCTACTAGTGCTCTTTTAAACAATCATGTAGATGAATGCATCTTGTTCCTCAGTCAAGTTATACACAGTGCTTACTTTGCCTATATTAAGACCTCTAAATATGTTGCTTCAGTAAGACAGATATTTAGGTGTCTGTATAAAGTTGAACTGCCTGGAATATTGCATCACTTTGAGTTGCTTCTCCATGCTTTTGATTGTAAAAACATATTTGATTTTCATCACGGCATGCATCACAACTGTGTCAATAATGGATTTGAGGCTGGGTCTACATGGGGGGGTATTGCCAGCAGCTTCATGCTAATGTGCAGTCTAGCAATTGCAAATGGCCACTCATTAGCATAATCGCAAGGCTAATTAGCAGTAAACAGGCCCTCTAGACATGCCTCTGCTGGCAAAACCCCTCTCTGTTGCCAGTCCCTGATGCCTGAATTGTGGTCACTCATGAACAAGAAGCTGCTGGCAACACCCCTTCATGCAGACCCAGCCTGAGCAAAGAATGAGTACTCTATTAATTGTTCACATTCCAGTGAAGGTGCAGCATCTACTACGAAGTGCGACTTCTGTCACAAACCACTAATTTACAGCTTTGGGAAATAAATGAGGAAACATTGTTGAGGCCAAGATTAATGTTAAAAGCCATGGAGTACAAAAGCATTTTTGAGGTGTTTTATTATATCTAAATGGAACACTATTTTAATTGCAATAATCTCTTGAGTACTTCAGAGCAGACAGTCATGTGGAAATACTAACAGGACTCATTCTTCATTTGCATAATCTTGATTGATTGATTGATTTTTCAGAAGAGATTTTTTTTTTAAAAAAATCTGTCTAGAGGGGGTTCTTTTGGGAAAAATTTTTGAAATAACTCTGTGCAGCTCTTTTTTTTTTTTTCCAAGACTAAGGGTTCTTTCAAAAAAGGGGATTTTTTTCCAAAAGAACCCTGTCTACCCTGCTTTTTCTCCTAAAAAATCTCTTCTGAAAAGAACAATTGGATGAGCTTATGAAAATGAAGAGCAAGATTTGTAAATCAGTGCTTCATTTTCATTTTCAATTTACCTCATTTGCATTCCTCTTTCAAAAGAGGAATGCAAGTGTAGACACAGCCTAGATGTAGCCAAGAAGTAAATCGAAAGATTGATCCTCTCTTTCAAAAGAGAGAGTCCACACAGCCCCATCCACCCTTTCAAAAGAACACGGCAGAAAACACTGCAGATGGGGTCACATGGCCGGCAAGCCCTTCTGGGAGCTCTGGCCACATGCTCCCTTAAAGGGCCCTCCCAAACATATCTTCCCTGCACATGCTGAGGCCTGCCAAGCTGACCAAAATCAAGCACAGCCAGTGCAGGTACCACAGGCTGTTTGGTCATAGCTCTAACCCCACAGAACTGCCAGCACAACATCCAGGCCCTCCAGCTCCTTTGGTGGGACAGACTTGCCATCCGAGTGGAGGAGCTCACCGCCCCCCCCGGCCCCTGGATGTGACTGCCCCCCAGGCAATCAGGCACCTCTGGAGCTACCCAATCAGTTCTGACTGGTGGGACTGGCTTGTGATGGACAAGTGAGATGACATGCAGTGGCTCCAGAATTTCTGTAGGAGGAGGAGACATTTCTGGAGCTCTGCAGCCGGTGCAACCCTCCCCTCCAGCACCAGGATATGAGCATACAGCCTACCCTGACCCTCGAGAAGCACATAGCCATCATGGTGTGGAATCTGGCCACCCTAGACAGCTACCGTTCTGTTGGATAGCAATTTGGGGTGGGCAAGTTGATCGTCGGAGATGTCGTCATGGAGGTAAGGTAAGCTTGAATTGCAGACCCAGCGTGAGGAGTGGGGAAGGGGTACTCAGGAGGTTGGGGAGGCTGGGGACAGGGGTTGGGGAATGGGGGGCTGGCATGGCAGTGCCAACCATGACCATGAGCCACCAGACAAAGTCCAGCATGATGTCTAGAGGGAGCTCGAGAAGGAGCAGAGCAGTAGGGGCAGTGGAAGGGTGGCAGGGGCAGCAGGGTTTAACAGTGGCAGCAGGTAGGGTGGCAGGGGTGGGGGCTGGGCCACCTGATCCCTCAGGGCCCCGCAGATGATCCTAAGGTTTGCCATGAGCTCGACCCATTTCTTACTCTTGCATGCCAGGTCCACCTCCTTGACCTGCAGCCACTGCTCTGCCAGCTCATTCTGGCAGTGGAGGGCAGCTGAGTAGGTGGAAGAATCTGCGGCATGGCAATGGGCCCTCTGGGTGTGGGCCTGCCTGGGCACCAGTTGTGGGGGTGCCTCAGCCTTCTCCTCCACTGCCTCCAGAGGTCCCAGCCTGGTGACATAGATGGGGCTGGCTGGCCCTAGAGGTGAGTTGGGGTGTTCCTGGCCCTCAGACAGTTCAGATGTATGGAGGAAAAGGGAGAGGAAGACAGTGTGTTAGTCCTGCACCCCAGCCCAGGGCTGTGCCCCCCACCCCCCTGGGCAGCAGTTCCTACCCCCGGGCTGAGGGACAGGGATGTCTCAGGAGCACTGGCATGAGTGTCCTGCACAGCAGGCCTTGTCACACATGTCACGCATGGTGCCTTGGGATTGGGTCTGACTGTTGTACCCCCCTGCCCTCCCCAGTCATGGCCTAGCAGCCAAAGCGGGATGTCCATCCACAGAGGAGTTGCCCATGTGGCTGGCTTGCTTCCAGCTGTGGCCAGGGCATGTGACATGCCAGGCACTTATTGGAGGGTCCCTTGAAAAGGTCTGCTGATGCACTACTAGATGTTGCCTGGCTCAATAATCCCGAAGGTGCAGCTATGAACAAGGTCCTGGATTTGGCATCCGAAGGGGCCTTCGGCTCCAGTGGCGTGGTCTGGTTGGATGGTCCCAGCTGCTCCTCCTCCGGCCCTGGCCCCTTCTTGGGCACTGCAGGGGGCTCCTTCACAGCTGTGTCAAGCCTGGTCTGGGGTGGGGGGACCTGTTCTTGCCCCTGAGGGGGCTGTGGGGCTCCCAATAAAAGGGGCAGGTGGCAGTCCTGCCCCTGAGCATCTGGCTGTGCCCCTGGCCCAGGCATACCCCTGGCCCAGCTCCTTAATCTTGGAGCAATCCTGCTCCAATGTCCAGATGGGGTGTCCCCAGGCAGCTAGGCCTGTAACCAGCTGGCCATAGGTGGAAGCATTGTGCTGCTTCTTGCTGCTCTCCTTCAGGATGTCTTCCTCATGCCAGAGCCCCACGAGGTCCTGCATTTCTGGCTCTATCCAGGATGCAGACCTCCTTTTGGTGGCCCAGGTAGCCCCTGAGCGTCACAGGGTGGCTCACTCTTGGACATAGCTTCAATGCACACTACAGGGGTGGATGAGAGGGCATGGGGCTGCTCATCTCATCTCCTTGCTGCCTCCACACTCTTAGCTTCCTGCCACAGTGTCGATGGGGATTTCTGAGCCTTTAAGTGGCTGGATTCAGGGAGCATAGTGCTCCAATAGCACTGGTCAGGGTATCTCCAAGCTCTAGCTGGCTGGTGCCATGGAGGACTTGTTTTTTGAAAGAAGGGCCCCCAGAGAGTCTACACGTTTTTTTTTTTCTGAAAGATTCTTTTGAAAAAGGCACGCTTCCTCCTCTGGGAGAGGAAGAGGGCCAGCAGAAAAACTGCCAAGTTTTTGATTTAATATTGAAAGAATACATTTTGTGTGGAGACACTCTGTGAGTTTTTTTTGAAAAAGGCCTGTCTATTTTGAAAAAAACTTGCTAGTGTAGATGCAGACATAATGTTTACAATATAGACAAAAATTCAGTAGAAAATTGCACATTTTATTTAGCCATCCTATAGAATTCCAAAACATAAGGCTTTATGTTAAAACCATCCTCTAGGAAGGGCATCACTTTATATTAATTTCATCAGGACTTTTCTAGAAAGCAGCTTGTATAATGAATTCAAAAAATCATAATCTAGAAACAATGCAAGTCCTCGGAGTGAACAGGTTTCCAAACAGGGACTGTCACAGCTGCAGATAGATCTGTCTATGCTTGGGTTAGAAGCTGCACAATTTTTTATCATTGTAGGCAGTTTTATTTAATCAAGTTGTAAATACACTGAAGACTCTTAAGGTTGCTACACAGAGTTGGGCCCAGGGTTGTAATGTTTAATAGTAAAATCGAACAGGGAAATACTGGAGCCTTGTCTGTTTACTTGTTAATGATTTACTGATGGAAGGCCAAGGCACAGCATTCTCACCTAATGCTTCACCTTCACTCAAGAAATTATTTTTCACATCACAAATCTCATTAATTAGTGGTGTCCATAACCAGACCCTCATGATGAGTATTGTAATTAGTGGATATGCAAAAAAACTGACATTTGATTTATCCTCTTTTTATTTCTATATGCCATTTGTGAAAATGTGTGTGAATAAAGTTTTGTATGTGGTATAATATTATTTGTACAGTCACAGTGTCATGGGGACCATGGATAAGGACACTGCTGTGCTATGTTATGCTCATATGTAAGAAAACAACATTCCAAGCCCCCAGGGATTTATAATCTAACCACAAGAAAAGAGAAAACAGAGGGGGAAGTACAAGATATGACTGAGACAATAGATGGGAAGGGTGGACAATATTATGGTGGCAAATGTCATATTAATTACACTTTTTTTGGAGGTGGGAGCCTCTTTGGAGGGAATCAACTAAATGGAAAGAAAAAGAAGGGAAAGAGTGAGGACAAGGAAGGGAGGATTAGAGCTAGCAACTAATCAGCAGAGGGCAGTGAAAGTCAGACAACAGTCTACAGTTTTGTTTGCAAAGCTTTGGCTACTTCTGATCCTACCACAGGAAGCCTCTGGCGGGCTCCTTCCTGTAGCCCATATGATTAGTGGGAAGGGAGACACTGACTAGATCCTCCAGTATCCCAGTGCCAGCTCTTAAAAAAGTGGCCTCATCCCCAGACCAGGGGGCAGTAAGAAATGTGAGAAATTTCATTTTTATCCAAAGCTTCTGTTGAAGCTCTGTGCAAAGACCACCTTATTCATGATATAGAAAAGGCCATATTCTAAGGGGTTACTTCTATGTTATTTCATTGGCTTCTCTTATTTACACATGACAATCTTACCCCACAAATCAATTATTGGATATTCAGGTAATACAAATATCCAAAGATTATTTAAAGGGTTAAGTTACAGTAAAAAGTCAAAAATATCTCATACTTTGTGAAGAAGTTAAAAATGGTATTCACTGTGAATGAATACAGCAACACATATCAGACTACTAATAATGTATCTCTGTTGATACTGAGAAGAAATTCATCATGGGCTACGTCTACACGTGAAGCCAACATCGAAAGAGTTTATTTCGATGTAGCAACATCGAAATAGGCTATTTCGATGAGTAACGTCTACATGTCCTCCAGGGCTGGCAACGTCGATGTTCAACTTCGACGTTGCGCGGCACCACATCGAAATAGGCGCTGCGAGGGTACGTCTACACGCCAAAGTAGCACACATCGAAATAAGGGTGTCAGGCACAGCTGCAGACAGGGTCACAGGGCGCACTCAACAGCAAGCCGCTCCCTTAAAGGGCCCCTCCCAGACACAGTTGCACTAAACAACACAAGATCCACAGAGCCGACAACTGGTTGCAGACCCTGTGCCTGCAGCATGGATCCCCAGCTGCCGCAGCAGCAGCCAGAAGCCCTGGGCTAAGGGCTGCTGCCCACGGTGACCATAGAGCCCCGCAGGGGCTTGAGAGAGAGCATCTCTCAACCCCCCAGCTGATGGCCGCCATGGAGGACCCAGCAATTTCGACGTTGCGGGATGCGGATCGACTACACGGTCCCTACTTCGACGTTGAACGTCGAAGTAGGGCGCTATTCCGATCCCCTCATGAGGTTAGCGACTTCGACGTCTCGCCGCCTAACGTCGAAGTTAACTTCGAAATAGTGCCTGACGCGTGTAGCCGCGACGGGCGCTATTTCGAAGTTAGTGCCGCTACTTCGAAGTAGCGTGCACGTGTAGACACAGCTATGTAGTTCAGCATAGGGAGAATTCAGTGGAGTATCTTACATGTTAGCATACTATTGTGAGATGTAAGGGGAACAAGCAGGAAGAGCTTGAAATGCTAGTTAATAACCACAACAATGATATAATTGGCATCACAGAGGCTTGGTGGAGAAGTACACACAACTGTAATGCTGGTATAATTTGCTCAGGAAGAACAGGCAGGGGGAAAAATGTAGGACATGCTGCCTTGTGTGACTGAAATCCAAGGGGAGCCACCTTAGGTCACTTAATTAGAGTGAACTGAAAAGAATGAGGCAAATAATCCCCAAAGCTCGTGGACATTCCACTACTTGGATTTACCAAATCAGCCCAACACATTGTCTATATTACCTCACTGGTTACCCAAAAGCCAGAAACCCAGTTCTGTTTAAGTAACCCAATCTCACATCTCCATTTAGATATCCAAATCAAATATGATGAGACTTAATGAAAATATTATTTATCCTATCATTTCCAAGGGATCAGATATAAAACATCCCAGTTTAATGAAAGTTCCAGGTCATATCCAAACATTTGCTTCAGCCAGTTTATATTAACTAAACTAAAATTTATTTTAAAAAGCAATGAGACAGTGTGTTGCTTACAAGTTTAGTAAACGTACAAGATGTGTCTACACTGTAGAGTTTTCTCAACAAAACTGGGCAGTTGTTGAGAAAACCAGCAGATTATCTACACCTAAAATGCATTCTGTTCAGAAACTAGACAGAGCACAGCACTTTTTTGGTGACAGTTCCATTGTTCCCCTATGAGGCAGAATTCCTCTAAAACTATGGTGTAGACGCTCCAGGGGCAACTTCTGTCAGGAGAAGAGTCCTCCATGGTGCCAGCCAGCTGGAGACGGGAGATGCCCTGTCCACAACAATTAGAGCTCTAAGCTCTGTCCCCCTAGCCAGGCTGAAAGGGACAGGAGCCCTCGAAACCCCATACAGTGAGTACCTAGCATGCAAGCAGCACAGACAGCATGTGTGCCTGCAGCCTGCTGCCAGCCAATCTCTGCAGCTACACCAGCCATATGATGACTTCCCAGCCTACCCAGGATGTCCCCAGACTCTCCAGGAAGTGGGGAGAAGACCCCACAGGACCCTCCTCCGGCCAGGAAGAGGCAGGCCCCCTCTTGGACTGAGCCAGACATATGGGACCTTCTAGGCCTCTAAGCTGAGAAGACAGTGTTCCACAACCCAGCAGCTAAAAGGTGAAACACCCCAAGCCACATCTGGATCACCACCACCCTGGCTGTGCGAGGACGCCTGGCCCAGGCCATGTAGAAGGTCTGGGCAAAAATTAAAGAACTCCAGCATGGTTATACCTGGGACCAAGATGCCAACTGCCAGTTGGCTGAAAGATGGCAAGCTGCCCATACTATCAGGACCTGCGCAAGGTCCTCTGGGCAGAGGACTCCTCCCCTCCTGTGATCTCCTTGACAGCCAAGAAGGCCCCCTGCCCCACAGCCAGAGTACCACCTGGAAGAGCAGCAGCCCAGGACCCAGGACAAGGCAGAGGTAGAGAGAAACACCACTTCCATCACCAGCAAGTGTACCCTGGTGATCACCCTGGAGTTGGGCCCCTCCTCCAGCCAGGGCACCTGCGGCACCTCCCTGGACGTCTTGAGGGACCTTCTGGTGAGCACCCAGTGGGGCACCCACCCTGGAACATAAGGGGAGCCTGGATGGGGCATGCCACAAGACCTACCAGGCTGGCTTGAGTGAAATCCCACCTCGTAAGCCCAGAACCTGCACAAGATATCATGTCTGACCTGGTCTAAACACACAGCCTCACGGCATGGGCACTGGCTTGTTGCCAGCTCCATTGGAGGCCACAAGATCCCCAGGGCCCTTTGAGGGGGGGATCCTACCTACCTCTCACACAGCTTGGAATGGGGTAGCCACATGGTCAATGGCTCAAATCCAGACACACTACTAGGACCTGTGGCCCTTGGCTCATGCTATGATCACAGGACACAGGCAGCACCCATACATGTCGACAGTGCCCCGAGCTACACACGTGTGAGAGGGAGCTTTGGAGGACTGGGCTGTGCCCAGCTCACCCGCCACCCATTCAGGGACCCCACTAGGGCCAGAAAAGCCCCCTGGATCATCAAGCCATTGGGCTGGGGATGGGAATGGGGAACAGGCCAATTCCCAAGGTGCTGCCGACTTTCCATACAGCAAAGGCTATCTGTGCTCCTGGGACATCCCCACCCCCTGACTTGGGGGTGGGAGCTGCTGATCCACTGTGGGGGGGACTTTGGGGCCACGTGGCAGGAAGGACTCATTGTCTCTCCTCTATGTCTCCCTCACAGCTGCAATGTCAGAAGGCTGAACCAGCTCCACCTTCCTATGAGGGCCCTCCAGCCCCCAGGAGGAGCCGGAGCTGGGCATGCTTCATGGATAACCTATGCTGGGACATGCTGGCATCCCACTGTGTCAGGGGTGGGACTGTGGCCAGAAGGCTTGTCTCCAGGGTGAGGCAGACTGGGGGTCCTCGAGCAGGTCACTGACATCATGGAGCAGCAGCTGCAGGCTAACCAGGCATGGTGGGCAAGAGACTGGGAGTGGCAGGTATGGGCATGGGACCAGCTGATATCCTGCCTAGACATCATCGTCCATGTCTGGAGGGACCAGCTGGCTCAGCCACCTATGCCTACCATCCTTGCTCCTCACATTCCTCCTTTGGCTACCCCTCCCACTCCCTTGCCACCAATCCCCCTGCCCCCACTGTCTTTGCCCCACCAGATTTTCTCAGGCCATCCTGCCCCTTGTCTGGTGGATCCTATCCTTGACTGCTCCCCCATCTCCAAGCACCTTCCACTCCCTCTGCCAAGCACAACCTCCCTTGTTCCCCTAGACACCTCCCACTGAGTCCAACCCCACCTCAGCTTCTCCCCACCCATACAGGAACCATTCCCACCCCTGGCCCCAACCCAGTCCCAAGATTCTGAACCTGTGGTGGAAGGAGTTCCTGTATGGGTTGGGGAGGGGCTGAGGTGGAGTTGGGTTCAGTGGGAGGGGTCTGGGGGGCAAGGGAGGGTCCCATCAGATTGAGGTTCCCACACCCCCTCCCCTGACTGAGGCCCAGCCCCCATCCTATGACCCCTCTTCCAAGTTAAGGTCCTTGCCCCTCATCCCATGTCACCCCATGTATACAGTTTACTTTTGTATTAGTTTATATCACAATTGACCATGCACACTTTCCATTTTGTTCAAAACAGAGGGCTTTTTAAAAATTTTACACCACCCCATATACCTTTTTATTGTGGGAGTGAGGTGAGGGGAGGGGTAATGGTGAGGAAAATGTAGGGCTGCTGGTTTGAGGCTCCTGCTGCTGGTGCCCTGGGTGGAGTTCATGGGGTCCCTAGAAGCATCTCTCCCTTAGGGCCTTCTGGATCCACAGCCCATCTTGAAGGGCCAGGCTGATGGAAGCCACATCCAGCTCTTCATAGGCATGGTCAGTGGCCAGCCCTCCTGGTGGAAGCAAGGTCTCCCATTTCCACCAAAAGATTATGGAGGGCATAGCATGTCCCCCACAACTTGGGGGAAATTGTTCTTCCCTGCCTCCAGGCATGTCAGCAGACAACAAAATATGCTTTGAAGCTCCTTTCATTTATAAAGGGGGATTACCTAATAATCTCTAACTGTGCAAATTGTTTGCACAGAGGCAGGGATTTATCTGGGGTTTTGATCTCTTTGGGGGGTTGATTTCTGGGTCCTGCCTAAAACATGCATCTGACAAAGTGGATCTTTGTCTACAAAAGGTTATGCTAAAAAAAAAAACTGTTAGTCTATAAGGTGCCACAGGACTTCTCATTGTTTTTGCAGATACAGACTAACACGTCTACCCCTCTGATGCTTACCCTAAAACAGCATCCTCCCCAAGCTCTGTTAATCATTTCTGCACTGTTGTGCATGGGGCAGTGACCCCACATTTTTCCTTGGCTGGTGAAGACCAGAGAATCTGGTTCAGCATGACTGGGTGGCGGGACACCCCAGAGAGCAAGGAGGTTGTCAACGGCTTAATCAGCATACCCTGGACTATCCCAAGGGGTCTTCTATGGCTGCACCCTGTCACATCTTGTTCCTGTATTTTTGGGTGAACAGCAGGCTTTGAAGCAACCTTCTATTTCCCAATCATCATGATAATTTACTATATGAATTAATGTAAGGTAATGTACCCAATAAACAATTTATCTCAGAGTTTTAAGAGACATATGGACAATCAAATTCTTTCACCCAAGATTCATCCAAATGTTAATATTCCCTTTTGATCTCTGAATCAATAGGTATAGTGATACACAGGCACTGTTTACATGGCTAACATCTAAGATACAAGTAAACAAATATGGTTAATATAGCCTCTCATTCTCTAACAATACAGATTTGCATTTCAACGTTCTAGCCCATCTAACACAGAATGATAGTAATCACTGTCTATATATTGTCAGTAACTGGGAAAAATGAAGCAAATAATTAAGCAATCAATTTGTGAACATCTAGAATATAAGAAAGTGATAAGTAACAGCAAGAACTTCTGAAAAAAAAATAAAACCAGCCTAATACCTTGTTTTGATAGGCTCATAAGCCTTGTGATGGGGAAAAGCAGCAAATGAGATCTATATTGACTTTGGTAAGGCTTTTGATACTGTATTATATGACTTTCTCACTAACAAGCTACAGATATATAACCTCGACCAACTTTGAGATGGGTGCATAACTGGTTGGAAAACCATTCTCAGAAAGTATGTATCCATGGTTCACAATCAAGCTGAAAGGACATGACATGCAAGGGTTAGTTTGGGGTCCCATTCTGTTCATTATCTTCATTAGTGATTTAGATAACGTTGACAACGCTGCATCTATTTTGTAGACAATACCAATCTGAGAGAAGCAGCCAATGCTTTGGGGGCTAGAATTAAAATTCAAAATGATTTGGACAAACTGTAGAAATGGTCTGAAGTAAGTAAGATGAAATTAATAAAGGGCAAGTGCAAAATACTCCACTTAGGATATTAAAATCAGTTGACCACATGCAAAATAGCAAATGACTTCCTAGAAGTCAGTACTGTAGAATGGGATCTGGGGGCCATAGAATATCACTGTTGTGAAGGAAAAAAAAGTTCTTCAGTGTTTAGCGCTACAAAAAAATGGAAAAATGAAGATGTCAACTAGACATAGGCAAGTAATAAATAGTTATATAAACATACGGTTAGCCAAAATACCAGAAACTCAGAATTCTGAGTTTTAGCCCTGCCTCTGATGTGAACTCTCATTTTGGGCAAGCCATTTAAGCCATTTGTCTTAATGATCCCATTCTTAAAATAAAGGTAGGAAGGATAACTGTTCCACAGGGTGCTGTCAGATTCAGTTTGTTATTGCATTTCTTCTCTTCAAAAAGTTTTATATTTGTTCAAAAATATTTCTATTAATACTAATGTAGTTAACAGAACAATAATTTGAAAATTAGTAAATTACATCTACAATTCACAAATTTTGCTTGTAACTTGTATGCCTGTTTCGGGAATTATCTACCACAGTACTGCATGCACTTGATTTTTTTGTGCAAGGTCAGTTCCAATATCAGAAGAACACTTACACTCATAGATTGTTTTCCTCTCTTTAATCTTTTGGGGCTAGAGGGACATTTGCTATACATGTTCCCCAGTTTCTGAACAATTTAAACCAAATCATTACAGGGAAGCGATATCTGTGAAACATCAGTATTGATTATAAAGCCAAAGATTCAGAACACATAAATTGATAATATAGAATTGTACATTTAATTCTGTGTGGTGATTTGTGAAGGCTGCCAGTCAAACTCAAGTTCCCATTGAGACATGCTTAACATTCCAAGAATATTCTTTGTGAAAGGTGAAGAGATAACACAAGTATCAGTTCTGTGAAAGTATAGTCAGACAGCTTTCATTTCTTCCCCTACACTTCAATAAGCGTAATAGCCTTCGGTTCTTCCATTTAGACATAAAATCAATAAATATATGACCACCTCTAATACAGTAATTCTGCAGAGCACAAATTTGTAATGGTTAACCACTGGCTCATATGAAGAGAAATTACTGGCACAGTCTGAAAATATGTGTCGACATACCTGAGGCTTTAATTACTGACCTGATTTGAAGAACCTAATGAAGTTGGCAAAGGACTTTGGTTCGAAGAAGTTTGAAGCGTAGGTTCATAAATTTTCTTACAGTCAATTCTGGCTGTAAGACACTACAAGAATACGAAATCATTACTGTGCCATCTTTGACCTCCTCTGGCATAAAGCATAAGAGTGAAGGAAGTACAGGTTTCTCTACTGTGGCCCACTCTGAAGCTTGACTGAAGGGATACAGAATCCTTGCAGCTACCACTGGAGATCAGATGGGTAAAAGGGGATAGTGTACATGGTTCTTTTTACCTTTCCCTCCCAGAGGCTGCACTACTGTTTCAAGAGGGATCTTTGATCTGTTCTGTGTTTGCATTGAAAACAGGGTACACAAGCACCTAGGTACAGTTTCTGCTGACCAATCCTATATTCCATTAAATGATCCAACAGTCAAGTCAAGGCTTTGAGGCAGCAAATAGTGCATTATAGTACAGAAACTGTGTAACTGGTTTTATGTTCTACTGGTTTATATCAGTTCTGTCCTGTCGGAAGATCTGCATATTCACTTTGAAAGGCTTTGCCTTCAAGCAGTGAGAGAATGGAGGGAGAGCAAGATCATTCCCATGCCCCATCTTCTCCACTTCCCTTAGGCCTCTATTATGACTACCCATATGTCTAGAAATGGATTCAGGATTAAATAGCTGAAATTATTCAAATGCTTAAAATTTTAGTCAGTGGAAACTTGATCACATGATGTGCTGATGTTAAAGTTATGTTAAATAGAGAGTTTCAGGCCTAATATTGAAATGCACTAATAAAGTTAACTTGGTTTTCTTTCAAAATGCAGAGAATGGTTTTAAAATCAGGACATGGAGAAAGTATGTCATCATCATTATCATCATCATCAGCAGCAGCAGCAGCAGCAACAACCATGGTCTCAACAACCATTGGTATCAGATGCTTCTTTCACTATTTCCTTCCATCTTACCTGTCCAGTGCTGAGTGGATTAGTTTCTGTAAACTAGCTCTACACCAATCTACTATGTCATCTATCCATCCTCCATGGGATCTGCCTCTCCTATGCAAACCATCCATTATGCCGAATACCAGGGTCTTGATTTTTTGTTCTTCATTCATTCTGCAAATATGCCCAAATAGATGTAACTTCTGTTGTATAACCTTCTGCAATAGGTACTCTTTTGGTTGTATCTTCCTATATAATTCCTTTTTGGTGACCTTCTGCTTCCTTCCTATTCTTAGGATCTTTCTGTAACAACTCCTTTCAAATGCCAATATTCCTCTCGTCAAATCTTTTGTTATCACCCATACCTCACATCTGTACAACATGCTGCTGAATACACGTATTTTCAAGATGCTCAGCTTCGTTCTTAAGCTAATCACTTTGCTCTTCCAGATTTTATCCATCACTTTCAAACTCGCTCTTACTTTTGCTACTCTAGTCACTATTTTCTTCTTATAGTCTATATCGTATGTTATGTTGCTCCCCAGATATGTGAACTTCTCTACATTCCCTAATTTAATCCCATCTACCCTGGTTATCCCTCCAACATCCTTACTTCCAAATACCATTGGTTTTGTTTTATGAATGTTCATAATCAGTTTGTTCCTCTTCCCTTCTTTATTTTGTACCTGCACCATTTTCACTAGCTTCTCCTCATCTTCCTCAGTGGTAACTATATCATCTGCAAATGTCAAGTTGTTAATTCTTTTCCCATGCACAAATATCCTTTCTACCTCTTCCTTTATCTTGTCCATCACTCTCTCTAGATGCCTGATGAAGACACTTGGGGATATCAGATCTCCTTGTCAAGTACCTCTACTCATTCTAAACCAACTTCCCAACTCCCTGCATGCTCTCACCACTGCCTACGCATTCTTTTGTTATCCTTCAACAACTGTATCAACAACTGTATCAGAGTCATTCACTCTGCATGATTCCAATACCGCCCAAGTCACTTTCTGATCTATACTGTCAAATGTCTACTGGAAATTGATGAAGAAAGTGTAGATGTTCTTTTGTCAAGCTTTCTCCACTATCAATCTTAGTGCCAATATCTGCGGTGTGGTTCTTTTATCCTTCCTGAGCCCCGCTTGCTCATTCACTCAATGTTCTTCTATCTTCAGTCTCAGACTCTCCACTAGTATCATCATCAGCACCCAGCCTAGGTGACTCGTTAGGGCCATCTTTCTGTAGTTCTTGCATTTCAATGCACTTCCTTTCTTGTGTTTTGACACTAGCACAAATCTTGTCCATTCCTTAGGAGTTTTTTCTTTCTTTGCATGCTATATTACATAGTCAGTGTATTTCCTGAATTATACTTTCTCCTCCATATCTAATCATCTCTACCATGATCTTAACATTTCCAGGGCTCTTGTTCTGCTTTAGTCGTTTCACTGCTCTTTCCACTTCCTCCTTCAAAACATTGGTCTCGCTCTCGATGCTCATTGGAGATACTTCTTTCAGTTCTTTGATCAGTGTCTCTGAGACACGCAGGTCTAACCCTGTTTTGTACAGATCTGTGCAATATCCCATCCATCACTGCACAATTCCTCCATGTTCATGAGCACTTATTCATTCTCATCTTTTGTTGACATCTGCTTAAGCTGCCACTTCCTATGAATATTCCTAATCATCTTCTACACCACCCTGCTTTTACATTGACCATAATACTTGTCTATATCTTCACACTGCTCCTCTAACCACTTCACCTTATCATTTCTGACTGCTTTCACCACCTCATTGCATTTCATACTATATTGCTGTTTTGCCCTCTCAGAAACGTTCCTTCTGATCTTCAACACTCTCTTCTCTTGAACAAACTTCAGTGTCTCCTGGGTAATCTATTTCTTATTCATCTCTTCTTCCAGAACAGTCTGCTTGATTGTCTCTTTTATCGCTGTGGCTATCCCTTCGACTCACTTATCTAGGTCTTTCTCTGTGGCCACATTCCTAATCTCTTCTTCGAGCACTGCTCTGTACACAGTTCCTATTTCTTCCTCACCTAGCCTTGCCATGTCTCTTCTCTTCTAAAACTGTGTTTTACACTTTCTCTTGAGTTTCATCTTGATGTTTGTGATCACTAGACTGTAGTCCAAGTCTATATCTGTTCCTTGGAAACTTTGGCACTGCTGTACTGATATCTTCTTATCAAAATCATATCTATCATGCTCTTTGACGTCCCATCATTTGATCAGCATGTCCACATCTTACAGTTCTTTTTTTTGGAATCTCTTGTTGCAGATCACCATCTCATGCCCCGTAGCAAACTCTAGTAGTTTCTCAACTCATTTATTTCTTTCTCCACATCCAAACCTTCCCATGAGTTTCTCCCAACCTTTGTTACCTGTTCTGACCTTTGAGTTCCAATCTCCTCCAATGATCAACACATCTCTCTTTGTTATCTCCTCCAGCGTCTTTGCCAAGTATTTATAGAATAGCTCAGTCTCTTCCTCTGCACTGTCCGACATGGGTGTATACATGTGAATGACTGAGATGTTGAATGGTTTTGCTTCAGATCTCACTACCATCATTCTTGCACTCACTGGTTTGTAGTCTAATAATGCTCCTCCAGATATTTTGCCAAGAAGGGATACGACTTCTGCCTTATGCTTTGTTTCATTCCCTGACCAAATGATTTCGCAACTGCCCATCTCCCAGTGCCTTCCAATGCATCTCTGCCAGTCCAAGTACATTGCCTCAGTAGCTCTCCATCCCCTTCCAAAGCAGTATTTTCCAGTAGCCCACAGTGTTTGGACACTCCATGTTCCAACTGATAGCATGTGTTCCTGCAAGCAATATGTCCCTGCAACAATTCCTAATTCCTTTTCCTCTTACCAGGTTTTTTGCTCCCTACATGTACACAGTGGTGTCTTGGGCTATGTATACGCTAAAGAGTTTTGTCAACAAAATGGCCTCTTGTCAACAAAACTCATGGAGACTCCCCACTAAAAATGTATTTTGTCAACATACTGTCAACAGAACTCAGCACTTTTCTCGACAGCCTTCTGCCTTTCCCACTTGAGATAGAAAGCCTTTGTTGACAGACTATGCCAACAGAAAACAAATGCAGAAGCTATCGTGGGAGTGCTTTTGTCTGCCCCTCCATGGCATCAGACACCTGGTTGTGGGGAGGGGTGCACTGTCCACCACCATCACTGCTCTGTGCTTTCTGCCTCAGGCCATTCTTAAAGCTGCAGGTACACCTGAAAACCCCATGGAAGGAAGTCAGAAATATGGCAGTAGCAAAGTAACATGCTGTTTTTTCCACACTGTATGTCCACTTCTCCTGCCCGAAGTGAGAGACATGGGGTCTAGCCAGTTACAACATGACTCCCCCCCCAACAGGTCCCACAGAGAGTTGCATGAGGCATCCCAGGAGCCCTCTTGGGGCACAAAATGGGGGGCCCTATCCTGTAGCAGGACCACCATGCCTACCTTGTCTGCTCTCCAGCCCCCTGCTATCCCTGCTGAGCCCAACTCTGCAGCAGCCTCTCTACTGCCAACCTCCCCATGTTCCTAGCCCCAGCGCAAACCTAGCAAGGACCTGGACCCATGGTGGGATGGGATCCTGTGATTGACACTGCTTCTTATCTCACTCCCCTTCAGGGTTGCTGCCCCCATCCACTCCCTGGACTGATGCCCCCCCCCGTCCCAACCTGCCCCCACATTCTACATTGTTATATCCTTGTACATTGTAAATAGCTTGTTAGCTCAACATTTATTTTTAACACATTTATCTTTGTTCTAGTAAAACCATTATTTGCTCAACACCCCCACATACTTCTTTATTGGGGAGGGGTCATGGAGTGGGGAGTGGGTGAAGGGAGGGGTTGTGGTGCGGTGAGGTTAGGGCTGCAAGTCCAAGGCCCCTGATGGGAGTGTCCTGGGGAGAGTCCTTGGGATCCTTGGGAGAAGCTTTCCCATAGGGCCTCCCAGATCTGCACCCCAGCCCGTGGGCTTGGCTGATCAGAAATAAACCCAGATGTTCATAGCCATGGCTGGCCTCTGCTCTGCACCACAAGAGGAAGGCCATCCCCTTCTCCTCCACAATATGGTGGAGGGCACAACAGGAGGCTACTACTTGCGGGGGACATTTTGCTCCCTCTACATCCAGCCAGTTCAGGAAGCACCTAAATTGTGGCAGCCAAACACACACTCATCTTAATTCTGTGCACGATTGAGGTAGGTATTAAATAGGTCCTGGGTTGGGTCCAGGTGGCCAACGTATGGCGTCATGAGCCAGGGCATGGGTGAACAGACAACATCCCCCACCATTCACAGCAGCATGCCCATGTTCCTGACTGCCAGCTCCTGGCAGGGGACATAGGTGCCTTACTTCATCCTCTGGCAGAGGCCAGAGTTGTGGAACACCTGTGTGTCATGTGCCCAGCCTGACTACCCAACATTTACACCCAGGAATCATTCCCAGTGGTCAACCAGGTCTGTAGCACAATGGGATCATATCCCTTGTGTATCCCAATCATGAAGGCATTTCCCTGTGATCTCTGGCCTATTCCTGCCCTGGAACAAAACTTGTGGCACTTGTGATTGCAAGGAGTCACAAAGAAGTCAGGAAGAGCCATTTGTGTAAGACGAAGATAAGTATGTTGGTATTGATCTCCCATTTGTGGTGGTCTGAGAAATACCTGCTCAAGCTGTCTGCCCTGGTATTCTGTTTCCTGGTTATGTATGTTGCTATCAGGGTTACCCAGACCTTTAGAATCTGAGTGCCTCGGCACATAGAGAATGTGACTGGGAACCCCACTCCTGGTTGACATAAAACATTGTGGGTGTGTTGTCCATGAAAACTTGGATACTTTTGCCACGTATCAGTGGGAGAAAAAGAGCATGCTCTTCAAATGATCCTGAGGTCTAGGATATTGATGTGAAAATATGTCTCATGATGGTGAGCCCATGTGCTCTGAATTGATGACATATAGCAGTGGGCGCTCCAACCCATGAGCAATGAATCTGTTGTTATAATTACAGAGGGATCTGGGGAGTGGAAAAGTAAGCCTGCAAGGAAGTCTGTTGGGGGTCTCTACCAGTGTAGCGGATGGAGGAAGAGCAAGGGTCTTTGATCTGTGGCAGGGTGTTATGTAATTGGGAGTGAGCCAATGTTGGAAGTAGTGCATATGTCTTGCAAATGGGACAAAGGCTGTTGTGGCAGTCATGTGCCCCAATCATTGGAGGCAAGTGCAGGCCATAGTGAAAGGGGCCTGTTTGACCATGTGAACAAGATCTCAGGTTGCCTGGAACCTATGAGCAGGTAACTAGTCTGAGGCTGAAACCAAATCCAGTAGAGCTCCTATGATATCTAGACTCTGTGTCAGTTTCAAAGTGGACTTCTGTAAGTTTAAAAGGAGGCCAAGCAGGGAAAAATATTCCCTGGTAGTATGTATCATAAAGGTAGTCTGGTGACAAATAGGACCCTTGATCAGGCAGTAGTCTAAATTAGGGAAAATTATAACGTTTTGCTTTCTGAGGTATGCTGTGACCATGGTGAGCGTTTTGGAGAAAACTCAAGGGGCCGTAGAGAGTCCGAAAGTGGTTACTTTGTATTATAAATGGTCCTAACCCACCACAAATCAGAGGAACCTCCTGTGGGATGGGTGAATAAGCGAGTGAAAATACGCAACCTGCAAGTCAAGGGCTGAGAACAAGTCCCCCTCGTCTAGCTCTGGAATGATAGTTTGTAAAGTTACCATCATGAACTTCATGTTGAGAATGAATTTGTTCAATTCTCTGAGATCTAAGATAGGCCTCCATTCCCCTGATTTCTTGGTTGTCAGGAAATAAATGGAATAGAACCCCTTGCCACGGTGCTTGACAGCTTATAGTGTTTATTGTGCACCTTCTGCAGGATGATGTCCTGGGATTGAGCAACACTTCTAAATTGATCCTGGCAGTGCTTTAGGTTATCAGTAGGAGGAGAGGGGGAAATGTGAAAAACTGCCTCATCTTGTATAGACCAGGGACCCCTGAAAGAAGCCTCAGAGTCTAAGTGAGGAAACTCTTCCATAACATTAGAAGCCATCTGGGAATAACAGATGGTGAGTTAGATAGTGAGGAATGTGCTGACTTTGTAGGAGGGGGTGCAGGCATGTGCTCATACTGAGGGGTAGCATGCCTAGAGCAGTGAGTGTGAGATAAGCATGGCCGATATGCATGACAGTCATCCCATGGACCTTGTTGTGCATGGTGTGGCTACTACTGGTGTACCCAGAGAGGATGAGGCTGACGGGGTGATCTCAATATGAATACCATGATGGAGGCCTCTCTGCCTGCTACTGCCTTCAGATTGAGAGGGTGAAAGTGAGAGAGAGGCAGTATATGAGATGCTAGCATGTCCATGCCTCACAGAGTTCAGTGAAGACACAAATGATGCTGTGTATAGCTGAGGGGATTTGTGGCTATGTCACGCTTTTTGTTTATGTTTTGTCAAGCAGATTGATCTAGAGCAGCAGCAGAGTCAGTAGGCTCTAAAGGTGGAGGCATATGTTGCTTCTTAGGAGCAAATACCTCAAAGGCACACATTGGTGAGTTGCCTGGTCTCTCCCTCAGATCTCCTTTCTGAGGAGGGCCTGCATCTCTCTACAACACCTGACATAGATGGCACGGGAGAGCATGATGCTCCCTGCAATTCAGACAGAGAGCAAGCTGGTGAAGCTGTGCAGCCTGGCTGTCTTCATGGGAAGATATAGCTACCCTATCTGAGGGCTTTTACTGCACCCATATGTTGTTTGGTGAGTCCCTGAATGTGAGGGAGACTTTTGCCAAAATAATTCTTTCAAATGCACTTCACAATCCTTACATGCCCTTGGCGGCATAGTCCGGCAACGGGGGTACTTAGAAATGCTGTGGGATTCACCGAAGCACTTGAGGCATGAGGCGTGCTGGTCAGACATGGACATAGCACCTCCGCTGACATCACAGTTCTTTGTAGAGTCAAGCATTGAAAAGAAAAAAAAAAGACATTGCTTTTTAAGAGAAGACTGTGGTTGAAAGACAAGAAGCTGCTGCTGGGGCTCCACAGCAGCTGTCACCTTTTTTTTATTTCTTGAGGTAAAGATGATTTAAAAATAAATAACTATTAAAATTATGGGAGAACGGGAGAGAGGCTAAGTCAAAAATGTTGATTTTTTTTTCAATCAGGATAAAGGAGAGCTGCTCTGCGTCCATCTACAACAGAGGATGGTAGAAAAGGAACCGAGGAGAGCTGTGCCCTGTCCTCAGTGCAATGATGTCACCTGCTGGTTCCTGTGTATGCATGACATGTGGCAGGGGGCAGAGGGGTGCTTCTTTGCAGGGATTCCAATCTACAGTGCAGGGATGTGGCTGATACCTACGTGGAGAATCCCCAGGGAGCACTTGAAAGAGAATGGCAATTCCTTGTGGAGAATGGGGTTGGGGAGAGTAGGAAGGCAAGAAGTGATTTCTGGTGCACCATAAAATGTTGTGGTTGACTGACCCAGCTCATTTCCTCAATGCAGCACTAACCTTCCTTCACTATATAGAAAAAAAAAAGACTCCCGAAGAGAATAGCCAAAATGAGATATCCATGGAGGTCAGAATTCATAATAATTATAGTCAAGGCAAAAAGACAAGTTCAAAATTTTATTAAAATATTCAAGATTATTTTCATATAAATGAGATATCCACAAAACTCAGATTTTGCAAAATGACCTGTTTCCCATTGAAACATGGAAACAAACCCAAAACTTTACCCTAGTTAGCTGTGCATCAGTGGAACATTTGACAGGTCCGTGCAGATTGCTTCATTAATTTATAATTTTTATGTGATGTCTCAAAATTTGATTTTTTCCTGTTATATTTCAGGGGACTGAAATTCACAGTAAAACATGAAACATCTATTTTTAATGAAATGTTGGTTTTATTGTTTTAAAAAAATCCTAGCAGGTGTCTATGTCCTTCAGAAATAACATTCTAGTTAATTAGAAATAAGATTAGGAGACAAGAGACCATGAGTGCTATGCTTTATTTGTGAGTGACTGATCTTAATTTGTACAGTTGTAATCACTAGTCAGGTTATATTATAGGCCCCACATTATGGGTGCGTCTACACTTGCATTCCTCTTTTGAAAGACATGCAAATGAGGGTGATGGAAAATGAGGTACATATTTGCATATTTGACACCTCATTTGCATATTCTTTTTTTGAACGAGCACTTTCGAACGAAGAAAACCAACGTAGATGCAGCTCTTTTGCAAGTAAACCCCATCGTCAAAAGAATCCTTCTTCCCTTTATTTAATTTTCAGGTAAAAGGGGCCTCCAGAAGAAGGACTTCCTTCTGGAAGATTCCCCCCGAGGCCCACACTTCTAAATGGAATTTTGCAGTCCAGAAGAACGTCTTCCAGACTCCAAATCACTTGACCTCATGTTAATGAGGTGCAGGAATTTGCTTCTGTGCCTCATTAGCATATTTCGGGCCATTTGTTAACATGCCATTTTCTGAAAGTGGCATGTGTAGGAACAGCCTATGTGTTTGATCCAAAGAGGACATGAGTCACAATTCCCATCTAAGTTTTGGCTTTTTAACTCAGGCCTTTAAGCTCTAGAGATCCTCAGTTCAATCCCAGATACGTAACCAATGGGAAAGAACATAAAACAAATAAATATCATTTCCTAAACATTTACTTGTGAAGTCACACTTTTTTAAAGTGAAGTACTTGTGAAGTCACACTTTTTTAAAAATGGAGATGTTAACTGGAGGACTTAGTTGAACCCAAAACTCCAAGTAACTTTACCCTCTGGCTGGAAATAAACCAACGTGTAATACAGCACATTAAGCTGATAGTTGATACTAGCAAGCAAATAAAACTGCTGTCACTCATAGCTTCTACTTTTAGTTTCCCAGAGTTATGCACATCTCCAGTAGGATGCACCCTAAGACAGCACCACAAATTTACTTCAGACTAATGTTTACCCAAGGTCTTAAGAGATCTTGGATACCTGTAGCCTTCCAGTGGCCAGCCCTCCATGTGAATAGGGAATTTGAGTTGTGTCCCACAAAGTCTGAAGTGTCACAAGTATACAAGTATCCACCAAGCTCAGACCTCTTCCTCGTTTTAGCATTACAAAGTTGTTCATTTAGAAAAAAAAAAAAAGAAAAAAAGAACAACTCTCAGCAGAAGTTAAGCATGGAGTTTTCCAGCCTTCTAGGGTGTGAATTTTTCTTTAGTTAACCAGTTGTATTTCACATAGCAAGAGTCAACTATTACCAGACTTTTCCATTTTGCAAGACAGCATGCTTCTGCAAAAAGCTTAAGTCAGGAGGACACAGGGTCATGTTTATTCCTTGTGGTAAATCACTTCTCCCTCTTCTTCTGGTCTGTTAGTCGAGCTAAGTTTTCAGAAACAGACACTCCAGCTGCTTTAAGCATGACCATAACAATTTGTATGTTAAGGTGGAAAGCAGTCGAGGCATGTTACCGGATTCTGGGACTACAAAAATTTCACGCTCCTATAGGGAAACAGAGGACATAAGGTTATTTGTAAAAGAGGTGAAGTAACACATCAGGTTACTATTACATTAGAAATCACATCTCTTGATTGCTAAGTCATAATGTTTGTCAAACAAGTCATGTAGCTTGGATTTTTTAAGCAACCTGAGCATTCAGGTTCCTTAGAACCAGTGTAGGAGGAACACAAAGGAGGGCTACATCCATAATCCGGAATGATTTTAGTTAGCTTGACAACCACTTATCAAGGGCATAGCCAAGTTTCCTGTGTGTTCTTATAAATTTTGTTTACAGCCACCAGTCCTGGCTCTCAGTGTTTTGTGCCGTTATTTAGTTGTAATTTACCCATAAATGTCTTTTAAGGGCCCAGTAAACAGAAAGCGTTGATAATGCTGCTGGACAATACTGACCTCCCAAGGTCGGGACAATTCTCTCATTCAATACTGGTCAGGTCCCAACAGTGCAAGATGAAAGAGGTTCAACCTATAGTTCTTTCTGGTAATCTCTGGATAGTAGATTGGCTCTTGAGGACAACGTTTGGTACTGTAGAACAGGCAAATGTACTGAACTAGCCAAGGCAACTATGGAAGAAGCTCTTGAAGAAGGAAGCACACGCAAATCATCTGAAGCCCATCCCCAGTAGTAAAGCATAAAATCTGGTACATATTATTTAAGGGTTAGACTCACACAGGTAAGTATAAGCCCTGGGGTGGAAAGCAGTCAAACATCATTCTAGGTCTCATTAAATATGTCTTTAGTAATGCCTGTGTCACTGTGGGTCATCATTAATAAATTACTGTCTGCCACAGTAATCACACATCACTGTTATCCAAGATACTGCACAAATCACCAAACACGGCCCCTGTCTTGGAAAGAGCTATTTGACCTGTTCATAGGATATGGAAGGAAAGTTCAACTGTGGTCTTGCAGAAGATGCTTCTAACTTTAAATGGGAACTGTACAGAAAGACACTGTACAAAAGTGCTGGGCAACCTCAGCTAGTGAGTGTGCCACATAAGCGGACCTCCTTCATTTCAATGGGATGCAAGATTGTCGCAACCAAGATGGTTTCCTAGGATAGGGTAGTTTTGCAACCTGTGCTTGTGTACCTAGAATTTGCAGGATGTGATGACTGAATCCCTTTGATTGGATGCAGAGGGAGCAAACAGCTCTTACAGTCAGTGTTGTGTGGTGTTGTTCACTTCACCCTTGCTTTATGTGTGTCACATAATACCAGTAGGGGAAAAAAAATAACCTATACGGATGACAACCAGCACTGTATGCGAGCAATAGTAGTCAGATGTCTCACAGGCCACACACAGAATTCCATGGGCTCAAGGTGTAATGACACAAGCTATTTTTGTTGCTATACCAGCAGCAGCAAGAGCCCCACCCTTCAAGCCAGCCACTGTTTTACTAGTGCACCGCAGCTGGCCACACTCACTTACTTGCACCTTTGGTTGGACTTTGCATGTTACGCATCACCCATCTTTATGGTTGTTAATTAGAAATAAATTACTACATAATCCACAAATCTGTTAAAAATCTAAGTAGAGTGACTCTATTTTTCATCACAGGGCTTTGGATTATGTTAATATTTTCAACTGTTGGGCATGCTTCCTGGAATATTTTCCCCTTCTTTTCTTGACATTCCTTCTTAATTTGCTTTTTATTATATGTTTACATAATGGTTGTTTAAGCTGATTATTAGGTCAATTTGTTTGTGATTAGTACCACTTTGTGCCTGTTCATAAATTTATTTCTTGATATCCCTTTATGCACTAGAATCCAATCTATTACTATGGTTATATCCATTTGTGCCAGTGTGGGGGTTAGCAGTAATAAAATGTAAAATGCCTGGAATCATGATAAAAATTAGATGGGACATTCATAGCAGCTGGACACACACCTAAAGCCAGATATAGGGCTAGTATTAATCCCATTAGCTCAGGTGTAAAGAACACAAAGGTACCTTGGTTTCTTTCTTGAGTCCCAATGAAGGCAACTTCTTTCTACTGCAAACTTCCTGGCCTTATAATCACAACCCAGTCCCCTCCCCAGATGGGCTTCATTACAATAAAGCTTGTTTTTCTCCTTCTCACAGGAGCTGTCTGGTACATTTATTGGCTTCTGGGGCTCATATTAATACCTTCAGGGTCTTCTGTGGGTATGTACCTCATCACAGAACCAGGTATGCTATGCTCTGTTACCCTACATGTGAGTTTTGCTGTTTATTTTAGTTGTCATAGCCTTTCAAAATTAAAAATAAATGGATTCAGTAGAATGACTTTAGACTTCCACAACCTCCAACTTAAACCATAGCAATCTTACCAGCTTTTAACAGGGCTAAATTCTTAAAGCAAACTAATTGGATACAGCGGTAGCCTACAAAATTATTTGCAACACTGTAAAACTTTAATTGTTCGCAGGCGGTTCTAGCCCACAGAAACACAGCAACAAACCGGGATGACAATTTGGCCCTTGATCACATATTAGAGCTAGAAGCCCTGCTTTCCACTCTCCTTCCCCAACAGATAATGGGACAAGCTCCACAGTGTGGTGGCAAAATTTGCAGAGGATGCCAAATTACTTGAGACAGTTAAATCCAAAGCTCACCACAAAGAGTTACAAATGGATCCCACAAAATTAAGTGATTTGTCAAAAAAGGACGAACAATGGCAAATAATGCAATTCAATATTAAATGCAAAGTAATGCACTTGTCAAAATATAATCCAAAGCACACACACAAAATGATGGAATCTAACTTAGCTGTTAACTTCCAGAGTAATGCAAATTTATGAAAATCCTTCTCCCTCTGCCTGTATCACCCTGAACAGTGAAATAGTCTCCAACTTCAGAAGGCTTAAAAAGTACCTCCAGTCATCCGTAGGGCAAACACAACTGAATAATATAGCTGTCCCTTAAAGTACATCAGGACAGTACCAGAGAACTAAATGTAAATAAGATTGCTTGTAAAAAAGATTGCTGATAGTTTCTTCTAGGAAGACACTGTGAATTTCTAAATTTAGCTATTAGTAAAAACAGATTGTAGGTGGAAGTAATTAGTTTAGTATACTGTAATTCATGGTAGTTTAATCATGTTGTTCATAAAAACGTAATAATTATTAAAATAGTAAGGATACCAATGATAGACACATATTCAAAAACTAGACTATTAAATAAGTGTTTAAAGATGCTGAGAGTATCCTCTCACCAAAACTGGAAGAGTATCGGCTGCTTCCAAGCACACACATCTCTTCAAAAGTACACACTGGTAAAAGCAAAAGTCAACACTTATGGACAGCAAGAATAACTCTACTGGCCAGTAATTATTACACTTGTGTAGATGGGAAAAGTCACTGCAGAGATTCCCAGATGTTAGAGATCTTCTGTTTGCTGCCCTTGATTGAAAGGCAGGGAGGCTTATAGTTAGCTTCACATATTTCATATGCTTGCTCCTCATTAGCTGTGTCTACATGTGCACGCTACTTCGAAGTAGCGGCACTAACTTCGAAATAGCGCCCGTCGTGGCTACACGCGTCGGGCGCTATTTCGAAGTTAACTTCGACGTTAGGTGGCGAGACGTCGATGTCGCTAACCTCATGAGGGGATCGGAATAGCGCCCTACTTCGACGTTCAACGTCGAAGTAGGGACTGTGTAGACGATCCGCGTCCCGCAACGTTGAAATTGCCGGGTCCTCCATGGCGGCCATCAGCTGGGGGGTTGAGAGATGCTCTCTCTTCAGCCCCTGCAGGGCTCTATGGTCACCGTGGGCAGCAGCCCTTAGCCCAGGGCTTCTGGCTGCTGCTGCGGCAGCTGGGGATCCATGCTGCAGGCACAGGGTCTGCAACCAGTTGTCGGCTCTGTGGATCTTGTGTTGTTTAGTGCAACTGTGTCTGGGAGGGGTCCTTTAAGGGAGCGGCTTGCTGTTGAGTCCGCCCTGTGACCCTGTCTGCAGCTGTGCCTGGCACCCTTATTTCGATATGTGCTACTTTGGCGTGTAGACGTACCCTTGTAGCGCCTATTTCGATGTGGTGCCGCGCAACGTTGAAGTTGAACATCGACGTTGCCAGCCCTGGAGGACGTGTAGACGTTATTCATCGAAATAGCCTATTTCGATGTTGCTACATTGAAATAAGCTATTTCGATTTTGGCTTCACGGGTAGGCGTAGCCATTGTGTGCCATTCACCTCTTCAAGACAGCCAGCCATAGTCCAAAGGCTGTAACATGCACATTGGTGCATAAACCATGATTTCTTTTACACCTTAGCAATAAAGTAATGTCATGGAGTTAAGGATCTCCATGCCATTTCAAGATGAGTAAAAGGCCATGATGTGGATTTTTTCTGTAACACCTTAATGTAAAACCTGTTTTGACAGCAATTTTCCTTTTCTACTTTTAACATTTCTTTTCAGTTTTGCCTGTATGAAAAGAGCTTCTTCAAATAATTGTATTATGCCAAATCTGTAATAGTAAAGTTAACTAGAAATTTAGCAAATTTAGTATGAAGTGATCAGAGAGAGACAATGGCCTCCAAAGCATCTACAGTAGCGAGTAATGAGTTTACCATTAGAATGAAGGCCTTGGGGACCACAAGAAGCAGTCCACTACCTTCTGTCTTACTAGAGATTTTATCAACAAGGCAAACAAGCTAACAAAAACTGCAATATAATGAAAGAAAGAGTGAGACAATCACGCTTTGTGGCGAATCCCAAAGTAGGTAAGGTGATTCAATGACAGTAGGTTGTCATCATCCCAGTGTTTCCTGTGGCATACTTTTGCAATGTGTTATAATGACACTTGTTCATGAGAACTTCAGCCACTTTTCCTTATCTGAACTTTCCCATCCCACTTTTGCTGAGCTCCCCTATTTCCATAGGTTAATTAACTATTTACACCATATGCATTACAATGTGTATCAGCTGGCTGTTATAGTATCATTATGATCAACATTTATTAATTTCAATTATACACACACCTTAAAATATCTTTAAATACTGTTAAATATCCTGTGTTTGTGGTTTATTGCTTCACGCCACTCAACTGACTTATCACACTTGCAACCACATTTAATCTTGTGATTTAAGGTAATTTGCCTGACAGCTACTTGTGTCAAGTACAAGCTCAGACCTTAACTGACTCTACTAAATGAACTATTTTACAGGTCCCAAGCCTACTAGTTCTTTGCTTGTCTTAAGTTAATCAATAGACACACATTGCCTAGATGCACTACAGCACTAAATAAAGGTTTCACTTCTATTTAAAAAAATCCATCCATCTTTAAATATGCTATCTTTAAATGTGTGACAATCCTCCTAAATAATATTTTGTTTACTTAAAATGACAAAATCTTGAGACTTTATTCCGCTCAGAATACATGTAGACAGACACCTGTAAAAGATGTTCATTTGGTAAAATCTTTACAGAGAAAGCTACCCAGCTACAAACATCTGAGTGGGGAAATATTGTTAGTTTATAGTAAATGTCTCTCTTGTTTTCCGTATAATACGTGATGGCAGATAGAAAGTTAAATATCCCAGAAAAGCTGATTATATAATAACCTTTCAAATATGATGCATTTTCTCTTATTTAGCATAGCCTTTGTTATTTGGCACGTTGAGGGGAGGGAGGGTGATAGTCATACATTCTGGTTTACTAGGAGTTCAGAGTGTGGGAGAGGGCTGTGGGCTGTGGCAGAGGATGGACTCCAGAGTGGGGTAAGAAAGGAGAGGTGTGGAAGGGCAGTGATGGCTTTGACCAAGTGTATGGTCTCGAGACAGGCCAAGAACAAGGGGTTTGTGATACGAGACAGCGCTTCAGGGGATCAAGGAGTGTGGGAGGGGATGTGGGGGTTTGGGCTTAGGCAGAGAGTTAGCGTGTGGGATGGGGGATCAGGGCTGGGGCAGGTGGAACACAGGAGGGGTTTAGGGATATTGAATCCAAGCATTCCTCACCTCAGGAGGTGACCTTTCCCCACTGCTCCCAGGCATATATGCAGCTAGACAACTTTACACACTGCCTCCACGCAGAAGAACGGCCCACACAGCTCCTGTTACCTGTGGGTCTCAGCCAAGGGAGCTGCAGAGCTAGTAATCATTGCAGGGCAGGAGCAGCGCACAGAGGCCTCATAGAACTTTTCTCCACCTAGGAGCAACAAAGACATGTTACAACTTGTTGGAAGCCACACAGGTAGAGAGCCTTGCTAGTCCCATGCCAGACAGATTATAAACCAAACTTTCAGGGAAAATTAGAAATACCAGTTTGCAGAGATTTCTTGTTGGTACAGATCTGGACAATGCAGTTTTCACTTTATATCCTGAGATGTTGAAAGTGCTGTAGAAGTAGAGAATGGTCACCCAGCAAAATAAAGACCAAAGAAAAGGTAAAATAGCACTCTGTGTGCGTGTGTGTGCGTGTGTGTGTGTGTGTGTGTGTGTGTGTGTGTGTGTGTGTGTGTGTGTGTGTGTGAACACAGTGTTTAAAGAATTTAAAACTTCATCCATGACATGACGACTGCCCGGGATGAAAAACTACATGAGAGTCTTGAAATTTTAATTTACATGAGGCCTAGCTATAGCATATTCTTAAGTGAATTTCTGTCATCTGACTGTCCTATTGCCAAGTCCAATGTTGCTTTCATGCTGTAATAAAAGCGTATCCTCAAATAAGCCTATCTGAAGTTTAGACAGTTGAATTACTAAGCAAGATAACTAAAGAGACTTGTTTTCATTCAAGGACGTGATAACACCAACAGTGCACACAAATCAGAACAAATCAAAGTAACGCCACATAGCATCATAAGCATAGTGCAACAGAACGTGAACCTCAGCCTCAGTGTTTATGATGGGGTAGATGAGGGCACATAGCACACAGGTAAGTTACAAGAGTCATTTGACAAAATGACTTCTTGTTTCCCAGTTTATGAAATCCAATAAAGTTCAGAGAACTCCAACATAAACTAACATTTCATAGTAGTTTTAGACAGGAAAAATGAAATCACCCCCTCTCAAAAAAGAAGTTTCATTCTGATATTGCAGTCTAGGCTGTGTACTTCTGAATTCATATGGGTCAAGGATGCAGGAGCACCACAATTTTTTTTCTCATTGTACTGAAGAAATGAAATTATGTAGAGGATATCGTGAATGGTAGTAAAGGCAAAACGACACTTCAAGCTCCAATAAAGTTATGCTGGAGGTAAATGGATCACAAATATTCATGGACCATGTCAACTCAGAAGGCACAGATTGGTTTGCCTTTAGATAGTAATGGAGAAGCAATACAATGGAGAGAGACAGCTGTTCATTTGGTATAAGATTTGGGGGACGTTAAGTACTCTCAAAATTGTAACTCTGAGCGCACACTAGGTCTGATTTTCATTAGTTCTGAGCAACCACGTATGCAAAAGTCAATGGTAGATTCAGGCAATTCACAGCCATGAAAATCTGGTCCTAAATAACCAATATATTTCTGAAGGTTTGTGCAGACAAAAACAAAATCTCTGATTCTCTTTAAACTACACATCACACTTCCTTTTCTTCTCTTCCATGCACAAATAGTCTTTTCTTCTGCATATATCTCTTTTTACCCTCTCCTGCCTATTTTGAGCCTCAATACACAATTAACTGATCACTATATTTCTTTGCTGTCTGTAGATTAGCTGTAGGCAGAGCAAGAAAGGCTAACTGATCTTTTTCTACCTGCACTACAAAACCCAACACAATGGTATCCCTAAATAATGTGCCAAAGACTACAGTTAACTTATAGATCATGTTTTATCTGATTCACCACATTCACCACTACCTGTCAGTATTTCCATTTTCTCATGCTGGTATCAAGAAAAGAGCCATATTAAACATATGGACAAAAAGTCTTCAATGTGTACGGAATTCCCAACTTGGAATTCTGATACTGGTGAGTGGGACTGCCTAATCTGCTTTTGACATACAGGACGATTTTGCTTTGTACCACAGGAGTGTTATGTGGTGAGCTTCTAATGAGATATTAAATACTCACAATATTTTAGCACATTTTCAAACTAGCCAAAAGGTGAATTAGCATAAATAAAAAAATTAGACTTGTAAATAAGCATCGAATACTGCAAGACGAGCAAGAAAAACTGTCAAGAAAAAGAAAGCAAAATTACTGAATTCCAAAGTGTGAGGAAGTCTTGCTCCATCAAAAAGAAAAATATTCCTCAGCGTTTGAGCATTAAGTATACTTCTGTCACCAAACATGAAATATTACATTGTTGCCAAGCATGGCATGGCATTATTGCATGAAGTAACATGTCTCACACTGGATTGTTTTACTCATCACTTGATTCTGCTTCCCTTCCTCAAGCTGAGCAGTGTGTACTCATATTAGCAGTTTCACTGTGCTTCATGACACTAATCCTGGAGTGACCACTACTCAGCACCAGTATGAGTGATAAATCCTTAAAGTTTTCAGTTGCTCAGTAGCACTGATGAGGAGGATGAGAAAATGTCTGACTTTTCTAGTGATCAAGTAAAGAATTAAGTATGAAGATCTAAAACCATTTTTACCAAGCTCTTCAATTTTGAACACACCTGTATGATTGATAATTAAGTAAATAATATCCACTGATGATATATATTGATAACTACGAATGTGACTGATACCATAGTAGCTGGGCCCTTTTAAAATAACAAAAGGAAAGGGGATACAAAGAGAATCTTCATTGGGAGTAGAGAGATAATTTTACCTCTGTATTTAATGCTATTGCAACTGTTGCTAGAATACTATGTTCAGTTTTGATGTCAGCAGTTCATCATAAGTATTAATAAATTGGAACAGGTTCAGGGAAGAGCCATTAGAATGATTAAGGATTAGAAAGTATGCCTTACACTGATAGATTTAATGAGCTTTACTTAACAAAAAGAATATTAAGATGTTACTTGATCTCAGTCAACAAATGCTATGAGGGGGAACAACTAATGGGCTCTTCAGTCTAGAAGGAGAAAGACACAAAAAAATCCAGCAGCAAGAAGTTGAATTCAGACTGTGAAAAAGAAGGATTCTCCGTCACTGGAATTTTTTAAAATCAACATTGTGGTTTTCTTCTTTCATTTTTTTCCCCAAGAGAAATAATATTGACAAATATCTATGTTATATGGGTCAGACAAGATGTTCACAATTGTCAGTGTTTGTACTGGTCTTTTGTGCTTACCCTTAGCAATTTGTTCAAAATTCAAATTTTAAAGGTTTCCTTTTCATTTTAAGTCTTCAAAATTCTTATACAGTTATAAGGAAGAGGATACAGACATAAAGGGAAACAAGAAGACTTTTTATAAATATATTAGAAACAAGAGGAAGACCAGGGACAGGGTAGGGCCATTGATCAGTGAGGAGGGAGAAACAGTAATAGGGAACTTGGAAATGGCAGAGATGCTCAATGACTTCTTTTTTTCGGTCTTCACTGAGAAGTCTGTTGAAAGAATGCCCAACATAGTGAATGCTAGTGGGCAAGGGGTAGGTTTAGAAGTTGAAATAAAAAAAGAACAAGTTAAAAATCACTTAGGAAAATTAGATGTCTGCAAGTCACCAGGGCCTGATGAAATGCACCCTAGAATACTCAAGGAGCTGATAGAGGAGGTATCTGAGCCTTTATCTATCATCTTTAGAAAATCATGGGAGACAGGAGAGATTCCAGAAGACTAGAAAAGGGCAAATATAGTGCCCATCTATAAAAAGGGAAATAAAAATAACCCAGGAAGCTACAGGCCAGTCAGCTTAACTTCAGTGTCAGGAAAGATAATGGAGCAGGTAATTAAATAAATCATCTGGAAGCACTTGGAAGGTGGTAAGGTGATAGGGAACAGCCAGCATGGGTTTGTAAAGAATAAATCTTCTCAAACTAATCTGATAGCTTTCTTTGATAGGATAACGAGCCTTGTGGATAGAGGAGAAGTGGCAGATGTGGTGTACCTAGACTATAGTAAAGCATTTGATACGGTCTCTCGTGATATTCTTATAAAAAAACTAGGCAAATACAATTTAGATGAGGCTACTATATGGTGGGTGCATAACTGGCTGGATAACCGTACCCAGAGAGTAGTTCTTAATGGTTCTCAATCCTGCTGGAAAAGTATAAAAAGTGGGGTTCCACAGGGGTCTGTGTTAGGACCGGTTCTGTTCAATGTCTTCATCAATGATTTAGATATTGGCATAGAAAGTATGCTTATTAAGTTCGCAGATGATACCAAGTTGGGAGGGGTTGCAACTACTTTGCAGGATAGGGTCATAATTCAAAATGATCTGGATAAATTGGAGAAATGGTCTGAGGTAAACAAGATGAAGTTTAATAAGGGCAAATGCTAAGTGCTCCACTTAGGAAGGAACAATCAGTTTCACACATACAGAATGGGGAGAGACTGTCTTGGAATGACTACAGCAGAAAGGGATCTAGGGGTTATAGTGGACCACAAGCTAAATATGAGTCAACAGTGTGATGCTGTTGCAAAAAAAGCAAACATGATTCTGGGATGCATTAACAGGTGTGTTGTGAACAATACACGAGAAGTCATTCTTCCGCTCTGCTCTGGTTAGGCCTCAGCTGGAGTATTGTGTCCAGTTCCGGGCAAGCTCAAAAAAGATGTGGAGAAACTAGAGAGGGTTCAGAGAAGAGCAACAAGAATGATTAAAAGGTCTAGAGAATGTGACCTATGAAAAAAGGTTGAAAGAATTGGGCTTGTTTAGTTTGAAAAAGAGAAGATTGAGGGGGGACATGATAGCGGTTTTCAGGTATCTAAAAGGGAGGCATAAGGAGGAAGGATAAAACTTGTTCTTCTTGGCCTCTGAGGATAGAACAAGAGGCAACGGGCTTAAACTGCAGCAAGGGAGGGTTAGGTTGGACATTAGGAAAAAGTACCTGTCAGGGCGGTCAAACAGTGGAATAAATTGCCAAGGGAGGTTGTGGAATCTCCATCGCTGGAGATATTTCAGAACAGGTTAGATAGATGTCTATCAAGGATGGTTTAGATAGTACTTGGTCCTGACATTGGGGCAGGGGGCTGGACTCGATGGCCTCTCGAGGTCCCTTCCAGTCCTAGTGTTCTATGATTCTATGAAGCCCCTGTAGCCGTGCCGAGCCACGTGCATTTGAAAGCAGTGCTTTCAAAGCACCATGGCCGGAAGTGCCCTAATGCTAGTGAGGCACTGAATATGCAATTCAGCATCTCCTTAGTAATCTTCGAAATGGTGAAGTTTTGGCCAAATGTGGCCACAGTCATTTTGTTTGAACTTGGATCAAAAGAACCATTTTAAATGGGATTGCACACCATGGAACTAGAAATATTTGAGTTCTAATCAACCCTTTTTTTCACGACACAGCATCTGTGCAAAGCCAAATATGGGTTGCCAAAGATTGTCTTAAGTGTTATGGATTTCATCTAGCAAACCAAAACTGAGCTCAGAGAAAGTTTTTTGTTTTTTTTTAACTTCTAATACTAGAATGTATATGTGAGATCAGAATTAAGAAGCAGAACATAATGTTTTAGGCCACAGCTTTACTTCTGTGTCACAGGCACAGAAGAAAATGAAGTCTCTTTCACAGATAGATCAAGGTGTGATGAAATGCAGTGCCTGAGGAACCAGGTGAAAATGGCTTCCAGTGCACTGGGCTAATGATCCTGAACAGATGGACCAACTGGTGTGCAGGGAACAAAAATATGGAACCATCATCCTGTGATTTCTGCCATGTGAAGAACCAGTTTCAAATTTACAGCATATCATAAACAGTTTCCTGATAAAACCTGAGAAACAAGACACCGCAATTAAAATTAGACAATACAACAGAATAAAAGTCGAAAAACTTTCGCAGGTATTTCATGGACACAAACAGAATTCAGACAAGCCAGTGCTGATTGACAGATAGGCAAGCTGAAGAGTAAAGGGACTTCAAAGGTGCCCAGGCACTTTGAAGTACCATGAGGTTAGATGTGGCTACACGCGAGCCAACACTTTGAAGTTTAACACTTCGGAGTTGCCGCGGGGCAGAATTACCTTTAGGAAGTGCTGCATATGCAGCACAGCACTTAATTAATAATCTCCATACACCCTACTTACCATCCCCCTTCGAAATAGGGAGGTAGTGTAGACAAGCCCAAGGAGAATAGGGGTTTAAAATGTCTACTCCTAAGCAACCTAAGGACATAACAAATGTTGTGGGGGGAGGGGATTGGGGGTGTTGCAAGGGAGTTTAGAGGAGAAAATGGGTGGGAAATAGATAACACTTCATTAACATTCTTAAAACTTAAAATGATAAGCATACCACTGATTTAAAAAAAATAAACAACATCAAAAGAAAGAGCAGAAGTCCACCAACAGGGTGGGAGATATCTAGTTTATTGCACCAAATAGAGCATGTATGATCACCTGTCCTCTGATCAGCTGGCATAAATATGAATTTGATGCAAGGATCTCCTGGCCCTCAAAGATTATATATGAGCTTGGGCTACATTTTCAGCAGTACTAATATCTAGCCAATTATTCCCTAGTCTTTAGTTGTGCATTTGATTTTTTCCTCCCAAGTGAAGTACTTTGCATTTGCATTTATGCAATTTAATCTTGTTGAAGAAGGAGTGCAGTGGAAGAAAGGAAGGAGAACAGGAAAATGAGAGAAAAAACAGATTCATACCAACACCAAAAAGGAAAGGACTATGGAATAGGGGACTCAGTGCATGCTTCTGTTCTATAGATCTGGTAATGTGACAGGACAATCAATTCTTCTATTTGTCAGAAGCAAGAACATGAGGTGTCACAAGATAATAAAGATCAATAGATGATGCAAGGATCGGTTCTACAAAGAAGAAATCAACCATTGGGAGACACTGAGAGCAAAAAAATACTTTTCGATTAAGGAACTGCGTCTGAGTAACTAGGCTATTTCTCTTCTGGCATCATGACTAGCACAATAGTTCAAAGCAGGGCTTTAAACTCAGGGATAAAGAGTTGTGGTTGGGAGAAATTCATGAAATTTTCAATCATGGCTTCAATGTACAGGAACAGGAAAGTTAGCTAAACCAAGATATGTTAAAGGACAATGAACCACAAGGGAAGAGTATAAAACTAAGCTGCCTCTACACTAGCAAGTTCTTTCAAAAGATTTTCCAAAACAAGGGGGCTGTTTCAAAAAAGCCCATGGAGAGTCTACACACAAAAAGCATTCTTTCAAAAGTAAATCGAAAGAATGGGGTGCCCCTTTTGAAATCACTCTTCCTTTCCCAATTCTAGAAGAACACTCCCTTTCAAAAGCTTCTTTTGACAGAAAACATAATAGATGCTCCAGAGGGCCCCTCTTTCGAAATAATAGTCTTCATTTTCGACCCATGACCTGTTGTTTCGAAAGAGTGGGGGTTGTGTGGATGCATTCTTTCGAAAGAAGCTCTTTTGGAAGAGATCTTCCTGAAGAGCTTATTTCAAAAGATCTCAATGGTGTAGACACAGCTATAGGGATTGGCAAAATAGAGAGGTAGGTGTTACTGACAGTGAAAGGACTATATCTACTTCAGCTAGAATATTTTGTGGAGTACTAGGGAAACAATGTAAATGGTTGTACAGAAGTGCAAAGAGTTAGGACAATGAAATGGAGGAACTGGAACTAGTAATGCAGGAGGTCAAACCAGATGTAATTGAAATCTTATGGAAATTGTGGAATAGCACACATGACTTGAATATAGGGTGCATTTACACTAGTAACTAACTTTGAAGTTAACTTCAAAGTTAGGCACTACATAGAAGTAGCCAGCAGAGAGTCTATACACATTTTTCCTTACTTAGGAACCCCAAATTCAAAGTCCTTACCCTATTCCTGGTAATGGAGTAGTGCCCTACTTCGAAGTCTAACTTTGAAATACTGTGTATGTAGATGCTCTACTTCAAAGTTGCTTACTTTGAAGTTGTACTTCAAAGTAAGCAATTTCAGAGTTATTTTTGTAGTGTAGACACAGCCATAGGTATGTAAGACTGTATACTGATTAGGAGAGATAAGTGTAAAGATGGCAGAGTAGTAATATACATCAATAAAACGTTAACCTAAACAAATAAGGAGTGTTTCTACTGGCAAAACAGAATTTGTATGGGTTAAAATCACTTTGTGAAAGGATTGTAAAAGAGAGATAGTGCTGGTAGTCTTCTACAAACCCCCAGGGTCATACTCAGAAACATTTTGGGAATTATAATTGTAGACTTCAACTTTCTGGCTACAGATTGAAGAACAAATGTTAACATATTCATCAAATCATCACTGATGCTGAAGCAATTTTAGGTTTTGATCAGTATTGAGAAGATAATAAGGAGCTGGTTGTGACATATACCCTTGAATTTAGCAATCACAAATTTATTCAATTTAAGTTAAATGGAAAGATAGTCAAAACCAGGTTATCAGCTATGTTTTTTTTTTATTTCAAAGGGGACAGATTTTGGGGAAATTGAGGTAATAAGCTAAAAGAATCAAGTAGATTGATGAGCTCAAGGGCTTAAATGTGGATGAAGCTTGGAATGGCTTCAAATCAAAAATAGAAAAGCTATTTGTATTCTAAGCAAGGGGGGAAAGGCTTCTAGGGAAGGACTCCAGAACCATCTGGATGGATAGTCACTTATTATAACCGGCAGACCAGACACCACAGTCATTATGGTTTGTGTCTGGTATCTGCATTGCCACTGGAGGGTTAGCCTAGGCTACCACAGAAGAACCCAGGGACGCAGAGCTCTGCAGCAAGTACTGCCCAGCAGGATCAGAATGATGGTCCTTCACAGATCACTGATTAGAGATACGCACACATATCTCATAGAACTGGAAGGGATATCAGGAGGTCATTGAGTTCAGTCCACTGTCCTCTTGGCAGGACCATGCTCCCTCCCTTTTTTGTTGTTGTTGTTTTTTAATCTATTTGCCCCAGATTCCTAAATGGTCCCCTCAAAGGATTGAACTCACAACCCTGGGTTGAACAGGATTGTCTGGTATCAGTATTCAAATCATGAAACCAGGAAGGGGAACTTTCTGAGCAAGAACACAGACTGCCTGCCTTTTCGCCTCTGCCCCAGACATTGCTTGCAATCAACATAACATTCCTACTTCTACTTTGATTGTTGCTGCTAACTTGGTGCCAGACCCCAGTCTGGTACCCTGATGTTTACTACCCCCTGACACCTGATTGACACCTGCCTTCTGACCCATCTGCGGCTCTGATGCCCCAGTATGTTGAATAGTAACAGAGAGGAAGCCGTGCTAGTCTATACGCTATCAAAACAAAAAGCAGTCAACTAGCACTTTAAAGACTAGCAAAATAGTTTATTAGGTGAGCTTTCGTGGGACAGACTAACTTCTTCAGACCATAGCCAGACCAGAACAGACTCAATATTTAAGGCACAGAGAACCAAAAACAGTAAGCAAGGAGGACAACCTCCCAAACTCATGAGGATCCTCACTAACAGCTACAGTCTATACCCCAGGAATACCAGTCCTGGAACCTTTCCCTGCAACAAAGCCCGCTGCCAGCTTTGTCCACATATCTTCTCTGGAAATACCATCACTGGACCTAACCAGGTTACTCACAGAATCACGGGGACTTTCTCATGCTCCTCTACTAACATCATATATGCCATCATGTGCCAACAATGCCCAGATGCTTTGTATATTGGACAGACTTCTAACTCCCTTAGACAAAGGGTCAACTGGCACAAAACAGACATCAAAACACTCCAGATCCAAAAAGCAGCTAGTCAACATTTTAATGGAATGGGGCATTCTGTCAATGACCTAAAGGTATGTGTGTTACTGAAGAAGAATTATTGCACTGTTCTGGAAAGGGAAACAGCCGAGCTGGCTTTTATGTCCAAATTCGGCACATTAACACATGCTTTAAATCGTGAAGGGAACTTTCTGAGTCACTATAGGGGCTCGTCTGCATACGTGGCTCAATCTTATTCTTGACCTTCCCCTCCACCCCTCCACTCTGTGATTTGCTCACCTTGATTATCTTTTTCTGCTACTCATGACCAGAGGGCATATATTCTGTGACTTGTCCTTTTACATACATTATTTGGTACAGAAACATAGGAATGGCCCAAGTAGATCAGCTGGGGAAATCCCTAGCGGGATTTAAACAATTTACTTGCCAGACTTATTCATATTTTTCACTGCTTTTGACTTTTTTCAAAATTAAAGCTCCATCTTCAGACTTCAAATATGACTGAAATCCATGACAAGTCATAGTAAAGTTTTGTTTTATCACAAATTCAGCTTCCAGATTTTCAGTGAGCAACCTGTTCCACTCCTTTCTCCAACTTCTTGTCATTAGCCATTAGGCTGAACATTATTTCAGAAAATGCATTTGAGTGAGCAATACAAAAAAATGTGTTGCAGTATTTTTGCAAAATTTGGAGACAAAAAATTTGGAACGAAAGTACCCATTTTTGATCCAAAGAAAGTAACTTACCATCAACTTTTGGTTTAACTAATAATTAGAACGGATTGAATAGTATAGCCATTTTAAGCTGAATGTTGCAAATTGTAACAACTTCCCAAATCTCTTTGAATTCTGGAATAAGCTGCAGGTCAAACAACTTATTACTACAAGTTTTTTTATCCTCAAAGTCAAACCACTTTTCCACATAGTTGATTGTGTTGTCAAAGGAATTTCGACAATCTAATGTAAATCTATTTATAGTAGAATCATGGTCACTTTTTAATTATTTGTCTAGCCAGGAATCCAAAAAAAATTTCTCTTTTTTTTTCTCATGAAGATTGTCTTAGATTGGGTTATAGTGGTCATAATTGTAAATAACTCAAAAATAATGACTTTGTCTTTTTCAACCTTTTTTAAAGATGGCTGACTATCACTGCAAATATTCATCCCAAACACTAAATAAGCTTCATCCAATTTATCACAAAAAAAACACTTTAATAGTTAGTGGGATGCTTTTCCTACTTATGAAATATGCTTCAACAGGCTCAAAACAGGACAAGAACCTTTTAGTAGCCGGAAAAAGAGTTAGCCATCTAATAGGAACATTGTGTAGCAAGTCACTCCATTCAGTTTCTATTCATTCAAAAAACTCTTAATTCAGAATTTTTGTTTTCAATGTGCTAAATTCATTATATATTTTGATAATCACAGTTTTGATATCAAATTTTAAAGCACTGAATGCTCTTTTATGTTGTTATGTATTTTATACAAGTTGCAGCAAGCTTTAATTATGTATTTATTGTGACGCTTCAATGCTGTGCAAACACTTTTCGTTTTTCCATAATTGATGTTTGCATTATCAACACCATATGTGATGAGATTTTTTGAGTGATAAACCATTTTTTTCAAGATTATGTTGGATTTCCTTGAATATTACGGCTGAGTCCTCTGAATCCAATGAAAAAAGTAAGAATAATGAAGTTTTAATACCATGTGAAACATCAAAATAACAAAGAACTAATGGGATTTTTTTTAAATATTTTCTTTGTTTTAAGCATCAGTGCAAATAGAAAAAAAAACATGATTATTAGCCAACATTCTGAGGATGTGGAGCCAAAACTTTTGTGACAATAGCTGATAATTTTGTTTTTCCACAGGAATATTTTGCAGCTATTTGTGACTCACCGTACATTCTTTTGCATAATGTGCTAGAGCAGTCAGATGAATCATAACAGTGTGAGTGAAAAGCAGAATGGTAACTGAAAGATGCTTCTCCAAAGGCTACATCATCTTCCTCTTTGCAGTGGTTCTTGGTCAAAAAATTGTTTTTTTTTTTTTGTTTTTGTTTTTGTTTTTAATTTGTAGAGGCCTTCAAATTTTGCACATGAGCCTTTGACTGGGATGTCGATTCACATAATTTCACCACCAAGACTTATGGTAAGCTGTTGGTTGTTGCAGATTTTACACTTAGCAGTGTATTGATCTCTACCTGGCTGAATCCAATCAAACTTCTTGCCCCAGTCCTTATTCAAAGATACCAGACATTTCTGCTTCTGTGAGCAGTTTCTGGAGTAGACATAATGCTGAAGGAACAGTTACATTTCTAGTACTGGACTACAGCCTGATCAAGTGATCCCTTTTAGGTGCCAGGATCATTCTGCTGTGTAGCAGCAGCACACCCTATCAGAGTTCCACAGGTAGGAAACAAGATATAGGAGGGGTGGCCTACCAGTTACAAGCTTAGAAGAGGGGTGCACAAAGCGGAGTGTGGGTAATGGCCAAAGGTTCAGAAATGACCTCTGCAAATTCCCTCAGTGCCCTGGGGTGCATTAATTCCAGACCCATGGACTTGTGCACATCTAGTTTTTCTAGATAGCTCAGAACTCATTCCTTTCCCACAGATGGCTGCCCTCCACCTTCCCATACTGCATTGTCTAGGACCGTCATGTGGAAGTTGACTTTGTCCATGAAGACTGAGGCAAAAAAAGCATTGAGTACTTCAGCTTTTCCTGCATCATCTGTCACTAGGTTACCTCCCTCATCCAGTAACGGCCCCACACCTTCTCCGATAACCCGTTTATTGTTCACATGCCTGTAGAAACCCTTCTTGTTACTCTTCACATCCCTTGCTAGCTGCAGTTCCAATTGTACTTTCACTTTCACTTTTTACTTCCTGACATTCTCCAGCCATGTGTTTATACTTCTCCTTAGTCAACTGTCCACGTTTCCATTTCTTGTATGCATCCTTTTTGAATTTAAGCTGACTAAGGATTTCCCTGTTAAGCCAAAATTAGATCAGATCTCCCTGATCTGGCGGACTTTTGCAGACACCAACTACAACATCACCTCTTTTACTTCTGCCTCTAAGTTTAACCCAAAGACACTGAACTGGATTTTCTCCTTCCTCATACTGGAGCTCTGAGCAATCATACTGCTCCCTCACATAGACTGCAACTCCTCCTTTTCTCCCGTCTGTCCTTCCTAAACAGTTTATAACCTTCCATGACCCTGTTCCAGTTATGCGAATCATCTCACCAAGTGTCTGTTATTCCAACTATCTCATATTTCTTTGACTGTGTCAGGGCCTCTAATTCTTCCTGTTTGGCTTCTGGCATTAGTGTACAAGCATCTTCGAGAAGGGGCCAATTGGCCCACTTTCTCCTTTTCACCCAGGAAACCCACTTGATTGTTCTCTCTTCCTTCCCCACATTTATGTATGTGTATTCACACTTCCATACTGATTGATAAAGTTTTTACTTTCTACATATTTATTTTCTAATATATGCTGAAAGCATTTTTATATGAACATACCCAAAATTTCCATTGGTTTGGATTGCATTAGAGAAGTTGGGTATGGGGCTGCTAGCTGCAGAGAGAAAAAATGGAGCCCGACATAACAGGTTGCTCACCCCTGAGCTATAGAGTGACTAAGAACCAAGATCTCTGTGGAAAGGGTGCTAAGGTGTGTATTATATATTTATATTATCTATATAGCTATCTATTATATATCTAAAAATAACTACATAATATTTAGTTGAATGCCCTCCCTCAGAGCCACACACCTCTGCTTTAACCCCATCACCCTCCTCCAGAGCCATACACCTCCTGCTCTAACCCAATCGCCCTCCCCTCCCAGAGCAACAGCCAGAGCCAGAGCCAGAAAGCCAGAACCAGGTACTCATCCTACCTTTAACCCAATGCCCTCCCCCTCCCCCAGAGACAGGCACCAGCCCCACCTTGACTAACCCAAGGTTGCCCTGAGCCTGGAGGCTGCTGAGCCACCACCACCATTGCCATGTACAACCACTCACTTGTCCAAGCACTGAGACACATGCCCAGAGGAGCTCTGAGCAGGAGCTGCATTTCATTGGCCAAAGAGCCACACGTAGCATGAGATGGCTGGGGATTGGCCATGACCACCCCTGCTCTAGGGCTTTGGCTACCTCACAAAATGTTTCTGGGGAAGATTTTGTTCTGTACCTCATGGAATAATAAACAAACTTAATTTTTTTCTTAAATTCCAATCCTGTTAAATAAATCAGAGGCACTCTATCTATCTACAGTCATGACATTTTGAAATTCAACCACCCGGGCAAGCTGGGAGTACTAAACAGTCTCATAAGAAATTCAGTTATGTCTTTTGAAACAAGGAGAACCCAATCAGTGGAAAGATAGGGAAGATTAGAAATTAACAGCGTGCCAGGGAGGTGCCTGACAATTGGAATAGGAGTGAAAAACAGAGGAGTCAAGGGCATAGGAAGAATGTTCAAAAATTGGATTAATTGTAGAAAGTTGCCGGGTCCCTGCTGCCCTGCAGCTGGGAACCACCTGGATAGCCAAGCGCACCTGCAGCCTCAGCCAAGGGAACTTTTGTTGGGGGAGACTGGGGGGGTCCTCCCACCACCGCACAGCTGGGAACCCACATTGTGGGATGTCTGACAACCCTACCCCAGTACCTGACTCAGACTGACTCTTGACTCAAGAGAGTGGGATTTCATGAGTATGTATTTGAAATCTGTGCTCCGGGAAATGGTCAGTAGAACCCAACTTATTGTAGTTGACATTTCAAGACTACATATTTTGGATTTACATTACATTGCACAGCCAGAAATCAAATGAAAAAGAACACACTGTCTATAGAAGTTACTGATACACATATTGACTCTTACTCACACTACACTCCCTACTTCAAGGAGCAAATGAGAAAAAAAAGAATTTGTTAATTTGCATGAGTTTTGCTAAATCCCCTCTTCAAACCAGTAGTAATTAAGAATACAAAATAAAAGTGCACATATCTTTGCCCACAGGCATGCTTCATATTATAGGGTTTAATAAAAATATTTTTGTTAACTAATGCATCACTTTTGCCCTGCAGCCAGGTACACATAGTTACATGCTATAGAACATACGTTGCCTTCAGTAATCAGTAGCAAGTACTAAAATTATATATCAATTTAAATAGAATAAAACTCAAGGACCAGAAATGAAACAAAGTAATATATTGAGTCTAAGCCTTATTCTGAAGATACATATGTTAATTTCCAGAATTGTAATAGAATAACACAGAAGACAATTGATTGGATCTTCGCCATCAATTATCTCCAGAACAAATACAAACTATGAAGAATAGTAACTATGAGTGCCAATCCTGCAATCCCTTACTTTCATGCATAAGAGTTTTTCACACAATGGGTTTTCATGAACTTGGCACTATAGTTTCAGATTCCAGGAAAAGAAAATAATGGTTGCCTAAAGATTCAGTAAACATTCCTTGTGATGTTTTTCTTTTTAATATTATTTTGTTTCATAGAGGCTCATCCATTTATGAAATTTCTAATGTAGAGTGTTGGACTAAACACTCAAAATAAGCTTAGTTTCAATTTCTCTGCATTGGTTCATTCTCCCCTATCCCTACGTATTGTTAAATATAGATGCACAGGAATGGTGCCTTACCATTGAAAGCCAACATCTATGGAGGAGAAGGTGTAGTGAATAACACAGCAGATGAGAGAGCAGTTTTGAGAATGTGACATTTATCAAAGTATTTTTAATGACAATAAGCAATAGATAAGACTTTGGTTTAAGCCATTGCAAATCCAATGTCAATCTTTAAAGAGGCTAATGGACACTTCTCAAAAAGTATTTTTCAAAAGCAAAACATCATTGAATACAATATTTTCAGGGGGGCTCTGCAGGGATTGTTACTATACAATACACTATTAAAGATTTTCCTCAATGATTTCAAAGTAAATAGAAAGTCACTGCTAATAAAATTTGTGTATGGTACAAAGACAGTCAGAAAGCTAAGCAATAAGGAGGATGGGACAGTTATGCGTCTTGCTTGTCAAGATGAGCTCATTCAAACAAAACACATTTTACTACAGATGAATATGAAGTTATACATCTAGGAAGCAGGAATGTAGGTCATATCTACAGAATGTGGGACTGAAACGGATTTAGAGGTCATGGTGGACAAGCAACTCAACAGGAGCCTCTGAAGAGACTCTGTGCCAAGGAAGGGATAATGTAACCTTTGGATGTATAAGCAAGGAAGGAATTTTTACCTCTGAATATGGCATTGGTGAGACTAATGCTGGACTATTCCAAATAGTTCTGTTGTCAACATTTTAAAAACCATGTTTGATGCAGGACAGGGAAAGACAAAAAAGCCACAAAAATGATTCAGGAGCAAGAGGAAATGCATTACAGAGAGAAACTACATTAAACTGTTTATTGTTTTCAAGACACGTTTTCTTTGTAGTACTTTTATCCTTAATGCATAGTTTGCTTTAAAAGAGGCTGGCTTGTCCCTGGTTAACCCTGTCACTGTCTCTGAGAGTACAGACTAACATAGCTACCTCTCTGTTACTGTCTCTGAGAGACCTGAAATGCAGGTGTTGAGCTGATCTCACATCCAGTAGGTGTACATAGGAGTATACATAGGTACGGAATACATAGGAGTGATTGCAGGTGAAATCCTGGGGAAGAACAATAGAGTTGAAGGACTCAATCCTTTCAAAAAGAGACAGCAAGAGGCTTGATAACTGAGTGCCCCAAAGAGGCCCTGAAGGGATCACAAGTGCAAATACCTCAAGAACTGTGATGCAAACTGCAAAGAGAAGTGATGCTTTCTCAGGTCTTGATGTGTTCAGCTCAAGACTGGATGCCTTTCTGGAAGGTGAGCTTCTGTCAGACCCAAGCTACTGGAATCACTGCAAGATTAACTGCATGAAATTTGATCCCTTGTGATATACAGAATTTCAGACTAAAGGATCTAATGGTTCATTCCAGCCTAAAAGGTTATGCAAACATTGTATTCTCCCTGTCATGGAGTTGTGGGCATGCATTGCAGTAGCGGTTCTGTCACCATTTACCCTGAAATCCTGAGGTCCTTTCAGTGTTTCACTACTGTAGCTCGCAGCCTGGGATGCTCACAGCCAACCTATCAGCATGCAGATCACACCCTGGGTGTCTGCACTACACAGCACTAATTCAGCAACACTAACACACAGCAGTCTTTCTATAGCCTTTCAGAATCTGTGACACAGCAGCCTGTCCACAGCCCTACTTTGGTTTCCTCCAGCATTGTTGACAATCAGCAAGGTGACCCCAACATAATCCCAGCCTTGAACTATTCCAAAATGTTCTGATCTGTAATGTCCAACCTTCTCTTAGACAGCTCAGACAAATAATGTTTTGTTTGTTCCTCTAAACACACAAAAGCATAGTGAAAATAAAACACATGTATTTACACACACACACACACACACACACAGAGGATTGAGTTCACATATAAGAAATGAAGTTAGAGGAAATAAAAAAAAGTTATGAGAAAATAAAAGTGAAAACACACATCTAAATGTCTATAAACTTAATTTAGCAAAGAGGTTTTCACTCACCAATTACCTTCCCTGCCATGACTGATTTGCCCTCTTAACCTTCCACAGAAGTTCCAGAGGCTGGCTTCCCTTACCTTCTGTGTCAAAGATCTCTGCCTCAGGAGGCTTCTCATCTATATTTAGTTCCCAGACCCTGTATGTCAGTACAGAACAGCTTTGTTCTATTGTGACTCTCTAGTGACGGATGCCAAAATGACTTTCTCTCTGGCTGAACCTATACTACAGCAATCGTTCAAAAGAAGTTCTTCTGGAAGAGATCTTAAAAAAAAAAAAAAGTATTTAAAAAGATTGCATCCACAAACAAAACTGCAGACTGAAAGATCAATCCACACTTCTGATAGAGACTGTCCACACAGCCCCTGCTCTTTCGAGAGAATGGATCAGGGATCGAAAAATCTGGTGCCATGAGGACTGTTATTTTGAAAGAAGGGTCCACACAGCATCTTCACGAGCTTTTTTTCTTTTTTCTTTTTTAAGAACCTTTTGGAAAAAAGGTGCTCTTCTTCAACTGGGAGAGAAAGAGGGCTGCCTTAAAAAGGGCCATGTTGTTTTGATTTCAGATTGAAGGAGTGCATTTTGTGTGCAGACTAGCTTTTCTGAAAAAAGTTACTAGTGTAAACACAGCCTCCGTGTTCATAATCTCCCACAATTCAGTGATTTTGTTTCAAGAGGCAGGATGACCTCATGCGGTTCTTCCCATCTCCCTACTGATTTGAATGGAAATGTGGTTTGCATTATTTTTGGTCACACCTTACTTAATTTAAGTGGAGATAGGTTATTTTCCCTTTTGCCTGGAACAGACCTGTTTTGTTTCTCTATTTGAACACAGACTGTAAAGCCTAATATCAATGAGTGTCCAAAATTCCTTTTATAGCGTTAGTAAATACATTCTACAATTATATGAACCACCAGTGGTCACAGATTTGCATAAAACATCTCACTCAATAAACTTTTATAACATAGTAATATAGTCTACAGTCACTTGATTCAACTGGTTATTACTTGAGGTTCAGAACCTCTGTCTTTAAAACCCAGATAAAATTTCTCTGATCTTACTGAAAGCTGTCTCCTACCCTGCTTATTAGGGTGATAAACTTGTTTAATTAATATGTAAATGGACCTTCCTTGTCTCGCTCTGACAACTGGGCTGATCAGTGAAGCAAACACTCATTCCTTTTTCTCTGGCAGACCTATTTACCAACACCTTCTCACATGCCTGGCTAAAACACATTTTAGTAATACAGGCTGAACCGCTCCAATCTAAAAATCTCTTGTCTGGAAACATCCATAAACTGGCATGATTTTAATTAGCCAGATGACCACATATCATGGGTGTGGCCAAGTTTTCTGTGGCCCCATTAAGGTTTTTTTACAGCCACCAGTCCTGTCTCTCAGGGTTCTGTATTGTTATTTAGCTGTACTTTACCCTTAAATGTCTTCTAAGAGCCCATTAAGAAGCCAAAGTGTTGGTAATATGCTAAACAATATTGGCTCTGGTGGTCCAGCAAATTCTCTCATCCATCACCAGTCAGGCCCCGACAGTGCCAGATGAGACATTCAGCCCATATTTCAATATCCGTATCTCTTCATACGTACTGTGTGCATTATATATATCCCACAATAATATTAATGAGCAGTGGGGAGTTAGTATTCCAATGACATACTATGTAACTTCTCTTATAATCAGATTATAACTATATATTGACTTGGTCAGACCAGGTGAAATTTATTACCTGATACCTCATGACCCTCCAGAGCTGGGATTTTTTTAGGATTACCCCGACCAACTCAAAGCTGCAGAGACCCAGAGCCCTTTTCCCCAGATGGGGCATCTACCACCATATTTTCGCTCCCTTTATATATAAGAAACCAGTTTTGTCACCTAAGTCGATTTATAATCTCCAGCATGTATCCAGAGTATGCATAATTTCACCAATTGAGTTGTTACACACATTTCACATGGATGTCAATGACCAATGGTTTATTAGACTTCAAATCATTTGTTATGTGTCAGCTTTTAATAAATGGCATGACACCAGTGTATGAGGTGTAGTGAGAGTGTCCCACCTGACAAAAGTAGCTGATACAGAGTAAAACAAAAAAGCAGTCATGTAGCACTTTAAAGACAAATGAAATAATATATTAGGGCTGGGTCTACATGGAGCTCTGCTCAGCACTGCTGCCAGCAGAGCTATGCAAAGTGAGCTTCTCGGGATTGCAAATAGCTGCTTATTTGTGTAACCCTTCTGTTAACGCCAGATGCCTGCCAGAAGGGCCGGGTTCAACTCTTGTGGGGTTTTCCTGTCAAGGATACAACCAACCGGCTCGAGCCCCCACCCAGTGGCCTGGGACAATTTCACCCCCGTGCTGGGTGCCTGTAAGGCGGTTCTGCCCCCCTCCCCACAAGCACAGAGTCTGAGATAGAAATGGCTTGTTTAATGACCATAACCTACCCCAAGGTTACAGTGACAGATGCAGTATATCTCAGCCCAGAAGAGACAAAACCCCTTTTACCCAGATACCATCCCCCTATGCAGTAGAACCCAGTCTCTTGCTGGGGCTCTTGGCCCTTTACCCCACACACAGTTACAGGGTGTACGCTCTGCCGTGCAGTCCCAAACCCAAAGCCCGCAGATACATCACCAGGGCAATACTAGCTGTCCACTTGTCTGGAGCCTCCCCTTGCTGCCACCAGCCGCCCACCATCATCTGCTGCTCCTCCTACCAGTCACCGTCGTCTGCGACCGCCACTCCTATCAGCTGCCCACCAGCTGCCATCATCTGCTGCTGCTCCTACTGGCTGCCCACCAGTTGCTGTCATCGCTCCCAACCCTGCTGCTTGGGATCACCCTAAGGCAGAACCCTGTGATTTCAACTCTGCATGGCCTCAGCCGCCACTCTGTGATTTCAGCTCCTGGTATCTCTCATATGCGGTTTCACAAACACCCCAGTACCCAGCTCTACCTTTCAACAGGTGGGGAGGGTTAGTCAAGCCAGGCTTATAGCTATATGGACAAGGCATAAGCAGGGTCATGGCACTCAACAAGCTGACTCAACCAGTGCTCCTCCCCTTCCTTCTCACAATGCTTTAAACCAGGGAGCCCTGTGTAATCAATGTCTTACACAGCTAAGGCGACTGCCCTGTCCCCCACAACAACCCAGAGCATTGGTGAGATCTCACAACTCCCGCATTAAGTGTCAGCTTAAATTGTGATTTTACAACTACATGTTTACAATAGACCAAATCTCGTGGCTTACTTGCTACCCATTAGGCTTTGCCTGAAAAGGTATCACACATGCACATCTTTGCATTCTCATGCAAATGATCCCTGGGAGACACACTCCTCCCAGCCTCAGTATCACACCTGCTGCCCTTTGCATTCTCATGCAAATGATCCCTGGGAGACACACTCCTCCCAGCCTCAGTATCACACCTGCCGCCCTTTGCATTCTCATGCAAATGATCCCTGGGATACACACTCCTCCCAGCCTCAGTATCACACCTGCCGCCCTTTGCATTCTCATGCAGATGACCTCTGGGAGACACATTTCTCCCAGCCTTCAGCAGCATTGTGTTCCTTCTGCCACATTCCCTACATCCTCCCCCCACCATCCGCGAGGCCTCTCGGAGCTGCCGGCCTTCTACCAGGACCTCCTCCGCACTTGGCGGCTGCTCACATCCTCCAGGTCCTTAGGGGCCACCGTGGGAGAAGACCTCCTCGCGGAGCCCCTGCTACACAACCCCCACCTTCATGTGCAGGCGGCGGAGTCTCGCATGGTGCGCCGGAGGCTGGTCCTAGGTGGAATCACCAGGGTCGGAGACCTCCTGGACTACGAGCGGGGGGACTGGATGGAGGCCCCGGTGCTCGCCCGGCGCATGGGGCTCTCCGACCTACGCTCCCCCCGTCTCGTACTCCGGGAGGTGAAGGCTGCCCTGCCCTCCACCGCTCACAGTTACCTCGGCCGGGTCCTGTGAGAGGGTGCACCCCACCCCCCTCCCACTCCTAGCCCTCCGGACCTCTTTGTGGGCCCCCAGCTTCGCGATCCTGCCCGCCCCCCTCCCCCCCATCACCTCAGCCGGCTGCACACTTTCCAGCCGGTCCCCTTCTGAACCGTGCCTCGACACCTTCTGTACGCGCTCGTGCTTCACACGCTCCACTTCCCCACCCTTGTGTCCCGCCCCGATCACAAATGGCGGGACCTCTTGCCGTCATCGGAGGGTGGGGAGCCCCGGTGGGCCGGCCTCTACTCCACCTTGGTCCCATGGCCCGCCGGGGACATCAGCTGGAGAATCCTCCACGGAGCGGTGAGCACGGGCGTGTACCTGGCGCTGTTCACCCCCATCCCGGACACCTGTACCTTTTGCGGCACGAGGGAGAACCTGGCGCACATCTACATCGAGTGCGCCAGGCTGCAGCCCCTCTTCCGGCTCCTCCAGAACCTCCTCTTGAGGTTCTGGCTGCACTTCTCCCCACACCTTCTCATCTTCTCACACCCTATCCGTGGCCCCACAAAGTCGCGGGACCTCCTCGTCAGCCTCCTCCTGGCCACGGCCAAAATGGCCATTTACAAAACCAGGGAGAGGAGGCTGGCAGGGGGGATTACCTGCGACTGTGGGGCCTACTTCCGTTCCTCCCTCCGCTCATGAATCCGAGCAGAGTTCCTCTGGGCGGCGTCCACCAACTCCCTGGACGCCTTTGAGGAACGGTGGGCGCTGTCCGGGGTCCTCTGCTCGGTGTCCCCCTCTGGCTCCCTCATTTTAAACCTTTGACCCTCACTCCCGCTCCTGGTTTTTCTTTCGTTGTCCCCTGTATTTACTTGGAACCGGGCTGTTTTTAATGGGTCCCCTCTCATCGTGAGAGGGGCCTTGTAGCCATGGGCAGGCTACGCCTGCCCACTCCCCCGGCATCCAATAGGTACATCTGCGTACTCCCAAAGCTCATTACCATAGCAACATGAGAGTTTGGTGCCAGGAGAAGGGGGTGGCAGCACTGCAGAGGCCATGTGGATGTGCCTCTGTCAGCTACCACCCCCATCTCCACCCCTCATCGCCAGTCCCTTATGCCTGAAATGTTAAGTCCAGTGATGGTGTCTCCAGAGTAAATATGCGAACAGATTTCACAATGGGGAAAAGTTCCAGAATTTTTTTTATTTCTGTGGTGTGGCAAGTGGTGGTCTGTTGTTAACATTAATAGTAGAACATCGCTTGCCACACCACAGAAATACTAATCCTGGTGCTTTTCCCTGAAACAAACCCCATTGTTAACTTTGCCTATGTATTTACTCTGGAAACATCATTGCTGGACCTAACCACATCAGTTACATGATTGGGGGCTCATGTTCCTCTACCTTCAGTAATGTTATGTTTGCCATCATGTGCCAGCAATGCCCCCCTGCTATATATTGAATAAATTGGACTATCACTTCAGCAAAGAAGGAAAGGACACAAATCAGACATTAGGAATCTGAATACAGAAAAAACAGTCAGTGAGTATTTTAGTGGAGCAGGCCATAGCACTAAAGACATGAACATCTGCATCCTAAAGCAAAAAGGCTACGTCTACACTGCTTTCCACTTTTGGAAGTAGAATGCAAATGATGGAGATTGAAAATGCAAATGAAGTGCTGATTTACAACTCTCGCACTTCATTTGCATAATCCTATGCTATCACATTTCTGGAAGAGGCTTTTCTGAAAACAAAAACAGCCGTGTAGATGGGGTTTCTTGAGAAACAAACCCCATTTTCAAAAGAACACTTCTTCCTATTTTGTTTCAAGGAGAAGGATTCTTTTGAAAATGGGGCATGTTTGTGAAGGAATCCTGTCTACAAGGCTGTTTTTGTTTTCAGAAAAGCCTCTTCTGGAAACATGATAATGCAGGATTATGCAAATGAAGTGCAAGATTTGTAAATCAGCACTTCATTTGCGTTTTCAATCTCCCTCATTTGCTTTCCACTTCCAAAAGCAGAATGCAGTGTAGACATAGCCAGAGACTTTAACACCAGATTACAGTGTTCCCCCACCGTACGAGGGTAATTTGTTCCTGAAAAACTCCTCTTAGGGTGAATTCTTGTAAGTTGAAAATGTAATTACCATTAATTTCAATAGGAAAAAAAATTATGCATTCCTGAGCCCCAAAATTTACACCCATTTACGCCAAAACAACACCAAATCCCATTAAAATGAACACAATTACTTCAATAATTAACATTAGTTATCGTAACACAGCCTAACAAGGCATTTTCCCTTCATTAATTACTCTACAATATGTCTGTTTACCTGCAGAGACAGGGGAATGGAAATTGAAGAGCTCCTGGGAAGGGGCACAAAGCCAGGTAGCTGCCCATGGCTGCAGAAGCAGGGCTGGTGCAAGGGGGTGGGAAGGGCAGAGCAGGGCACAGGGAGGCACGGGGAGGCAGCCCAGCCTGAGTGCAGCTTAGGTTAAGTGGGGAGGGGCCAGTGTCAGGGACTGACCACGAGGGGAGCTAGGCAGGCACAGGAGGCCTCCAGTTGTCAAGGGGCGATGCCTCGCTCATGTGGGGCTGCGTGGCAGAGAGGCCCCACCAGCAGCAGCTGAGGCACTAAATGCAAAGGAATGCCATAGGTGGCAAACGGCGTCCAAGGCACAGCTGCACAAGGCGGGCAGCGGTGGCCCCTAGCCACTCGGGGAGCAAGCGGCAGGAGTGGGGCTGGGATAGGCTGCGTATCCACCAGCCACATCTCACAGAAGCACCTGGGAGCTCGCGGCGGCCGGCTAGGATGGGGCGCACTACTGCTGCAGAGCCGAGGTGGAGACCCAGACCAGCCACAGGTAAAGGCTGGGCCAGGGGCTCCAGGAAACCACTGTCGGGTGCTGTGGAGAGACGCGCCAGGCAGGATGCAGCTGCAGGTAGCCATTGCCTAGAGCCACAGCCTTTCTCCCGCTGCAGGGCGTCCGCGTCTGGCTGAGGCGCACAAGATTGAAATCGGTCCTCGTAAATTAGAGGAAATGCTTTGTAAGACGAGGGAGGGGTTTTAAATCAAACTCCTTGTGAACCTGAATTCTCATAACCTGAATGGGTGTATCTCTGGGTATGACTGTACAAAGAGAGACATCTGACTGGAGTTTATTCTCAAGTTCAACACTTTGCACCTAGATCTCAATAGAGATAGCAATTATGTTACTCATTACAAAGACAGTTTCCCCATCTTTGATATTAATCGTGATCTCAGGCACGTCACTTAACTTAATAGACATTTGTAGTAAGTAATTTTCTTCCCACTCTTCTGTACCCTTTGCCCCTCCTTCTGTCCTGTGTAGCTGATTTTTCTATTTTCATTTTTTTTCTTTCTGTTAAATTCTCATTGTATTAGTTTACTTTCATCAAAATTGCAGATCTGAAGAAGTGGGTCTTTCTCACGAAAGCTCATCACCTAGTAAATTATTTTGTTAGTCTTTAAAGTACTACACAACAGTTTTTTTTGTTTGTTTTGTGAAGAAACAAACTAACATGGTTATCTCTTTGTGACTAACAAGAGCAGTGACTCACAAATGGGTATCTAGGTCTCATACTCATACTCTGAGTTCTGTTCATTTTACTGTGTATCTTAATTGGATGGATGGAAAGTTATGATGTCCCTGCCAGGATTGTATGGAATACTGCTCTTACTCTTCTTATTTCCCTCATGTTTTATTAAAATTTAAAATAATTTAATAATTTACAGACCCCCACCCCAAAAATATCTCTGAAGTCTATGTCTATACCAGGCATAGAAAGTCCACGGCAGATATGTAATTTTAGCTACACTAATTGTGTAGCTAAAATCAACATATCTGAGCTCGGCTTACTTGTCTGTCTTTACAGGGGAGGGTTGACAGGAGAGGTTCTCCCCTGGACCTTTCTTACTTCTCATGTGTCGCAAGGAGTACAGGGGTCAACTATGACCCCTGAAAGCTTGATTCCTCACGTCTAAATTAGATGCACGAAACTGAATCCTGAAATATCGACCCTAAACAGGTCAATCTTCTGTGGTAGTGTAGATAAGCCACTACAAACAACATCACAGGGATTGGGGATGAGTGGAAAGCCAGGTAATTTCATGTTATGTTTAAGTGTTTGTCCTGATGGATGATATTGAGAGAAAAGGGAATATTATTGTGAGTTGGCCTTAATTTTAAATCATGAATGGCTGCAACAAAAAAGCAATAACCAGTTCTGGCATGCAGAGTGAACACAGAAATAATATATGAAGACAGAAGCTAAAAATATGATTAGGCAATAACAAAAGGATAGGCAGCCTGAGAAAATGCAAGCTAATACCATGCAGTGTGGGAAGGGGAGAGAGTTTGAACAAAATCAGTGGGGTAGAGACATAGCTGCACTCAAAGAGCTAGTAGTGACACTGCACAGCTGATTAGGTAAGAACTTGCAAAGCACTGTAACAGCAATTTAGGAATACAAATAGATATTACACGTATGAAGGCTTAATCAAAATTGACTATTGGGGCACTTTAAATGTTATTAACGTATGTTGATATTTTTCAGATATAATCAGCGTATTTAGTTACACAGCTTGTAATTGGAATTGTTTGAGTATCACTTTTGGGGGGAATGTGCTTCAAACAGTATTTAATGGGAAGGAAGAAAAGTTTTTTTTTGGTAGTAAACACTAAGTTGAAAGAATAAGAACAACATATTGAATGGTGAAAAGGGAAATTATGAGATTTGATAGAACTTCATTAAGTGATAAACCCCCATCATGAAAGACATTTAACACCGGGTCAAACAATGCATTAGATAATATAATTTACTGTATTGCCTACACTAATTCTTAGATCAGCTCAAACTGTATTCCAGACTTGGCTGCTCCTAGGCTTCTCCTCAAAGACAGCTGAGAGACTAATTTTCTGCCAGACAGACATTCCCGTGTTCTTGTAACCAGAGTACAGGTAATAAGCTGTATCAGCCACAATGAATCAGCTCTCCTTTTAGGATTCCATAATCTGCCAAAAGGATGAGTCAACAATAGACCTGCCGCAATAAATCTCTCTTTAAGGAAAGAGCTCCCCTTTCTTTACTCCAGAGCACTTGATCAGTAGCAACAACATCTTCTGAGATATCCTCACTTATTCCTCTTACTTACTTCACTAAACACAAGCAAATGTACTTTTTATTTCCAATAGTCATCTTAAGCATTTTAGCAAGAATTGTAATAATCTGCGTTTACCAGTATTTCTGTTCCAACGCAATTCAATTCACTGTGTTCAGTAAAACTAGTCTTTATTTTCACTGATGTCCTAGATTTTTCTACTATGGCAGATGGTTTAATATTGAGATCTGCACCACCTGTAGCATTCCAGGCCAGTTTTGGACAGCTGCTGCTTTACAGTTCCAATACGGAGATGATATTCAAGAGCCAAATGCATGCCCATTCACACTCCATGTCTTCTTCTCACTGTATGCTGTCCAAGTGTCTGTGGCACTTAACTCTGCAGAAAATTTGACCATCCACACCTCCAACAGCTTCTCTATCTCCTAATTGAGATCGTCAGGGCACGTTGCCCTTGTTCCTGTTCTCTCCTTACCATGAGAGAATCAGAAGACAGGAGACTGCCTCCTTTTATTTCCTAATTGGATGCAAAGTCTCAGGAGTTAGAGTGACTTCTTCCTTAGTTAGCCATTCATCTCAAACTTAAGTTTAATTCAGTGATTTTAAATGACCATTGTAAACATTTTATCACACACAGTGTTAATCTTATTAAATTTACTTCCTTAGTATTACCTTTGCAGATCCTCGCAACATTCCACGACAGCTGACAAGAGGGAAACAATTATTCCTTTGACCCCCCAAAACTTGAGACCTTCCTAATAGCAGAAGTATATAACTGCATCAATGTATTGTCTTGTATGTATGTGTAGCTGGGGGAGAATTTAATTTGCTTTCAATAAAGCTACATATCAGACTTACGTTAGCATGTTATGTAGCATTACGAATACATAAAAGGCATTTGACAAGTCAGAAATTAGGGTATTTGATAAAGGGAAAGAGAAAAACAAGTGTAACAAACCCATAAAATACTCCAAGTGGTTGTCTGGCATGCATCATATCAGTCAGATAAAAGAGGACCAAACAGATAAAAAACTGGAAGATCTATTTTAAAAAATATTACATATTTTTCTTCAGTGTAACAATAACAGCTCACTAAAATCTTTAGGATACACTGACACATGCTTCTTTTTCAGGGATGTAAATAGAGCAAGGGAGAAAGGTAATATATAAATGTAATACCAGTGCCATTTACTGGCACAGTACATACTTCCTTTACTGCCACACAGATTTTTTATGATGCCAGTAAAAGTAAGAAATAAAATATTTAATGTTATTGGGGTGTACAGTTTTCACTTACCGCTTAAAGTTGTGTTCAGCTCCATAAACCTGGCTACTCCCCACTGCACCGTATTCTACTTTTGCTTGTTGGGGTTAATCAAATGAGAATCCACTCGATTTCCTGCCTCTTGCATTACAGAAAACATGTTGGATATTAAAGTGGCACTTACTGTGAAAGGAACATTTTTGGTTTTAATATGTATTGTGGTTACATTTAGGGATCCTTGTGAGGATCAGTACCCTTTGGTCTAGGTGCTGGAACAAGAGAAAGCTGCCACTTTCTTAGATAGAGCATATTATTTTTTGAGACAAACCACACAAAGGGCTCATCTGCATAATGTTTAATCCACACCAAAGTTCTGTACTGTGTGTTAATACAGTTCCATTTCTAACACTACTGCATTAACATGTACTAGGGAACTTTTACTTTGAATTACTTTTTCCGCATGGGCCAATCAATGAATGACACACTCATGCACACAGGAATTTACACCCCTCCAGGGTGGACAAAAAAACATGTACACAAGCCCCCAAGTGATCCACACAAAGTTACATCAATCCACTTTCGTTCTCCATCTGTAAAATGGGGATATCCCACTATCCCTCCCTTCTACCCCCTTTACCTGTTCAGCACGCTCTAGGGCAGGGACAATCTTACTAAGTTTGTGCAGAGCCTAGCTCAGACAAACACCAATCTTTTTTTAGTAGGTTTATGTTCAACTATAATACAAATGTAGTAGGATAGTGAATGTAAAGTCTTACTGTCCTGATTTCTTTCCCAAGATGTCAATACACCCCTGAACATAAATACTTTAGTTAAACCTGTGAACCCCAAGTGGGACATAGGTCATCCACAAGGCTCCTCCACCTGGTTCTGTCTTGGGCAATGGCTTCAATCTAGCCCCATGAATATCCCAGTTCTTGTGCTTCTGTGACTGTAGATCTCCTCCACGTTATTCGGGGTCTTCCTTGGCTGCGTTTCCCCTGAGGATTCCATTTTAGGGCATGTTGAACAATGCTGGATGGGGTTTCCTCAAAGTATGTCCCAGCCATCCCCATTTTCTCTTTTTTATTTGGATCCCCACTGGCTCTTGGCCTGTTCGTGTCCACCGAGGTTCATTCATGACTTTGTCTTGCCATCTTATTTGTACTATGTACCTCAGGCATCTATTCAAAAATATCTGCAGTTTGTGTGTTGAGAACTTTGTGGTGCACCATGATTTACAGGCATACAGAAGGATGGACTTTACATTTCAATTGAAGATTCTCAGCATAAATACACAACACATACAATACTATGCCCCAACTGCACATTATTTCTAGGACTAACAAACTACAAACTGTTAATACACTGCTCCCCTTATAGCATAAATGACATCTACTTGCCATTGGTCATGTATTGGGGTGAATTCATATGGGCAAAGATGCAATTTTTAATATTTTTATTTGTAACATCTATCTAAGCACAAACATTTAACAAACTGCATGTGTGGTTCTGGATGTACAAACACAGGAAGGGTGGGCAAACGTATCTAATATACATGTTTTGAAGGTGCTGTAAGAATATAAAGGAATGAGTAAGCTCCAGGCAATATGGTACCTAGAGAAAATGTCCATCCCAAAGCTGTAAGCTCCAATGAATAGTTTAGTGAGCATCCTGTAACTATTGATACTGCTCATCTGGGGTTCTGGTTCTTCATGCATACATCATAGTTACTTTTGCCAGTTCATTTTCCTCTTCAGTGTGTCCTCCTCACCAAAAGGGCACAATGTTTTTCCCTGAGCCATATTTTGGATCTTTTATTGTATGTTTTGTATTCATCCAATTTGTGGGACTCCCCTTTCTGTCAGACAAACACATCAAAGATGAGAAAGTTGAGCTACCATTCAAATGGCCAGTTAAAAATCAAGCAAACAAAGGAAAAAGAGGTCTAATGTATTCATCATTAAATAAGCTCTAGTCAAGGGCCATGCCAAAATCTAGGTAGAAAACATGTCTTTTGAGATTCCTTTACTCTCAGGTTGGTTTGAGACTTGCCCATCAGAAGGGTTTGGCATCCTAATAGGTTGTTTTTTTTTGAGAAGTTGATATTTATACACCAAGTTACAGAAGATGGATGCTTCTTGCTTAGTAATGGGTGAAGAACTCCATTACTGCTAAACTTGGAAGTCCTTTAGATGTTACAGGTTGTAAACCTGTATTAAAATTGAATTGGTTCCTCTGGGGGAGAAAACATTTGATTTTCATTTACTTTCATAAAAATCCTTTAAAATTTAACTCGTGTGCCAAAAAGTAAGACAAATGAAAGAAGCAAGTGAAGGCTCCAATCAAAATGCACAGTAGAACTGAATTTATAGTGGAAGTCAGAGCAAAAGAATTATACCGATTACATTCATTTATAACCCTATGCAGTAAAGTGTTTGAATTTGTTTGGGAAAAGGTGGACTGAAATGGGAGACATGACATGGAATGGATTGTTTTCCTCTAGGATTAAGACATTAGTGTGATTCCCCACACACCCTTCCCTTCTTCACCAAGACCTTATTACAATCATATATATGTTGGGTACTTAATTCCCTAATAATTAATTTTGAGATAGATGGAAATAGATGAAGAGAATACTATTAAATCAAAAAGATTACTCAGAAACAGAGAATATGTAAATTATACTACAGTAAAACTAAACCCTTGTTTGTTGAGTGAAAAATAAAACCAAGTGTTATGTATAATATGAATAATTATCACACAGAGCTGATAAGGTAAATAGTATCACGTGTCATAACATATAACATTTTGGGAGCCATTTCAGGTCTATTGGTGTTCATCAATTTTGTGGTATATTTTTTTTTCAAGGCGTTATGATGAATCAGCTGAGCATTGATGGTCCACAAAGGGCAGTGTGGTGAACCTGCTAGACTGGGCCATGAATTGTCTCATGCTCTTTGATTCGCAGTTGGGAGGGTAATGGCCAACAAGCAAGGCAAGAGTCTGTGGTTACTAGGAGAGTGGATTAAACAGGCAGGTGAGCATCAGGGACCTTGGAGGAGCAGTGATTTTGAAGATGACTGGGGACTGTATATTGGGACTTGTGAGGTTTAGCAGAAATGCTTACCACACCTATAGTGCTTCTGACATGATACAAGAGACTGAGTCAAGACAAGATTTTAGTACAGTGTCATTCCAGAAACCACACAATACCGACAATTACTGTTACCATTGCAATGTTAATAGTATGTAGACTAACATGACTATCTCTCTGTTACTGTTCAACATGCAAAGCACTACATTCAGCCATTTGGAATGGAGATCCAAAAACTACATAAAAAAAAATTGCCCAGATCCAGACAGGCATCATCTTTCTCTCCAAATGCAAGAAAATGGACATTGTACCGAACTGATTGACAGTGAAAAACCCATTACAATCAACATACTACACCAACTACAGTGAGAATCTATGCCACACACTCTCTAAGAATCTGAGGAACCACTTGATCAAAATCCTTTATAATAAGCAAAAAATGATTAAAAATGAACTCTCTGAACTTGATGAACTGATGAAACTCTCATCAATAATCAGGCATCCACACAAGATCCCACAGAACGAGACTTTATATATGCTAGATCAGAAATCTATAAAGCACGCCTCCACTTCCTACAAAAAAGAAAGGACAATAAATTATCTAAATTACTTCATACCTCAGGATACTATAACTATAACAACCGCAACTCAGTGAATAATATTGTTAACCTTTCCAGCTACAAACTCAGCCCAGCATAAGAGTCTCTCTTATCTTTATAAGACAGAGAGGGCTACAGTGTGACAGCCTTTATTTTTGGGAGGCTAGGGAGGTTATGTTGCAGAAGCATCCCCAGTAGGAATTTGGGCAGACTAAGCTAAAACTCCCTGCTGAAAGGGATACAGAATGCTACAGCTTCATATCCCAAATGAGGCTTTCACTTGCATAGGGGCTGCCAGGGAAGCACATTTTGTGTGGAAAGTCTTGTCTATCCATGCAGAACCAGTCACAGTTTAGCCAAAAATGAGTATGAGCATTTTCTGCTTTGTTAGCCACTTTACTTTATTCATGTTGTCTTTTCATACAAAACCACATTCTACACTTTACTGAAAAAACATATAAACCAAGATGTGTGTGCACTCTTACAATATATGTGTCTGAATTATATTAAACTTGATAGTAAGGGAAGAAATAAGATCCCTACCAGATAGACTTGATATATTTCAACAGAGAAATCTTCTCCGCCATATTAAAGAACATCTGGAACTATCAGTTAATAATGGAAACACTTACAGACCACCACGTGCATCAGCACAATGATAATGACGTATTTCCAGTGCATTTTGTTCAGTGTATTTTCAGCGCATGGAAAGAAGAAGTGAAGAATACTGAGTCTGTTGAATCTGCAAGAAGAATAGAGGGGTGCAGAATGTAATTACTCAAGCTATAATTTTTCTGGGAGTTCTGGGAAGTTCACGTCCTATTTCGTAAAGACAGCATATTACCTTTAATTAACACGAGAAGTCAAGGCATTAATTTGTCTCATCCACACAAAATAGGATCTTGAATACTCCCCCACCCCCACCCCCACTCAGTGATTCCATACTATGCAAGGGGAGTATGTGTCACCTACTGAACAGCTAAACATAAGTTTCAAGCTGGCCCACTCCCTCTCTGGGCAGCTGGCAGTCTGTTTTAAGTGAATCCAACAGATGAATCTGGCAAGCTTCAAGCAGAGCTGTTCAGAGCTTTTCTCAATTCCCTCCTCCCCAACCATTGTATCAAAAAGTGACAATTTGGTGGAATGAAATATTTCATTGAGTCTACTACAATTTGATATAACCTTCCTTGAAACACAGCAAAACACCTAAGTGCTCTGGCTCCTCAGCTCTGCTCTGGCACCAGGGATAAGCTGCACCTCTCCAGCTCTCAAAGCTAAGGAGCTGCTGAGATGAAGCGTACACTGGCTCTGTGCCTTTCCTGAGGGTAGCTGGGAAGAAAAAAAACATTATTTTTCCACAAACTAAACTTTACTTGAAATTCCTTTGCACAGAGTGTTTGTGGCTATGTCTACACTATGAGATAATATCAATATTAAGGCATTTAGCCTGATTTTGCCAAGTGCCTGTCTTCACTGTAAATTTCATTAGCTCGATTTATGGTGCATTAAAATCGACATACTATCGATATCATAATACTGTCGTAACCTGATGGGTGTAGCGTTCAATTCGAATTGAAAATCTGAATGAAGGGTAGTCAGGAAGTGCCATGTCTTTAAATCAAATATATTAGCCTCCAGAGATGTTCTCCGTTCTTGACTCTTCCACTCTTCCATCTCCCCTGCTCTCAGGTGCGGAGGAATTAGGCAGCAGGAATACCGTTTCAATTTGGCACCTGTAAGCCTGTGGCTATAGGGTCATGAGAGACTGAAAAAATCTTTGTATCTCTGCTATTAGTGCAGCTGTAGGGTGTGTGGTTCTGCATCTACTTCTGCTAGTTGCCTTTTTGTTTTTTGCACTGTCTGGCACCAGCTGCTGCACTCCTGCACCACATTGAAGCTAGGCTGTGGATGGGGTCGTGCTTGTCAGATAGGATGAGAAACTTCTTTTCAGCCATTTACATTTTGTCCTGACCACCACATCCCCTCTCTTCTACCCCTCTGGAGGTGCCACGCAGTCTGGAACTTTTCCACGCCCAGCTACATCACGTGGCTTGACACTGAAACAATAAAGGGACATACTGTACAAGGTGCCAGGCAGCTTGTACATGGTGAGGGTCTTGTAGCTGGCTGGGGGAAGTCTCCCTCAGCTGGTAGGAAACTGTAGGGCTGGCTATAGAGAAGGGTTGTTTTATCTGCCCTTGGGAAGTCTCCCTTGGCAGACACAATTTTTGGTCAACAGAAGAAAATACTTTGTCATTAGAGTGGCTGGCTGTCCTTTCAAAGCAAATATTTTGTATGGGCTTTATCCAAAGGCCTGGGGATGGCTACAGTCAGGGGTCTTTTAGTCATCAGAAGGAAGTCTTCCTTGGTAGACGTGTAGCCGATCCGTATCCCGCAACATCGAAATAGCGGGGTCCGCCATGGCGGCCATCAGCTGAGGGGTTGAGAGACGCTCTCTCTTCAGCCCCTGCGGGGCTCTATGGTCACCACGTGCAGCAGCCTTTAGCCCAGGGCTTCTGGCTGCTGCTGCTGCAGCTGGGGATCCATGCTGCATGCACAGGGTCTGCAACCAGTTGGCGGCTCTGTGGATCTTGTGTTGTTTAGTGCAACTGTGTCTGGGAGGGGCCCTTTAAGGGAGCGGCTTGCTGTTGAGTGCGCCCTGTGACCCTGTCTGCAGCTGTGCCTGGCACCCTTATTTCGATGTGTGCTACTTTGGCGTGTAGATGTTCCCTCGCAGCGCCTATTTCGATGTGGTGCTGCGCAACGTTGAACATCGATGTTGCCAGCCCTGGAGGACATGTAGACGTTATTCATCGAAATAGCCTATTTCGATGTCACTACATAATCTATTTCGATGTAGCGTTCACGTGTAGACGTAGCCTTGGTTAACATAGCAGGGGAATGAGAGAAATGAAATGTAGGAAATGAAGTGTGGGAAGATGCCATCAGATACCCACAGCCATTTGCGAGACATTTTTTTTCCCATGCTGCACCAGTGAAAATAGTCAGAATGCTGTGGGATGGGTTCCCACAATACACTGCTGGAACAGTCAATTTTGGCGACTGGTGCATGGCAGCAATAAGTGAATTTAATGGAGAGCCTAGGGGAAGGTGAGGATGCTTAAAACTGAATTGAAAACACCCAGAATTAATTAATCAATTTTAATAAAATCAATTTTAGCTCAGAATGTAGATGCAGCCTCTGTGTGTGTGTACATGTGTGCATGCCCATGAGCGCTCATGTCTGACACTTTGCCACACTATGGAAGACAACTTATTTTAACATGTCAAGCCATATCTACTTTGAAGGTCCCTGAGTCTGGGCAGAATCTAGTCACAGTTACAAGCTTTGATTCTCTATGGTACACTCTCAAATACAGACCTCCTGCCTGACTGCTAACGTAAAAGGTGGAAATTTGCAGTACAGCTGTTCTAATGCCTAAAGTCAGTGCCTCAGACTTCCTGTGCCCCACAGATACTTATGATGGCTTCCAGAGTTGCATCTGATAAGGGGTACTCTGGCACTCTAATTCAGTGCTTTTAGGGACTATGGATAGAAAAGCAAGGCACACAGGCTTAGTAAAGGAATGCATTAACCACAATCATATTGTTCATTTCAAAAAGTACATGACAGTTACTGCTCTTTGAAAACTAACAGAAGTCCAGAGATACCCCCTTCTCACAACTCTGAGTCTGAACCCCTGATTTCAGGCTCAGCAGAATTCCTCTGCCTTTTCACTCAAGCTCTACAATCTAAATTTCTTCATGTGGCAATGGCAGACATCCTGCACATAGATTTCCTTAAATATATATTTTTTGTCTCTTTTGTCCTTGTGTCCTGGCTGAGGAAATCCAGCTCCTCCCAGTGAGGCCTTTGTGCAGAGAATCCATTGTTCCCCAGGATAGGCCCATAGTTGAGAGAAAAATCACAGTCAGTAGCACTACATTTGGTTTTGTTACAACTTCTACATTGCTTGAGATACCTGGAAGAATCTTTGCCTAAAGTGATCTGGTGATTCACTTCTTTATGATAGTAAAATGAAAGTTCAACATAAAACTGCAGAAGTATGAGAGATAACTTGTGACAATTTGGCTACTTCTACAAATGCCCCAAACTTTGAAATGGCCATGCAAAAAGCCATTTTGAAGTTTACTAATGAAGCGCTGAAATGCATATTCAGCGCTTCATTAGCATGCGGGCAGCAGCGCTTCAAAATTGACGCTCCTTGCCGCTGTGTGGTGTGTCCCGACGGGGCTCCTTTTCGAAAGGATGCTGCCTACTTCGAAGTCCCCTTATTCCCAAAAGGGGACTTCGAAGTCCCCCCTATTCCCATAAGGGGACTTCGAGGTAGGCGGCGTCCTTTCAAAAAGGAGCCCCATCTAGACGCGCCACGCAGTGGCAAGGAGCATCAATTTCGAAGCGCCGCTGCCGCCCGCATGCTAATGAAGCGCTGAATATGCATTTCAGCGCTTCATTAGTAAACTTCGAAATGGCCATTTGCTTGGCCATTTCGAAGTTTGGGGCACGTGTAGACACAGCCTTTGAGACTAACATAAATACCCATGAGAAACCATGCAATATAAGATTTGTTTCCCTGTTTCAAATCTGAATTTGCAGCAGTGGTTCTCAGCCAGTGACACACTTACCCCTAACAGGTACAGAGAAGTTTTCTAGAGTATTCAACTCATCTAGATATTTGCCTCCTTTTATATGAAACACATAAAAAAGCACGACCAAAGTCAGTAAAATATTTCAAAGATTTGCTTATACTGCTCTGTATACTGCACACCTTAAGTACAATGTTTTTTTCCAAATGTTTTATTTTATAGATACATTGTAAAAATAAGAAAGTAATCAAAATTTCATTAATAATGTGCTGTGACACTTGTATCTTTATGTCTGATTTTCTAAGCATGTAGTTTTTAAGCAAGGTATACGCTGGACAAATTAGACTTCAGTTCAATCATCTGAAAAGGTAGACAGCCACTGATCTAGACTGTATTATATAAACATATCATATATTATTGTTGGGGGATGTGGGCCAAATATTTCAGGTCTAGGTGCCTAAAGTTAGACTCATAAATATAAAGGATTTGCACTATATGCTGTGCTAACTTACTAGGAAAGTTATCTACTGCCTAAATATTGCTTAAGTACTCCGTTTTATAGAATGGGAAAAATACTTGTTATCCTTTTCCTAAAACTTTGGGCCAAATCTTGCTGTGAATTGCTACCATGATTACTCTCTAATAGAAAGTACTAGGCTAACACACTTGTTTGTAGAAATTTTGATATGAGATATGTCTTGGTGGATGGAAATTTTGATGAGTAATATATCTTTGTGCTGTCTAATTTTCTTCTCAAGAAGGAAGTTTCTATACTCTATAGCATGGCTAGGGCTACACTGTAGCCATAATCCAAAATAACTTATGCAATTTGTACAATGCAAATTGCATAGGTTAATATGAGGTAACTTATTTCAATTTGTTTCTGTCCAAATGGCACCAAAATTAGAAAAAAGCTCCTATTTTGAACTTCCAGCAACCTCTCTCCCAATGAGGTATAGCTGGAATGAAATATTGTGCTCAAAATAGCCATGCATGAGGTGTCTAGATGGGAGGTTCTACTCAAATGCAAATGTATCCCGAAATAGAAACCACAGTGGAGTCATAGCCCAAGAGACAATTGGGCCCTGGAGAATGATAGCTGGATATCACTTGCCCTCCCCACCTCCCATCCTTTCAGAACTACTATTACTTTGGGTATGCCACTAGTATGTTGAGTATAGCCCCTATTATCTCACAATCTAGGTACCATGTCCCAGAAGTGTGTTATTCTTTGTGTGTGAAAGTCAGCTCAAACATACTGCACCCATCCCTCATTCAAATTCATGGGGTTGCACAGAAGGAGAAGTATAATTTATGCCATCTACTGGCCTTGATGGTTTCTAGTGACGATGGGAAGCCCAAGTGATGCTCCCATGTTTAACTCAGAAATTGAACTATTACCAGGAAAAAAAGACAATAGGATTTAAAGCAAAAAAGCAGTCCAGTAGCACTTTAAAGACTAAGAAAATATTCACTGTCAGTCCCTTGGGTACAATGTCCATTTTTTCCATTTAGAGAGAAAGATGATGTCTGTCTGGATCTGGGCAAGTTTTTTCATGTAGTTGATGGATCTCCATTCCAAACAGCTGAACGTACTGCCTTGCATGTTGAACAGTAATATAGAGATAGCTGTGTTAGTCTATATGCTATCAAAACAAACAAGTGCTCCAGTAGCACTTTAAAGACTATGGCTGTGTCTACACTAGCCCAAACCCTCGCAATGGCCATGCAAATGGCCATTTAGAAGTTTACTAATGAAGTGATGAAATACATATTCAGCACCTCATTAGAATGCTGGCAGGTGCAGCACTTGTAAATTGACGTGGCTCGCTGCCGCACAGCTTGTCCAAACGGAGCTCCTTTTCGAAAGGACCCTGGCAACTTCAAAATCCCCTTATTCCTAACAGCAGATAGGAATAAGGGGATTTTGAAGTTGCCAGGGTCCTTTTGAAAAGGAGCCCTGTCCGGACAAGCTGTACAGTGGAGAGTCACATCAATTTCGAAGTGCCGCGGGTGCCGGCATTCTAATGAGGCACTGAATATGCATTTCAGTGCTTCATTAGTAAACTTCGAAATGGCCATTTGTGTGGCCATTTTGAAGTTTGGGGCTCATGTAGACACAGACTTAAAGTGCTAGTGGACTGCTTTTTTGTTTTGATAGTATATAGAGTAACACAGCTATCTCTCTATTACAATAGGATTTGTATGTGTTGGCTGATTTTTTGTTAATTACCTGGCTTTATGTTTATGGGATTCTGTCAATTTTAAAAAAAAAAAACAAATCTTGTTAATAAAAGGACAGACCATCCAGAATTCCTTACTGTCACAGAAGAGTTACTCTTGTCCTGAACATAGAATTGGGTTGATTAACTTTTTCCTCTTTGGAGGGTACTAAGGGAGGCTCAAGGTCAAATTAAGAAACTCTGGCTTGCTCCCTTATAATTTTTTCTAAGAATCCAAGGTCTGGTATTTCACTGAATCAAAGTAGTAGGCATGGCAATGTAGGACAGAATGTGCTGCACTGTCAGACCCACTATCCAGAATTCCAGGCACTTTGGATCCAATTTTGAAAGGAGCCTTTAACGATCCATGATTCACATGCATTCCCCATCCTTTCAGGAGGAAAACAGGACTGTAGCTCACAACTGATAAATCAGGATGATAATTTGGGTAACAAACAAACAAATCTGTTGAGAACTACCTCTGTTAGCAATAGGAATATGGCAATCCTGGACCTATGTGAAATTTTTCTTGTACAGCATTTGCCTACACTTTTATTCTCTTCTCCCTGTCTATCCCACCAAATTTAGTTTTTGCCCTTTAAATGTAATATTATGCATATATTTAATAAAGTAGCTTATGGGTTTATAGTAGTACTAGGCATCCTTCAGTCTGCATAGACTATGGATTGCGCCCTTTATAGCTTCAATTGAGGACTTCATTTACAGTGTCTACTGTGACTATGAAGACCCACACGAGAGTGACAGTCCTTGCTGCATCTCTTGCAGATATGGTGGGTGTCTGGCAAGTCCTTAGTGTGCTTTCTGTGCGCTCGCTTCTCCTCTGCTAGCTGTCTGATCCTCATCTCGCCCTTCTGAAGCCCCTTGTGTAACCCCTGCCTCCATCTGCTGTGATCATCTGCTAGTTCTTCTCAGTTGTCCAGCTCGATGTCTACCTCTCTGAGGTCTCTCTTGCAGACATCTTTGTAGTGCAACTGGGGGCGTCTGGGAGGTCTTTTGCCAGAGGCTAGCTCACCATACATGATGTCTTTTGGAATCCTTCCATCATTCATCCTGTGGACGTGGCCAAGCCAGAGGAGCCGACGCTGCCTGAGGAGGGTGTGCATGGTTGGGATTCCAGCTTGCTCGAGGACAGCGGTGTTGGTCACTCTGTCCTTCCATGATATTCCAAGGATGCACCTGAGGCAGCGCAAGTGGAAGACGTTCAGCCTCTTTTCCTGGCGGGCATACAGGGTCCAAGTCTCACTGCCATAAAGGAGGGTGCAGGCTCTTTAGACTTGCATTTTGGTGTGAGTGTACAGCTTGTTGTTATTCCACAATCTCTTGCTGAGTCTGGACAGAGTTGTGGCCGCTTTTTCGATCCTTCTATTTAGCTCAGTGTCCAATGACAGAGTGTCAGTGATGGTGGACCTGAGGTAAACGAACTCGTGGATGACCTCTAACGTATAGTTGTCAATGCTGATTGATGGGGATTCAGCAACATCCTGACCAAGTACATTTGTCTTCTTTAGGCTGATGGTAAGCACAAAGTCCTTGCACGCTTTGGAGAACCGATCCAGAAGTTTTTGAAGCTGGTCTTCTGTGTGAGACACTACAGCAGCATTGTCTGTGAACAGCATGTCTCTGATGATGCTTTCAGAATCAGGAGTGGCTTCAAACAAGGATGCATGCTTGCTCCGACATTGTTTGGGATCTTCTTCGCACTCCTCCTGAAACATGCCTTTGGATCTTCAACAGAGGGCATCTTGATGCACACAAGATCTGGTGGGAAACTGTTTAATCTTGCAAGGCTGAAAGCTAAGTCTAAGGTGCGGGGGTTTATAGTACCTGGTATAAATTCACATTTGATCTTTTTTAACATCAAACAAAACAAAACAAAACCATTAAATTTCTCTTTAGGAGAGGAAATAGGCAAATTAGTTTTATAATACCCAGCAGAAGAAATTAATGATATAGAATCATAGGGCTGGAAGGGACCTCAGAAGGCCTACCCTCTGCTGAAAGCAGTAACAATCCCAGCTAAATCATCCCAGCCAGGGCTTTGTCAAGCAGGACTTAAAGACCTCTATGAAAGGAGATTCTTCCACCTCCCTAGGTAACCCATTTCAAAGTTTTGCCACTCTCCTAGTAAAACAGTACATTTTTTACAAAAACCCAGACACTCCCTACAGGTTTATTGTAGAATATTAAATTATTTAATTGGTGGTACAACATGGACCTGACATGCCAGTCAACTACCTGCGAAAATAGTCACCTGACTAGTCGAGACTGTCTGTTACTGACCACATTCCTAAGGCCATGTCCCAAATGTCAAGAACTAAGGACCAATGGCTGCTATATTATATCCATGCAAAAACTATAACTGAATTATTTTCATTTCAGTAACTCTGGATTTTTACTACTGTAAACTGAGCCAAATTCAGCCTTTGGTATATATTTTATATTATTTGACGCTTGCTGAAAACTGATGTGGTCTTGTAGAGTGGTAACCACAGCAAATTGTTACTACTTTAAGAACATAAGGATAGTTATACTGGATCAGACTAATCACACTCCAACCCCAGATTCTTCCGTCCAAAAATGACCAATGCCAGATGCTTCAGAGGGGATGAAGGTAACAGTGCAATTACTGAATAATTTGTTCCCTATTGTTTGGTCCCACCTTCTGGCAACCACAGATTTAGGGACACCCAAAGCACTGGGTTGCATCTATGGCCATCACAGGTAAGAGCCATTGATTGATCTATTGCCCATGAATTTATCTAATTCTTCTTTCAGCAAAGATTGGGATTAGAATCTGCAAGGCTGAGCACATTGAGGTGAGTCATCAGCCCAATCAAGGCTGAACAGGGCTGTGCTTTCTGGCTTTAGGGAAGTCTGGGTATGCTCCTTAATGATGGATGTAGATGAGTCCCAAGGGTGATACAGAGGCAATAAAAGGAGAGAGCACTGGCAGCAGCTCTCTTCTCTCCTCTTGCCTTCCTGCAGCCAATTTCTTTTCTGACCAGTTCTCCAGCAATGACCAGCGGATAGACCGTCCAGAACCAACATGCCTTGGCTCCTTCTGCAACCCATATGCCTGTGTGAGTGCCTGAGGGCAGGGAACAAATTTGTGTGTGAATGAGTGAATGAATGAAAGTGTGTGTAATAGCTGGTTTCCTCTTTAGTTTAGAACATTAGTGGCAGCTCTAGCCTCTGTAGTTTAACCATATAGTGCATATAATGGAGTGCTTAATTCCTTTATCGATAAAACCATACTAGTTTAACCCTGGGTGGTCTCTCTAGCGTAAATTAAAGTAACAGAAATTATGTGAACAAAGCTGCTTTTCCATTTATTCTATCTCACACTACAGTTACAACAAACCAAAACTGGCTGGGCTAACCTCTTAATGATCTAACTCAGTTACTATGACAACAACCAGATCCCTCACCCTGACAGCACAATAAACAAGACCTATCCCTGGACAACCTGATTCACATTTTCTTCACTTCTTAACAAATCTGCACCCTTATTAGAACAAATACTAAACTAGCCCATGAGGGTAAACTGTCTCAGTTTCCTCCTAACTTATTCTCTAGGTGGATTATGGCAGATGTCTGGTGTTCTTGCACCCAAAGGTGTTATGTGTGCAGGCCTGACCATGGACTTGGAACTGAAAGCTCGAACGGGGAGACTGTAGAGTCAACTTGCCCAGGGAAGGGGTTTGTGTATGCTGCACCTGGTGATAAAGGAGGAGAATCAAGGACAAGTGACTCTTGACTTGGTAGCTCAGTAGAGCCGTGTCTACACGTGCACACTATTTCGAAGTAGCAGCACTAACTTCGAAATAGCGCCCGTCATGGATACACATGTTGGGCGCTATTTCGATGTTAACATCGACGTTAGGCGGCGAGACGTTGAAGCCGCTAACCCCGTGAGGGGATGGGAATAGTGCCCTACTTCGAAGATGAACATCGAAGTAGGGCACGTGTAGCCGATCCGCATCCCGCAACATCGAAATAGAGGGGTCCGCCATGGTGGCCATCAGCTGAGGGGTTGAGAGACGCTCTTCTCTCCAGCCCCTGCGGGGCTCTGTGGTCACCATGTGCAGCAGCCTTTAGCCCAGGGCTTCTGGCTGCTGCTGCTGCAGCTGGGGATCCATGCTGCATGCACAGGGTCTGCAACCAGTTGTTGGCTCTGTGGATCTTGTGTTGTTTAGTGCAACTGTGTCTGGGAGGGGCCCTTTAAGGGAGCGGCTTGCTGTTGAGTGCGCCCTGTGACCCTGTCTGCAGCTGTGCTTGGCACACTTATTTCGATGTGTGCTACTTTGGCGTGTAGACGTTCCCTCGCAGCGCCTATTTCAATGTGGTGCTGCGCAATGTCGATGTTGAACGTCGACGTTGCCAGCCCTGGAGGACGTGTAGACGTTATTCATCGAAATAGCCTATTTCGATGTCACTACATCGAAATAAGCTACTTCGATGTAGGCTTCATGTGTAGACGTAGCCTAGTAGTGGTGAGATCAGGACCATATCTACACTAGCCAAAAACTTCTAAATGGCCACCGCGCAGTTCGTCCAGATGGGGCTCCTTTTCAAAAGGACCCCAGCTACTTTGAAGTCCCCTTATTCTTATTTGCTCATAGGAATAAGGGGACTTCAAAGTAGCCGGGGTCCTTTCAAAAAGGAGCCCTGCCTGGAGGAGCCATGTGGTGGCGAGCCACATCAATTTCGAAGTGCTGCAGCTACCCGCATGCTAATGAGGTGCTGAATATGTGTGCATGGCCATTTAGAATTTTTTGAGTAGTGTAGACGTAGCCCAGGAAACTCAACTGTAGATGTGTCCTGGGGGCAGGCATAAACTGACAACATCTGATTTACTCTGCCAGATGAGATTCTCTGCAGTCTGGACAGTGTAGGAAACCACTCCTGTTTGAGCAATGATGGTGGCAGGTGCCCATTTGGCTCCAGAATCATAGTTCCAAGCCAAAACCAGCAATCTAGTATTAACAGTTTGGTCTTTTGCTCTGGATGCACACCTGATGACTTTGTGTTAAGACAGCACAATTCAGAAGGTTTCAACAGATCATAGCAAGTGTGCAGCTGATGTCCTATCATGAGAAAGGCTGGGGACGGTTGTATCATGAGGTGTATTTCTTTAAAATAATAAGGTGTCCCAGTGCCTTTGAAACAGTGAATGTCCCCTGGCTGATTTCAAAGCTTGTTTCACTGTCTGCAAAAACCTTTCAGCTAATCCACAGGTGGATTGATGATCTGGTACTGAAGTGATGTGATGAATTCCATTTGCTTTCATAAAATTTCCAAACTGCTGAGAGATGAACTGTGGCCTATTGTTTTGCTCACAAATTATTCTGGCAGACAAAAATGACTGAAGATTTCATGCAGTTTTTGGACTGTAATCTCAGCAGTAGTGGACAGCGTTATAGACAACATTATACAGACTTCTGGACATTTATTAAGGATATCTACCTTGGCCAAGAACATGCTTTCTTCAAATGGGCAAGCAAAATCAATGTGAATACACTGCCATGATTTTCAGGCCAGTCCTCTGGAGGCAGAGGTGCCAAATGGGCTTTGTTTCTCACATCCTGACATGAAAAACAAGTTCTTGCTTTCTCTTAAATGGCGCAGTCCAAGTCAGGCCACCAAAAATAGCTTTGCACAATTTCTTTTCATGTGCACCATGCCACAGTGACCTGAATGTGGCTGTTATAACCTCTGTGATCTCATTAATGTTGGAATAATGACAGGCATTCTCCTCAACAAACACCCAGCATAGACTGAAGTCAGAGCTTGAGGGTAGGGAGAAAAGCAAACTTCCATCCAAACAGGTACAGATGAGATATCCAAATCCTGAAAAAAATTCCCAATGTTTCATGCTCATTTTGTGCATAGTTAGTTTCTGCCTTGCAGAAGGTGATGAAAGCACAAGCAATTGCTATCTCATCTCCCAAAAGGCATAATAGCTACGTCTACACGTGAAGCCTACATCGAAGTAGTCTATTTCGATGTGGAGACATCGACATAGGCTATTTCGATGAATAACATCTACAGGTCCTCCAGGGCTGGCAACGTCGATGTTTAATGTCGAAAACGGGCAGCACCACATCGAAATAGGCACTGCGAGGGAATGTCTACACGCCAAAGTAGCACACATCGAAATAAGGGTGCCAGGCACAGCTGCAGACAGGGTCACAGGGCGGACTAGCACTTCCGGGGCAACAGTTAGCCGCTCCCTTAAAGGGCCCCTCCCAGACACACGCAGCCTGCACAGCATGCGGTCTGCAGAGCCATAGGCACGCACACCCCGAGCGACGCAGGCAGGGACGCCCCGCAGCAGCAGCAGCAGCAGCAGCAGCCAGAGGTCCACCCAGCTGCCCCTGTAGGAGCAGTGCTTGCCCTGCTGCATGCCATGCAGGAGGCAGCTGAGCACATCTTTGCCACAGAGGAGGAGCTGCCCGCAGGGGAGGAGGATGCAACTCCCAACCCTGCAGCACCCCGCTCCCCCTGCCCCCGCTGCACACGCCGCCGGCTGTGGAGCTACCCCACGAGCACCGACTGGTGGGAGCGGCTGGTACTCGGAGAGTGGGACGATGATCGCTGGCTCCAGAACTTTTGCATGAGCCGGCAGACATTTCTGGAGCTATGCCAGTGGCTCACCCCCGCACTGAGGCACCAGGACACCTTCATGCGGCATGCCCTCAGTATGGAGAAATGGGTCGGCATCGCTGTCTGGAAGCTGGCCACTCCAGACAGCTACCGATCCGTGGGCCAGCAGTTTGGCGTCGGCAAGGCCACCATCAGGGCTGTCCTCATGGAGGTAAGAGGACCCACGGGGGGAGGGGGAGGCAGCCCTGGCAGGGGAGGGGGGCCCTGGCAGGGGAGGGCCACACACACCTTGCACACCCCTCATTGGTGCTCTCCCATGTGCTTCCTCTGCAGGTCATCTGCACCATCAACTCCCTGCTCCTCCACAGGCTCGTGAGGCTTGGGGACCCGGATGCCGTCATCATGGGCTTTGCCACCCTGAGCTTCCCCAATTGCTTTGGGGGTCTGGATGGGACGCACATCCCCATACGTGTCCCGGAACACAGAGGAGGACGCTACTTAAACAGGAAGGGCTACCATTCTGTGGTCCTGCAGGCCTTGGTGGACAGCCGGGGCCATTTCTTGGACATTTATGTGGGCTGGCCTGGCAGCACCCATGATGCCCGGGTATTCCGGAACTCGGGCCTGTGCTGCCGGCTGGAGGCAGGGACCTACATCCCCCAGCGGGAGATCCCTGTGGGGGACACCACTATGCCCCTCTGCATCATCGCAGATGCGGCATACCCCCTCCGGCCCTGGCTCATGCACCGTTACACGGGCCACCCGTCAGCCAGCCAGGATCACTTCAACCTGCACCTGAACCACACGTGCCAGGCGGTGGAGCGCACATTTGGCCACCTCAAAGGGTGCTGGAGTTGTCTCCTCACCCGCCTTGATGCGGGCCCCACCAAAATCCTCCAGATTGTGGGCACATGCAGCCCCCTCCACAACCTGGTGGAGAGCAAGGGGGAGGCCTTCTTTCAGGACTGGGCTGTGGAGGCTGGCAGGGCCGATGTGCAGCCACCCGCTGCCCCTAGTCGCCAGGTGGACCCCGAAGGGACCTGGGTCCGGGAGGCCCTGCGGGCCCAGTTCAACAAGGCCGTGGGGTGAACACTGGCAGGCCCCCCACTACACCCCCCCAATCCTCCACAACACTCCCTGCCCCTACGCCCACACCACAGAGCACCCAAGAGCACACCCCCCAACCTTTCTTGTAAATAAAAGCAGACATTTGTTCGTCAACTCAAATATCTGTAGAACTCTTATTATTATTATCAAGACTAACTATTTAGAGTCAAAATCAAAATTATATATATGTATTATAAATAAGATAAGATGAAAGGTGAAGACAAGGAAGGGGAGAACTATGTACATGGGGGGCAAGGATTAGCATAACAACAGGGGTCTAATATAAAAACTATTTACAAAAGAACATTAAACTGGGGGGAATATATACAAAGGGGGGGGCACGTCCTGGGCCCCACATGCCCTAATATCCAGCGCTGGGGGTGGGCGGCCACAACCCACGCCTCGGCCTCAGCCCTGTCCGGGGCTGGCTGGGGGCCGGGAGGACCGGTAGATATGGCCGGTGGGTGTCAGCTGGCCCCAGATCCCCCTCGGCGGAAGGGCCCTTAGTGGCGGGTGGCAGTGTGAAGGCGGATGGCACAGTGGGTGGAGCAGCGGGTGGAGCAGGCAGGGCGGGCGCAGCAGCGGCCGGCGCGGCATGGGGGGGCCACGTAGTCCGCTATGCACTCGAATATCCGCATAAAGGGCCCCCATGCCTCCTGGCGCCAGGCCAGCGCCCACTCCTGGAGTTGGAGGCGGCACTCCTCCACCCGCAGCCGCTGCTCGGTGACCTCCAGCTGCCGACGGTGGATGGCCAGCAGCTGGGGGTCCGTCGCTGTTGGGTGGTGGTGCTGGGCCTGCTATCGTCCCCGCCAAGGGGCTGGCCTGAAGTGATGGCCCCGGTGGGCAGTCCGGGACCACTGACACCTCGCTGGCGCTCTCCGGTCCCTCCAATGGTGCAGCTGCGGAACACAGTGGGGGAAGAAGAGTGGAGACAGCCGTTAGTGTGGGCCCTGAGCCGTGGCCCTTGTCCCCCCACCCCTCTGCTGCTGGTTCCCCATCTCCGTCCCCTGGAGATGCTGATGATGATGATGGGTGTCCCACCCCCTACCCCCGGGGGACCCTAGACGTTCCGGTCCCCTCAGCCCCGGGGATGGGGCATGGCACTGTCGTGCTGTGGGGCAGGGGCTGATGCACTCTTCTGAGGGACATGCCACTGCTGTCCTTGGGGCCATGGTCATCTGGGCATTTGGAGGGCCCTGGTCATATCTATTACCCCCGCCCCTCAACCCCGGGGGTGTGCACCGGGGGGGTACATACCTGATGATCCACTCCCACGGTCGGGGGACACCCGGTGGGCGGACGCCCTACTGGAGCTCTGGGATGGGATGGCGATCCGCAGGCTGGCGTCACAGAAGGAGGACTCCCCCTCCTCCTCCTCCTCCTCCAGTGCCCCGGGGGTGGGGTCCTGGGGCCCCTGGGGTGCGGGGCTTGCCTCCAGGGCGGACTCCGCCTCCGGGGCCTGCTGGGGCTCGTCGGCCGAGGTATCAAGAGTGGCCGGAGGGGAGGAGGTGTGCCGGGGGCCCAGGATGGCCCTGATCTCCCTGTAAAAGAGGCAAGTGACAGGGGTGGCCCCAGATTGGCCGGCCGCATCCCAGCCCTGGGCGTAACCCTGCCACAGCTCCTTTACTTTACTGCGTACATGATCTGGAGTGCGGGCAGGGTGACCCTAGGCGGCCAGGCCCTCGGCCAGCTGAGCGAATGCATCCGTGTTCCGCCTCTTGCTTCCCATTACCTGGAGCACCTCCTCCTCACTCCAGAGCCCCAGCATGTCCCGAAGCTCAGCCTCCGTCCAGGAGGGGCCCTGCTGCCGCTTCCCCGCCTGGCTGCTGGGCTGGGAGCCCTGGCTCCCCTTGGGTGGGGTACCCTTGGGCGCTTGGGGGGCTGGGGGGCGGCCATCATGGTAGGTGGGGGTGTGTGGGCGCGGAGGAGCGTGCAGGCTAGCCTCGTGGCTGTGCTGCCGCCTGCACGCTCTCTCAGCTTCCTGCACAGGAAGGCAGGGGGCGGGGAGCTTTAAGGGTCCTCTGCACGTGGCGACCATCGAGCTCAGAGGCTGGGCAGAGCGTCTCTCAACCCCTCAGCTGATGGCCGCCATGGCAGAACCTGCTATTTCGATGTTGCGGGACGCGCAACGACTAAACGTTCCCTACTTCGACATTGAACGTTGAAGTAGGGCGCTATTCCCATCCCCTCATGTGATTCGCGACTTTGACGTCTTGCCGCCTAATGTCGATGTCCACTTCGAAATAGCGCCCAACATGTGTAGCTGTGACGGGCGCTATTTTGAAGTTGGCGCCGCTACTTCGAAGTAGCCGGCACGTGTAGATGCGGCCATTGAGCCATTGACCACTACCCATTTGGCCCGACCACCAAGCCAGCTTTCTACCCATCTTATAGTCCAAGGATCCAATCCATATTTCCTTAGCTTAGCTTTGTTAAATGCAACATTAAGGGCTTCAGTCCATTCCCAGGCCTTGTTTTGGCCAAGGAGTTCATGAAGTCGTTTTAGCAGCATGGCTAAATGTGAAATAAACTTTTCCATTCAATAATCCTGGGAATGAGCGAAGTTGATAAACATTTTTCGTGGGTGGGACCTCCAAAATAACCTTAAGTTTTTCAAGGCCCATACAAAGTCAATAGCATCAAGGCTGTGTTCCAACTATTCAAGAGAGAACTGAAAGAATGCACACTTGTCTTTGTGGAGACATAGGCCATACTCTTCCAGTCTTTGCAGGGTAGCCTCAAGTTCTTGTAGTGATCATCCTCATTTCTCCAGTGACCATGATGTTATCATGATAGTACTGGAGTCCAGGTAAGCCACACAAGATCTGGTCCATAGCTCTTTGGAACAAAGCTGGGGCAGACATTATTCCATACAGTAAGTGACAGTAATGATAAAGCCATTTATATATAACAATAGCCAACAGCTCTTCAGGCTTCTCATCAATGTGCATCTGTATATAGGCTTGGCTCAGATTAATCTTGATAATTTTTTGTCCCCCAGCCAGACCCGCAAAGAGGTTAATATTTAAGGGTTCTGTTTGCAAAATATTCAGAGGAAGTAGAGGTAAGAATGTAAAATGTTCTTTTCTACCTCATATCCAAACAGCATCTGGAATAATGGCATCTTTTTCATTTCTAGGCTTTTCAGATGTTACTGCAGTACAAGTACCAACAATTTTTAAAATTGCCTCTTGACAAGAAATACTTTTTCTGGAGTGGGGGGCGGTTAGTAGGTTACAATGCAGACCTCCCCCCTCACATCTCCTCCGCCACAAAAATAGAAAAAAGAAATTGCATTACAAAAACCCACATCTGCACCTCAGGCTGTACTCTGCTCATATGCTCATGAAAAGAACTTGTTCGACTACAGGTAACAGTGCCATCTGGTGACTCCTGACCTAACAAAATTATTTATGCTCAGCAGGGGATTGAGACTAGTGGAATAACCCACTCACCAATTGTAGTGAGCAAGGGTGCCGCTCGCTGAGCCAGAAGGGGAAAAACCCCTCCCTGAGCCCTGGTGGACAGAACTTAGTGCCGCTCCCTTACCTGATTGGAAGACAAGCTGGGGCTACACGTATAAAAGCCCTAGCCAAGATCTCAATGAGGCCCCAGCCACAGAAGGAGCCAGGTCTAGGTCCTGAGCTCTCAGGCTAGGAGGTGGATCCAGTGCTCCAGAAGCAGAGGACTGGCCTGGATTACTGGGCCCTCTGACAGACAACATGGAGGAGGATCTACCAGCCAGGGTAGAGGACCCACACTGCTTCAGACCCAGAGGAACCAGACCAGCAACCAACCTGGTGTGAGGAAATGGGGAGATCTGGAAGAGTACCAGGGATAGCAGGGTTGGTATGTTGCAGTGTGGATCCCTGCTGAACCACACAGCAGACTGATTTGCTGCTTGTAGGGCCCTGGGCCAGGTGTGCATCTATGGTTGTAGTTGAATATATATAGCGGGAGTGACTTGAGTGTATCATACAGCTCACCTCATCTATTGCAATAGCAACGAGGGGTCCTGTGGCACCTTATAGACTAACAGAAAAATTTTGAGCATGAGCTTTCGTGAGCGCAGACTCACTTCATCAGATACATCAGATGTATCAGATGAAGCAGTGATGTATCTGATGAAGTGAGTCTGCGCTCACGAAAGCTCATGCTCAAAATTTTTCTGTTAGTCTATAAGGTGCCACAGGACCCTTCGTTGCTGTTACAGATCCAGACTAACATGGCTACCCCTCCGATACTTATCTATTGCAGTGTACAATATCATCTGCCTGCCAATAGTTTGCCCTCTTCTAGCACAGCCCCTGTACTACCTCTTAGCCAGAAGCAAATATACCTAGTCCGAGATATCAGTGCAATCTTTGAGTCATATTCAAGTAAGAAGAAGAAAAAGAAAAGCACACACACTTTCTAATCTTCAGTAGCAGACTCAATGTTCATTCAACTAAGGAGCCCTGTAGCTGTAATTATGAAGCAGATGACCAGCTACCATTCCTGCTGATCTTTAATCAACACATACTTGAAGCTTGGAACCCGTAGTATGGGAAAGTGATTAATTAATTTAATAGCTGAGTTCATTACTGTGCTAGTAATTTGGGACAGTAAAATTTCTGCTTATTTGGAAATTCTATGATAATTTTACTAACAAGAAAACAATTAATTAAAGAGATCAAAATGTCATTGAATACACAGAAGCAATTTAGAGAATTTTTCATTCTTGGCTTCATTTTATGGAGTTTTTAAATACAGTTTGTTTTTTCGCTCACTCTGAAACACTGGCGCTTTCATTTAAAATAGTTAGATGGTTAGATTCTGACCCTACACAGTACTCCATTATTGCAACAAAGCTACCCCTAATTGATATCATTGGGAGAGAGACAGAAGCACATGCAATTTGTATGACAATGAGGAAGGAGAAGATCGAGGAAAACTTGACTTGCAGAGCCAATTGTCCTTTGTGTTTTTACTTAAGTGATAAGTTACAACATCTTCAGTTCTGCTTCATCATAATATATCAATTTGAACTGTAATTCTGCAATTGGATATGCTTGCAATTTAGAAGTCAGTCCTGCCTCAATAATATTGTGGGCTCTATCTGTGGTTCGGTGATACTGAGGATGAAAGTTATAGCATGTGCATCGGAGGAACCCAGCCACCTAATGGTCGCAGAACATTTCCATGGAGCGATTCATTAGGGCAGGGAAAGCAGACAGCAACACTAGATTAATGGGTCTACTATTCATAGACCTTGTTTGAGTACCCAAAGCAAGAGTTGCAGTATCATTCTAGCTCAGACACTGGAACAGATATGGTGGAACTGATTGATCTCTGCTTTGTGGTGTGATGGGAGCAATCACTCAAGCCCACCAGAGAACTCCAATATACAGCCCAACTTCTTGTGCTGAGCCCTGGAAATATCCTCTTGCCATTAGTGAAATAATACTTCTTTAAAAACTGCACAGACAATTGCCAAATGGAGAAAAAAAAACAATAATGGCAAAAGGCTAATCACAGCATGGAAGTGAAAAGAATGAAGTTAAACAGCAATTTCTCATTTTAACCGCAGATTAATATATTGCTAGAACTTAGACATGAACAGAACAGAAGTCAGTTTCGTGCATTTACAATCTTGTAGTTTCTGGACTGAAGTCAGGCTCTCCAACTCACTTTTCTGTCATTTGTGTCCTATTTACACAAATTCTCTTTTCTGTCCACTTTACTTGAACCTGAATTTATTTACTATTGGATACAGGGAAACTTGGGAAAAATTCTGGGTTTTTGGGATATATAGAATTATGTACAGGATAGCCATGAAATATTATGACTATCTGCATAACTAAATGCTAAAAATGCTTAAAAATGCACCCAATTGATAGCAGACCCCAAGATTTATCCTTGTGTGGAAAAACTCTTCTGAATAAAGCAATCTTGCTCTTGTGAACCCACACAAGAAACAGTCTAAACCTCTCCAAAAGCGGTCAGAATGGGTTGCCTTTCTAAATACTCTATATGGAAAGTATCAACATTTTTTTCTCATTCCTGTGTTCAACATTATTAGTTATTCGCATGGGGGGAAAAAACCATCAAACCTCCTGTGTACAAATATTTAAAAATGAAATGGAAAAACTGCATCAATCATCTGATGTTTATGAAAGGAAGTCTCAAGAGAATGAATGCTAAGTCTTTTGCAACGGCAAATGGTGATAAGAAATTTAATGGAAACTTACACTGCAACAAGACAGAAGAAAATTATATAGAGAAAAGCAATATATTTCAATAACAGACCCATGTGTAATGCATGCAGCTGAATGATAGATTACTGTGAATAAATGTTATTCTCCATTCAGTTATTGAACTGGCTTCAGTAAATGGGCACCTCTTCTAACCTCATTGTGGAATAAAGAGAAATTGGATTCCATGTGAACCATACACTATATTACTGGATAATATTTTAAACATTAATATCAGTAACAATATACACATTTTGCCCAAGAAATTCATGTTTGATAGGATAACATCCCAATATGAATTTTTCCATGTGTCATTGTTCTCTATTTAGTATAATTTTACTTCTTGATACCCATTTTGAAACCTAAATTTGCTCACATAATACTTCATTGTGTAATGTGATCTTAAGCAATAATCTAATAATGCCATTTCTTGATGCTTTCAGTCTTGCCTGATGACTGGATTTATGAAACACTGCAAGGACTGCATTCAGCAAAGTAATTAAACACATGCATAATTTTAAGCACAGGTGATTAAATTGACATTCAGATATTTACAGGTAAACATATGGTAAAGTACCTTACAGAATGTGGGCCTGTATGTGGACTCAGATCATACAAAGCCATATCCCTTCATTCAAGATATCTTATCCTGCAGAAGTGAGAGACAGGGAAACATGAAATGATTCAGCTTTGTGGAGTTTATGTGAAATGATCTTCTCAGGTGAAGGACAAGCTCAGCCATGGAAATGAGACACTGAGCACTGACTAAGAATCCATCAGATACCAGAGATCTATAGGAAATGGAAGCTAAATCCCCACAGAAAGCTAGAAACTTGCCTATACCTTCACATCATACCTTGACCTCCTAAAAGATGTACTTTGTTATATTCCCCCTAGCTCACCTCCTGCACATGTTCTATTTCTTCAGCCCGTCTTCAGAAACAGTGTAGGAGCTCATGGTACTTAGCACAGCATGATCCCAGTAGAAATTTCTCTACAGACTGTTGGAATTCTTAAGCTGGCCTCAGCTGATTTTAGTGCCAGATAGGAAAACAGTAGTCCCAAGAATCATACATAAATTGCAGGAGTGAATGGTCCTGTTCCTTTGGTCTAAAACATCACTGGGCAACGGGAAGTCAGAAGAACAATTTAAAAATCTTCTGTGGAAATTTCTAACCACTTTCCAACTCTGATTTTGTTGGCTCACAATTCAGACCACTGACTTCATTGACAAGGAGAGATTCTGGAAACTAGACAGGTAAGAGTAAGGGTAGAGTGGAAATACTGTGCCCTCGCCTTCCCTCCTTCATGGCCTAATTGCAAAGGCTGCTGCTCATATTAGTTGTGGTCAGCATAAAAAACATAGTATTTTAGTTAAATTGGTTGTTCAGCTAAACAACACAGTTATAACTTGCAGATGTGCATCACTCTTTAACTGTTACGCACAGAGGCAAACAGAATTCTTTACATTATTTAACATATAGAAGTACGTAGCCAGATTTTACCTTAGGATAAACAGAGACATGGATTTTAACCCATCTATCGTTCTTGGCTCAAAGTAAGTATAATTCCATTTTAGAAATTATTCATTCTAAAATCCTATAATTTGCTTTACTTCATTGTCTCTAAACAGTACTTTCACTGTTGCACCTAAACATCTTTTTTTTTTTTTTTTTTAACATTTAATACAATGTTGCTGGTAAGTAGGAAAGACACATTACAGTTCTCTTCAGATAGGAAGACTGTACTTCTCAGTTATAGTTATGGAGTGTGTGTGATAAGTTAAAGCCAAAACAGGGCCCTTACCTTAGGGAATGATGCAAAGGGGTTTTGGCAGAAAGGAGCAAGTTAGTAGTCCTAGCCAATGCCTAAAACACCATCTCTCTCACACTTGACGATCACAATAATGCCAGGAAAACTGTCGAGATAAATTGGAAATTTTGCTTCGGATTTATGCTGTTAGCTAACACTTGCTTGAGAACACATAATACATGCTGGTTATGAAGAAAAATGGCCAGTGTCCTACAGATGCTGGCCTCTGATGGTGTGCCAGCCAGTGTGACACTCATTCTGGCACACATAATTTTATACTGTATTATACTACATATGCTTTGGAAAGGCTTTCTATACTGTATGTAGGCACATATGTGTCCCACTTTGCTGTATCTTCCAATATTCATCCCTATCCCTATTGACCTATCCCTTTCCATCTCACCTGGGCATGAGAAGGTAGGACTTTCCCCATTTTTTAATATGACTACCAGGAAACGTTAAATTAGTTCATGATTTTTCTTTTAAATTCTCTCTTCTGTGAAGTCATTTTCTGTTTCACCTGATAATGGCACAATCCTGGCCTCAGCCAAACCTCCCGCCAAAGAGCCAAAGTTTCCTCTCACACAGCTAAAATCCAGTAACAACTTCATGAAGCCACATCAGTGTTAATGACAGTGTAATTAGAATTCTTGCAAGTAGCTATGTAGCCCTTTTGGGGGCATCTATTGTGTAAGCTCTCTTTGGGTCAAGATTTTTCCCCCACTTCTTGTAATATATGGCCCATTTTTTGTCCCAATTACACTGATTCCCATTCCCAAAAAGCCCCCCGCCCCCGGCTATACTTTAATTTGTGCTTACATGGTAAGAAGAGGAATCAATTTCTGGTGTCCTGTAATATTTGGTGCTCAGGGAGACTCACCTCCAACTTTTTCCTAAGGATGTGAGGGCCACAGAACACCAAACAATGGTATTTTTAATGCAGAATACCTATGAAAATTTTCTTCAAAAAATTGTCAGACCAAAACAACAAAAACACCAAAAAACAAACAGCAACCTATTCAGCAAAACCAATATGAAGTAATTAATCAGGTATCATATCAATAAATAACATTATAACAGAAAATATATACCATCAGCATATATTTTCCAAATGCTTGTGACTTACCTGTGAGTTGTTCACAGAACACCAGTGTTCCATGAAACATAGTTTAAGAGACACTGAATTTGAGGGTTCCTCCTGTTTTTATTTGTTTGGTACATGCCCCCACACGTTTGGAAAATTAATAGCTCTAAAGAGAAAGTTACAAAGTGGCTGTTTTGCTTCTTTGTTTCCCCCCAGGACAGACACTTGATACAACAATTACACCTGAAGAAGTGAAATGGATGTCAGAGACATCTGTGTTATTGTATCACTGCAGAAATGTTTATACTTCAGAACCACACAAACCATAAATTACAGCTTCTTAAGAAGCCCATCAACTAGGAGAGTGAAAGATGAATCGACAACATTAAAATGTCCCTAAAGTACCTGAAAGATTTCCTGCCTTTGAGTGCCAGAATGAAAAAAGCTCCCACCATTGCTTCCTGTGGCAACGGAACTCCGCTTCCTCTCATATTGTTGCCATAGCTCTTTGCAGTTTTCTCTTCTGTAACAATCTACAGTAATTCCCTCCTTTTCTGTCACCTATTGCTATCTACAAAAACCCTAAAACTGAGAAGGCTTCACGCTCTGACCACACTGATTTACTGTTAGTTTTTACTTTCTGCATATATAATTTTACTCAGTGAAATGTTAATAAGCAAAGGAGGTTACAAATAACGGTGAAGACAACTAGAGGGTTTCGTTCCTGAGGATGTGCAAGATTTTGCTGCTTTTAGCTAGTTTTAGTCAGTGCAGAATTTGGCCCAGAGATTTCAAAGGCAGTGTAATATGGAGAGAAGTCTTGCTTGGTCATATTTTGTTACTTCATAGGACCGGATTTCAGTACTAAATCTTAGTTCTTGTTCCCCGAGACTTGTTACACTTGCCTCTCCACAGGAGTGAATGACAGAGCATCTCATAGTAGTCAATTCCCTAATTTGGGTACTCTCCTAAAGTACCTAGACATTCTTACTATGAAGAGAGCATATCAGAAGCAGGAAGCATGCAAGACAGTGGATCTCCTCCATTACTAAGACATACAGAAAGCAACTGAGAATGAGGATATTTCTGAGACACAAAAGAAATTATTGACACCAGTTTTCAAGACAGCGTGACCATAGGCAGCCCTGGAGACAACTGAAGATTCTGAGAGCATGCCTGCATGACAATTGAGAGGTATGACTGAAGATGTCAGCATAGCCAAGCTACCTCTCATCTTGTTAACTCAAAAAAGGATAACAATGAAGCCATGCAAATGCAGGCTGTGGTGTAGGCTAAATTTCTGAGTGTGTACCCAGGATTTCAGGTGCGCTTGTATTCAGACTGCTAGCCTGGGTTGCCATGGCTACTTTGTTGTTATTATTCAGGCTAGATAAACCAAAGCTACTTTAGGTATGTCTCCACAGCTGCGTCTATGCTAGCTAACTACTTTGATGCAGTCGGGGCAACGTCGAAGTAGCGCGCATCGTGTCTACACACGCCGTGTGCTACTTCAACGTTAAAACTAATGTTAGGTGGCAAGACGTTGAAATCGCTATTCCTATCAGAAGATGGGAATAGTGCCCTACTTAAACATTCAACATCAATGGACATAAAGCAGACATCAAAAAGCTCTTATCTCACAAATCTGTCAGCCAGCACTTTAACGGAGTGGGCCATTCTCCTAATGACCTGAAAGTCTGTGTTTTACTGAAAAGGGACTTTAAGAATCTCCTGCAAAGAGATATTGCTGAACTCTCTTTTATGTTCAAATTTGACACATTAACACATGGTTTGAACCAGGACGCCAATTACCTGGGTCATTATGGCTACGTCTACACATGAAGCCAACATCGAAATAGCTTATTTCGATGTTGCGACATCGAAATAGGCTATTTCGATGAATAACGTCTACACGTCCTCCAGGGCCGACAACGTCGATGTTCAACTTCGACGTTGC